>NC_041384.1:46382270-46456682 GCF_002162155.2 Triticum dicoccoides | reverse complement strand
ATATCTCTCTAGGTTTGTATCTCTCTCACACAACCCCACATAGGTGGTGTACGTATACAAGAAGAGAATAGGTGCACCGTGCACGTACTCACGCTTCGTGCCCAGTGTAATGTTTTTGTCACGGCAGATGTCCTAGAGAAAGGACTTAGTCATGGAGCCATCGCGACGGGTTAGCTTGAAGGGGTTAAAGCAGACACAAGGACGCAAGAGAGTTTATACTAGTTTGGCCCCTTCAATGAAGGTAAAATCCTATGTCTAGTTGTGATGGAATTGATGGGTGTTTCGATGACTAGGGAGCAATAAGCTTCGCCTATGTCTCGAATTGTTGTCTGTCGTCGTTGAACTGCCGCTGGGTCGTCCCCTTATATACATGGGTGACGCCCGTCGGTTTACAGAGTCCCAACACCGGCTCATAGATGTGTCCGGTTTGGTCTCTACTTATTCCTAACTTACAATACAAGTTACATATTGACGCCGGTTTACGGCTACGGGCTCTCAACCGATTATGGGTCTTGAGCCCTCATCTACCTTCATGGGCTTTAACATGCTTTAACTACTGATGAAGCTAATCCGGCCCAGATAGGCCGGTTTATGCCCAGTAGTAATATCGCCAACATTAGGCCCCAGATTGATTTGAACAGGTTCATGTCAATCCTTAGCAAAAACTTCATTTTCAACATCTTCTTGTAGTTTGGTGAACCGCCGTGATGTCATCTTCTCTGATTGCTGTAAATCGGCATGACATCATCTATCATAAAGAAACTATCCGTGATACCTTCTTGTTTAATAGATCCGCGATAATCGAGGCGACCGCTCTATTTCCAAAATTGCGGCTCCTTGATTTTCGCGCCTGACCCATGTCCCTTGCTTTATAAATAGGACCAAAGGGTCATCCCTTTTTCCCCTTCGTGCCCTTCTGCTTCCTCTTCCTCGCGTCGCCTAGTCCTCGGAGCTCCGCTGCCGCCGTCGACCTCTGCACCAACCTTGGCCGCTGCATCACCCTGAACGCACCAGAGCACTGCGGCGACCTTCCGCTTCTTCCTCAGCCCCAGTAAGTCTTCTATCCTTTCCATCATAGATCTGTTCTAGGGTTTCCCTGTTCTTCCCATGTTCACCGCTTGCTTCTTGTTCATATGATAGATCCTTAGACGAGTCTGTGTATCTTCGCTCTGTGTAGCGATAGTTTTTATCCTCCGTTTTCACTGTCCGGCATACTAAGAGCATAGATCTTATCCATACCTTTGCTTATTGATTTGGTACTGCTCCTTTTGGGCCTTGAATATTTATCTCCTTTATAAACATGTTCCAGATCCAAAGCTGTAGCATAATGTTGTGAAATCTATTTTTGCGTACTTACTCATCTGTAGTATTGATTGTTCAATGCTTAGATCCGGCGGTTTAACTTTGTAGAAGAATTTTACAAACCAATATATACCATTAGTCCCCTTGTTGAACCGCCAGATATTGGTTGCTTCATGAAACTCTGGTTCAGATAGTTCTGCCTCTGGTTTAACAGTGCCCATACCAACATACCTTGATCAAATGTATTTTTGAACCGGTATCTTCTACCTTGTAGACTCCGTCATGGCCAAGCAAGTATATGAGTGCAATTGGGTCTCTTCCCGCGTCACAGAGGATCAACTAGAGGATTTAGTCCTTATTGGCGCCTTGGGCAGCAAAGACACCCTCCATTGGAGGGCTCCTGGCAAATAATGCCCCCCACCCCTCGAGAAGGAGAGGTTGTTGTTTTCATAGACCACTTAGCCTAGGGCTTTAAACCGCCCGGTTCCAAATTTTACCGGGATGTTCTGGCTGATTTTTAACTCCATCTGCAAGACACTAGCCCCAACTCTGTTACAAATATGTGCCACTTCCAAGTGCTCTGTGAGGTGTTCTTTCAAGAGGAGCCCACAGTAGAATTATTCAGAGATCTTTTCCATCTAAACCGCCGTACTGAGTTTACTGATGGCTCTAATACAGAATTGGGTGGCATGGCGATTCAAAAAAATGAAAGAGGTCACATACCCTCACGCCAAGCTGCACAGCCACCCCAAGGAGTGGAATCAGACGTGGTTCTACTGCAAAGACACCTCCCCTGCTGGTGAGAATCCCTTGCCTGGGTTTCGTCCGGAGCGGCTCAGCAATACCCATCCTTTTCCTCAAAGATTGACTGCTCAAGAGAGAAGCAAATATGCTCCCCAGCTGTCAAAGCTTAGAGCCTTTATGGCCAACGGTTTAACAGGGGTTGACCTTGCTCGCTGTTGGATATCATGGAGCATACTGCCCCTTAGTCAGCGCTCTGGTTTGATGTGCGAATATACTAATAGTGTGGATGACCCACTGCGACATTCAAGACTTCGGCTCTCCGGTGAAGAAATCACAGAGGCTGTGCGTAAGATACTGAATGAACCGGAACACATCTACGCCAGAATCGGCCTGCTTCCCTTCCGTGCCACCAACAAACCGCCAGCTGTAAGACTTTGATTTTTCTCTTTGCTGAACCTGTTATTGATATGTCTGGTCATTGTTTTTAATATCAGTGTCTGCATAATCAGGGCGATGATCCGTTTTGGAGCAAAAAGCTGCCATAGGAGAAACCAGAGAAAACAGATAAACCGGAAAGAGCAACCCAGCAAAAAACTAAATCTGTGAAGAAGACTGCCCACCGGAAAAGAACCACTGCATCTTCTAATCCGGCCCCTGATGACGAGGTGGATAATCCGGACCTTGAGGTAGAGCTTGACTCACTTGGTTTATTTTTCATGGATCTTATTGATGATGATATTTGTCAGGATGATGCCGAAGCCAGCCATGCGGATGTTGTAGAGGTAATTATTCTCTCTTCCGATTCAGAAACTTTGCCTTCACAAAAAATCCGTCAGGAAAACCGGAAAGTTAAATTTTCTCATCCTCTTGCTTATTTGGATCCTAAACTTCTTATGAAGACTCAACAACACGAAGCTCGCCGCACCACCCGGCACAGCGGTCAGGTAGTTACCTCCGCCGGTTTACCGAACAGTCCGGTTCGGAAACGTCATTCTGAGGTCTCTAATTCGCTTGTCAGTGCTTGTCCTAAAGCGGGCTGTTTTTGTCAACCTCTTAATCCGTCTGACTCCGATTATCAGGTTGTTTCCCACTTATCTTCTGGCGAGTCGTCGGCTACTCAGCTCCCACTGCTCAAAACGGTACTTGGGTAAGCTATATTTATTGTGATGTTTGCAGTATATTGCCTTAGAACATATGCTGTATTTAATTTTGTTATTCTTTTCAGGGCCAAACCTAGGCCGAGCAAGAAGGCCCGCCTGGATAAAGCGGCCGAAGAAGTTGTCATTCTTGAACCAGGCACGACACCCGATCTTGAAGCGGCTTTCCCTGAAGATATTCCCAACGATCCACCGCAGCCAGATGATGATCTTACTGCTGAAGAGAGACCTACTAATACCTCAGGTCCTATCCATCAGCCCACAGGTTCCCTCCGGATTGAAAGCTCCACCGGTCCAGCAAAATCTACTGATCAGCCAACAGCTCCAGTGCAAACTGGCGGTACCAAGGATGATGAAGTTGTCATTACTGGCACTGGCCATACTGAGCCAAGCAATCCTGTGGCTTTATCCAAACATTCTGCCAAGGAAGAATTTGCTGCTTTTGGCAAAGGCAAGTGGAACGCTGATCTTACGGCTTACGCTGCTCTGAACGCCCAAGATATCCATTCCGGCTATCTAAACCGGCTGTATACCAGCCGTGACTACGAAGCCGGTCTGGTTAATATGATGAAAGATAAATATGAGGTAACTTCCATATGCTCCTTCCTGCTTGTATGCTTTCATTCTTGCTGACTCTCCTAGCCCCTAAGGGCCGATTTGAAATATTGTTTCAAACCGGGACTTTAATAATATGAATCTTGATGCTTTGAAATTTGCTGATGTAGTCCCCAAGGGCCGGCTCAACTTAGCGTAGTTAAACCGGTACTTTAAGTAATTGAAACTGCCGCATCAGAATACATATGATCAAATAGCCATTAGCCCCCAAGTGCCAAGTTGAATACTTGTATTGAGCTTGGGACTTTGTAAACAATTGAAAAGATGAAGATCAAATATGCATTAGCCCCCAAGTGCTAAGCACATAACTTGTTATGTGGTTGGCACTTGAATCCTTCTGCCGACTTGTTGAAACATATATCTGTATGCCTGCAGGCGGAGCTGAAGGCGAAAGAAAACCAAGTCATCGATCTTCAAGAAAACTTGAAAACCCAACAGGCTGAAACCTCCAAAGCAAAAGAGGAATTGGCCAGTGCCTTAAGCGCCATGGAACAACTTAAGGAGAACTTCAAGAAGAAACAGGCGGATTGGGCCACTGAAAAGTCCGCTTTGACCAAATGAGCAGAGGATGCCGAGGCTGCATTAAAACCAGTGATAGATGAACTGATGAGCATAAAGTGGCACGTTCATGCCATGACCACTGCTATCTTTGGTAAGCCAGCTTGCCTTCTGAATTGGTTCTGCCTTCTTACAGAGTCACCGGTTTATTAACCCTTTATGGTATTTCAGGGACACGCATTGGTCACTTGGGGTCAGATGTGCGGAAGAAATTGAAAGCCGCCTATACCTTAGTTGAACAATTGTATACTGGTGCCCAGCGGATCATCTGTACCGCGTCTCATAACAAACCGGCGCCCAGTTTGATTCAAGATACTCTGATGAAACTGTCAGTGCTTCCTGCCCGGGTTGAAGAGCTGAAGAAATCTGCCGCTCGAACCGGTGCAATCAATGCTTTAATCCGGGCAAAAGCCTGGGTGCCGTATTTTGATCCTATTGAAGCGGCTCAGGGTTATCCCAGCTTGAAGGAAGACGGGTCAGAATTTGGTGAAGCAGATTTGCGAGCCATAAACCGGGAGGTACGTCCGCTAGCTTGTCAACTGGCTGAGGAAGCAGATTTGTCTCATTATCAAGCCCGATATGACAGCCAGAACAAGCGAATAGCTACACCAATCCATGAATCGGAAAACCTGATCCCTCCAATCCGTAAGCATACTTACGCTCCCGATATTGACCCGTCTTTGCTAATCCATGACGAAGCTGTTTTTCAAGCACTAATGGGAATCAACTGGACAACTGTGGATTTCCAGCCACTTGGTAGAGAAACAGAAGCTGAAGCGGCGCAGGATGACCCACAACCATCAGGCCAGGCTGGTGGCCAATCTTAAACCGGAAGCCGGTTTTAAAACTGTCTCTCCTTTGTGAAAAACAATTATGTTATTATGGGCACCATGTTGCCTTGTAATAGGCTAGCTGATACCTTTGATGTTGATATGCCTTCGTGCATAACTTGTTCTTCCTGTGGTAATGAACTTTCCAAAATACTTTTTGAAATAAGAAATTCGTTAAGTGCCTCCGCGGTTGTACCGTCAGGCAAAATATGATGTCTGTATGTATAAAGTCAAAACATCCAAAACAAAAATTTTAAGTATACATGATCAAAATTTTTGTGATACATAATACCTGCCACCGTTGAGTGTGAAGTTGGCTTGGCCAACCTTGAAGCGGAGTTTTGCAAACCCACACTGTTGGAGGAAATAATGACTCCTGTATATATGTATAATCAAATATGAAATATATCATACCTGTGACATTGAATCACATCATTGGTTTTACCAACTTTTTGTAGTAAGGGTGACAACCCAAATTTTGAGCACTGATAACTCCTTCTATATTGTGCCGGTTTATAATAAAACCGTGCCGGGTTGTGATAAACACCGTGTTACTCCATAAGAGGATGTTAACAACAAGGATCAAACCGGACAAATAGTCTCCGGATTGACGTGAACTGTGTTTCGTCAATTGATTGGTTAAAAAACTTTGTCGGTTTAAAAACACAATGAAAAGCAAAAAAACCCCCTTCAAAGAAAAGTATGAAACACGACCAAAAAAGATTTATTTAAGCTGATCAAATGGTGTAACCATGGCAAAACATGACCAAGCTCCCGTTAGGTGTAACTATGGTTCTAGTTAGCCAGGTCCCCAAGTGATTCTTGTGGCATTTATGCCGACCAAATGGCGTGGTCATGGTTCGGGTTCGACCAAGCCCCCAAGTGATTCTGTGGCCTTAGCCCGATCAAGAGGCGTGACTGGTTCAGACATGACCAAGTCCCCAAGTGATCTGGTGGCTTTCGCCTATCAAGAGGCTTGGTATTGGTTCGGACACGACCAATCCTCCAAGTGATATAACACGATGCTTTTAGCAAAGCGAACTCAAGGGGTAAACCGGAGGCCGCTTTAGAGCAACTCCGTGTAACCTCACATGATGTAAAAGAACATATACCCCGTTTTAGCTGAGGTTCCGGTTTATTAAAATATATACATTGTCGTAATATGTACATAAGTATAGACAATGGCTCAGGTATAGTAAGGCCGAAGATGAGCTATATTCCACGACCTATTAGTCTCCTCCTCTGATGTACGTGAGTCCTTATGCTCTCAAATATCAATCAGATAGTACAACCCGTTGTGCAGATTCTTGCTGACCACGAAAGGCCCCTCCCAAGGTGGGGATAACTTATGCATATCAGTCTGATCTTGGATGAGCCGAAGCACCAAATCTCCTTCCTGAAAGGTTCTGGTTCTGACTCGGCGACTGTGATAACGACGAAGATCCTGCTGGTAAATCACTGATCGGGCTGCTGCGATATCACGCTCTTCATCCAACCGGTCCAAAGCATCTTGCCGTGCTGTTTCGTTGTCCGCTTCAATATAAGCCGTGACACAAGGTGAATCATGACGGATGTCACTGGGGAGAACCGCCTCCGCTCCATAAACCATGAAGAACGGTGTGTATCCTGTTGATCTGTTGGGTGTTGTATTGATGCTCCATAACACAGATGGTAATTCTTCTACCCAACAACCCGGCGTTCTCTGCAAAGGAACCATGAGCCGGGGCTTGATGCCTCTCAAGATCTCTTGATTAGCTCTTTCTGCTTGACCATTGGACTGTGGATGTGCCACTGATGAAACGTCGAGCCGAATGTGCTCCCGTTCGCAGAACTCCTTCATAGCACCTTTGGACAAATTGGTACCGTTATTTGTGATAATACTGTGCGGAAAGCCAAACCGTAAAATCACCTTTTTGATGAACTGAACCGCCGTGGCCGCATCACACTTGCTAACAGGTTCTGCCTCCACCCACTTTTTAAACTTGTCCACCGCCACCAGGAGGTGGGTCTTCTTATCTTTGGACCTTTTGAAAGGCCCAACCATATCCAGCCCCCAAGTCGCAAACGGCCAAGTAATTGGAATCATCCTCAATTCTTGAGCCGGTACATGAGCACGTCTTGAAAATCTTTGGCAACCATCACATCGTCTGACCAGATCCTTCGCATCAGCATGAGCAGTTAACCAATAGAAACCATGGCGAAATGCTTTAGCCACCAGATACTTTGAACCGGCGTGGTGACCACAATCTCCTTCATGGATCTCACGCAAAATTTCACGGCCTTCTTCAGGAGACATGCAATTTTTAGAAGCTCCTGATACACTGCAATGATGCAACTCACCGTTGATGACATCCATGGACTTGGATCGCCGGATTATCTGCCGGGCCAGAATCTCATTTTCTGGCAACTCGCCCCGGTTCTTGTACGCCAGGTAAGGAAGCGTCCAATCCGGAATAACATGAAGAACTGCCACCAATTGATCCTCCGGATCAGGAATGGCCAAATCCTCTTCACCAGGGATCTTCACCGACGGGTTGTGCAGCACATCCAGAAAAACATTGGGTGGGACCAGTTTGCGCTGAGAGCCCAGCCGGCTTAAAGCGTCCGCCACTTCATTTTTCCGCCGGTCCACATGGTCCACCTGATATCCTCTGAAATAACCTGCAACAATATCCACCTCACGACGATATGCTGCCATGAGTGGGTCCTTGGAGTCCCAAGTGCCAGACACTTGCTGAGCCACAAGGTCTGAATCACCGAAGCACTTAACTCGACTTAGATTCATCTCCTTAGCCATCCGAAGATCATGGAGCAAGGCTTCATACTCAGCTGCATTGTTAGTACAAGGGAACATTAAACGGAGAACATAACAAAACTTATCACCTCGTGGGGAAGTTAATACGACTCCAGCCCCCGAGCCTTCCAACTGCCTGGATCCGTCGAAGTGGATGGTCCAATACGTATGATCCGGCTTTTCCTCAGGTGCTTGCATTTCCGTCCAATCATTGATGAAATCAACAAGTGGTTGAGACTTAACCGCTGTTCGAGGCACATATTTCAAACCATACGGCCCCAACTCTATAGCCCACTTTGCAATCCGGCCAGTTGCTTCCCGGTTCTGGATGATATCTCCCAAAGGAGCAGAACTGAGCACCGTAATTGGGTGCCCTTGGAAGTATTGCTTAAGCTTCCAGCTTGCCATAAAAACTCCGTACACCAGCTTCTGCCAATGCGGATACCTTTGCTTGGACTCAATGAATACCTCGCTGATATAATAGACCGGACGTTGAATCGGATGCTCCTTACCTGCCTCCTTTCGTTCCACCATAACAGCCACGCTGACCGCACGAGCATTAGCAGCAACATATAGCAGTAACGGCTCCTTGTCAATGGGAGCGGCGAGCACAGGCGGATTGGCCAATTGTCGCTTTATGTCCTCAAATGCTTCATCAGCAGCAGAACTCCAAACGAACTGATCCGTCTTCTTCAACATCTGATACAAAGGGATCGCCTTCTCACCAAGGCGGCTGATAAACTGGCTTAACGCGGCAATCCGGCCTTCCAGGCGTTGAACATCATTGATACACTTCGGTTTAGCCAGGGAGGTGATGGCTGTGATCTTTTCCGGATTGGCCTCAATTCCCCTGTTGGACACCAGAAAACCCAATAACTTGCCCGCCCGTACACCAAAGACACACTTGTCCAGATTAAGCATCATCTTGTACGTCCTTATGTTATCAAAGGTTTCCTTCAAATCATCAACCAGAGTCTCCTTCTCCCTGGATTTAACCACGATATCATCCACGTAAGCATGTACATTACGGCCAATCTGCTTGTGAAGACAATTTTGTACACACCGTTGACAAGTTGCCTGGGCACTTTTGAGCCCAAAGGGCATAGACACATAGCAGAAGGCTCCAAAGGGAGTTATGAATGCCGTCTTCTCCTGGTCCTTAACTGCCATTTTGATCTTATGATAGCCAGAATATGCATCCAAAAAACTTAAACGCTCACAACCCGCCGTAGCATCAATGATTTGATCAATACGGGGAGGGCAAAAGGATCTGCTGGACAAGCCTTATTAAGATCTGTGTAATCCACACACATATGCCAGGTGCCGTTCTTCTTAAGGACTAGCACCGGATTGGCAAGCCATTCGGGGTGAAAAACTTCAACAATAAAACCAGCTGCTAAGAGCCTGGCTACCTCTTCTCCAATCGCCTTGCGTCTTTCTTCGTTAAACCGGCGGAGGAACTGTTTCACCGGTTTGTATTTAGGATCCACATTAAGTGTGTGCTCAGCGAGTTGCCTCGGTACACCTGGCATGTCAGAGGGTTTCCATGCAAAAATGTCCCAATTCTCACGGATGAACTCGATGAGCGCGCTTTCCTATTTCGGATCCAAGTTGGCACTAATGCTGAACTGCTTGGACGAATCGCCAGGTACAAAGTCAACAAGCTTAATTTCTGCTGCCGATTTGAACTTCAGGGCCGGATCATGCTTCGTAGTTGGCTTCTTCAACGGAGTCATGTCCGCCGGATCAACATTGTCTTTATAGTACTTCAACTCCTCGGTGGCACAAACCGACTCTCCATAAGCCGCATCTCCTTCCTCGCATTCCAAAGCGATTTTGCGGCTTTCGTGAACCGTTATTGTCCCCTTGTGACCCGGCATCTTGAGCTGCAAATACACATAACAGGACCGAGCCATAAACTTGGCGTATGCTGGACGCCCAAACAGGGCATGATATGGACTTTGGATTTTCACCACTTCAAACGTTAATGTCTCCGACCTGGAATCATGATCATCCCCAAAGGCCACTTCAAGAGCTATCTTACCAACGGGATATGCTGATCTGCCAGGCACTACACCGTGGAATACTGCATTGGACGGTTTGAGATTCTTATCTGTTAGTCCCATACGATGGAAGGTCTCATAGTATAGGATGTTAATGCTGCTCCCTCCGTCCATGAGCACCTTGGTGAACTTATAACCTCCCACCTGAGGCACCACCACCAGAGCCAACTGACCCAGATTATTGATCTGGAGTGGGTGATCCTCTCTGCTCCATATGATTGGCTGTTCAGACCAACGTAGATAACGGGGTGTGGCCGGTTCAACAGAGTTGACTGCCTGCCTCTGAACCTTCCGGTCTCGCTTGTCCAAGCTAGTGGTAAAGACATGGTACTACCCACTACTCAACTGCTTTGGGTTGCTTTGGTAACCTGACTGTTGCTGCTGTTGGTTGTAACCACCCTGGTTGTTCTGACTATTTTGACCATTATGTCCGCCCGGATTACCATTAAATCCTGAACCGGAACTTCCTCCACCGTAACCCGGCCCGGACCCTGAGCCACCGCCAAATCCGTGATCATACCGGAAATTATTAGAATTCTTGAACTCTTGCATAATAAAGCAATCCTTCCAAAGGTGGTTTGCTGGCTCCTCCTTCGTCCCATGTTTTGGACAGGGCTGGCTTAGCAGATAGTTCAGGCGGTTTGGGTTGGGGTTGGGTGCTCCACTATGATTTTTCGGCCTACCCTTGCACCGCTGGCCATTGTCCTGTACGTTGGTATTAGCCACAAAATCCATGTTGCCATCCGCTTTACGCTTGCCTCCTCCGCCACTGCCTACCCAGTGATGCTGCTGACCTTTAGAGCTGCTGTTCTTCTTCCCCTTCCCTGTCTTGTCATCATCAGATTCGGGATCCTTGGTACTATCAGAGTCAGCATATTTTACCAAAGCGGCCATGAGGGTCCCCATGTCGGTGCAATGACGCTTCATGCGTCCCAACTTCAACTTCAGGGGCCCAAACCGGCAGTTGCCTTCTAGGGTTAATACTGCAGTGTTAGTGTTGATGCAGTCTGAGGAGTGCAACACTTGTGAAACCCGGCGCACCCAATGAGTCGTTGACTCTCCTTCCTCCTGGACGCATGCAGCTAAGTCCACTATCTACATAGGCTGTTTACAGGTATCCTTGAAATTGTTGATAAACCGGGCTCGTAATTGGGCCCATGAGCTGATAGAATTAGCGGGCAAGCCTTTTAACCAAGTACGGGCCGTTCCTTCAAGCATCATGGTGAAGTATTTCGCACACGTCGTGTCATCCACATCAAGCATCTCCATGGCCATCTCATAGCTCTCTACCCATGTCTCTGGTGGTTGATCCACCATATAATTTGGTACCTTGCGTGGGCCTTTGGAATCCTTGGGCAAGCGCACGTTGCGTAAAGCGGGGACGAGGCAAGGCACCCCCAAAGAACTAGAAGTAACACTAGGTTCGATCGAAATGGTTGGACGAACCGGCATGAGCTGCCGAGCCTGATGCTGAGCGGCTAACTCGGCCTCCCTGCGCGCTCGGGCCCGGTTCACCACTTCCTGAGCGTCATCAGCTCCACCCGTCGGGTTGTTACCACGGGGTGCTCCATGTCGTTCATTACTTGACACTGCTGGTTCATCCATATGTCTGCTATAACTCCGGCTTGGACGGGGGGTCGAGTGGATCCGGTCGCGGCTGTACAAGTACACTTCCTGTTGGGCCAAAGTTGTCCTCAGAAGTTCCTTGACCCGTCGCGTCTCTACTGCCTGCGGCGAGTCACCCTCAACTAGAATGGCCTCCAGTCGTGCAGCAGCGGCAACAAGATTGTCCATTGGGTTGGAGTAGTGACCCGGAGGTGTTAAAGCATCCTGAGGTATAAAGGTGTTTTGACGAGGCGGGTCCATCTGACGGGGCTGAACCGGTGCACCGGTCCCAGGGGCTTCTGCCCGGTTCCCCTCCAGCAGATTGCTGGTTCTTGGTCCTGGAGTGTTGAAAAGGTCTCTGGCCTCGAAAACCGGAGGTAAGCGGGACCGGTGCTTCCTCCTCATGACTTCATGCGACGCGCTCTGGTCCAACATAAGCCTGTAGGCCTGTGCGTCTAAAGCGGCCCACTCTGTGGCCATCCTGGTGTCCTCAGCCGCCAGATCCATTTTGGCCTGGGTGATTTGTTCCTTTATCTTTGCAATCTCCATGTTGTGAGCGTCCTGATCTGGCGGATTAACTTCTGCCATAAGCACCGCCAACGCATCAAATAGTTCTGATAGAACCTGAGCCGGAGGGCGCACGGGGCCCCCTGCCCCGGCAGCCGTTGCCGCTGCTGAACCGGAGATCGTTGCCGCGACTATCGAAGAGTGAAGCGCTACTTGTGTTCTGGTTATGAATATTCCAACCCGGTTAGGCAGATCAGAGGGGTCCGGAATACTGTCACCATCGGAACAGCTCTCAATCGGCCATCTTGTAGCTGATAAAGAGATTCAGTTTCTCCGGTCGAAAAGTCGTCACCGGAACAAACGGTAGTTGCCCCGCGAAGCTCCGATCCATCCTCATAACTCCCTCCATGAATCATTCCCACGAAGGCACGCTTCATGGCCGGTTTAATCCGGGCGGATCGCGCACGCTGAGCCATCTCGACGAGGCCGGTGCAGATGTCCGGCTCAGGGCCTGGTTCACCGATCTTGCCAATGAAAACGTGAATGCTACCAAAGGGGACCCGGTACCCGTACTCAATTGAGCCGGCCTCAGGGCCCCAGCCTGCGTCGTCGATGTAGAGTTTGCCGCGACAACTCTTAGTCATCCGGCCTACAACATAGCCCTTGAGTCCTTCAAAGCGGCCCTCCAAGAACCGGAAACCATCGTGCGATAGCCCCACGGTGGGCGCCAACTGTCGTGTTTTTGTCTCGGCAGATGTCCTAGAGAAAGGACTTAGTCGTGGAGCCATCGCGACAGGTTATCTTGAAGGGGTTAAAGCAGACACAAGGACGCAAGAGAGTTTATACTAGTTCGGCCCCTTCAATGAAGGTAAAAGCCTACGTCTAGTTGTGATGGAATTGATGGGTGTTTCGATGACTAGGGAGCAATAAGCTTCGCCTATGTCTCGAATTGTTGTCTGTCGTCCTTGAACCGCTCCGGGTCGTCCCCTTATATACATGGGTGACGCCCGTCGGTTTACAGAGTCCCAACACCGGCTCATAGATGTGTCCGGTTTGGTCTCTACTTATTCCTAACTTACAATACAAGTTACATATTGACGCCGGTTTATGGCTACGGGCTCTCAACCGATTATGGGTCTTGAGCCCTCATCTACCTTCATGGGCTTTAACATGCTTTAACTACTGATGAAGCTAATCCGGCCCAGATAGGCCGGTTTATGCCCAGTAGTAATATCCCCAACACCCAGCCACACCCGCGCGGGTACACGGTGGAGCTCATTTCTTTACGAAATGGCAGCCCACGTGCTAATTTGAACGCCTGTAGCGGTTGTTTACCTAGGGAGGTCGTGTACCACGCGTGCATGAAACAAAGTTCGACTTGACGCGTGGCTGCATTATTTTTAAATAAAGTTATAGCGCTCAATGGCATGTACACAGAATATAAAACGATTTTTATGGAGGAAAAGGTAGTCCGCTCTTTAGAGTATCTCACACAAGGCTCCGGTGGTCTCTCTCTCTCACTGTTGGTCACTGATCCGGATGCATCCCGTCCGCCGGGGGAAAGGGAGTTCGGTGGCCTCTCTCTCTCACTGTTGGTCACTGATCCGGCCGCATCCCGTCCGCTGGGGGAACGGGAGTGCGGAGGCCTCTCTCTCTCTCACCGTTGGTCACTGATTCGGCCACATCCCGTCCGCCGGGGGAAAGGAAGGAAATGCATTGTTTCTCTGTTCGACATCGCTGAGGCAGCACGTCTTGATCTGCGGTACACGCCGTTCTCTCTGACCAAGCTCCGGCGCGGCAGGGCCTACGCCACCTGCTCGCAGATTCCTCCCGCCGCCGCTCACCTAGTTACATCCCGCGACCTCCAAGTATCCCCTCCGGCCTTGCTCCACTGCCCGTTTTCCCACGTCGCTGCATGTGGATCTTCCATATAGTTCTTTGCCCAAAATGTAGCTCGTCCGACGTACTTTCCATATTGCATTCTCGTCCGCACACCATTTTAGACAAACACAACCGTGTTGTTATCTTCCCTTAGGACAAGGAATATGCTTCTTTTTTGTCATCGCATGTGTCATCAACTGTTATTGGCCAGTAATTGTTTCCTTTCTACCTCTTTTTTGCAAACAGGGCTATCCATTTCACCTCGTTGCTATTGCAACCTTTTGGTGAACTGCACAAATCACTTTTTTCTTAAGAGTGTTTTGTGCAGTTGTACTAAAATGTCACACGGGCAACGTCTCTACATTTCAGTGCGACTGCACAAAGGGAGATTGGTTTTTCTCTATCCTCCTCATCCAACTCTGAGCCTAATCTTCTCCAACTAGTTAGTCTTAAGAGAGACCGCAAAGGTGACCGGCTTCTATTTGTGTGTTTATTGTTTCATTAGCAGTCCTCTATTATTGTAATCACACTTGATATCTTTGGAACAGGGACACTCAGCTCTATTTTAGTGGAACTGCACAAAATGATCGGAATGTTGCATGCTCCAGACAGCTACTTTTTTTTTCCCAACATGCCTTGTTGATTTAGATAGAGCTGGGGGGATGTTGCTGCCAATGAAAGCATGGATCAATTTTAATTTAACACCTTCTCACAACTTCGTCTTCAGTTGTGATGTAATTATTAGCTCTGATCTGCTAATAATTGACATGCATTAGCAAGGAAGTTAGTTTTTTATTGTTTCCGAAAGAGCATTGATGGAAAGACATGCAAAACAAAAGCTGAAAGCTCACACCATTCTACAATTTTATGTCGCTGGAAAATTATTTGTATAGTACGTCAATTATGTAAACAAATGATGGAAGCTTGATAGCATTGCCAGAAGCCTCTTCATCATCCGGTCCATGTGCCATGCACGAAATTATACTCCTTTGTTCCTAAATATTTATCTTTTTACAAATTTCAAACGGGCATATTTTAGAGTGTAGATTCACTCATTTTGCTTCATATGTGTACTCCCTCCATTCCTAAATATTCTATTGGTCTTAACAGAGATTTCAACATATTTTAGAAAGAAAAATACTCCGGAGTATATTTAAGAACCGAGGGGGTAGTGCACAACCGCATGGGAGACTCAGCCCGGTCGTTGCGCCGCATTAATAGTGAGTAATGAGCAGTCAAATCATAAGCCCCACCTTTCCCACTGTAAGTTGCTCTGAAGAAGCAACCATCAATACGCTCTTCTTTGAATCCGCTCATACTACTCCATCCGTCACTGTTTATACAGCGCGCTTCAGAAAAAAGAAAAAAAATCTGTGGGACCAAGGCGACTAGCGATCGGCCTGAAAAATAGCATTGGTAGTTATAGCACGGCGTCTATTACTAGAGGGAATAATGCGTACACACATGCATGCAATGCTTCCACCCTGGGTACATACATGCATGCACTCCGTAGTAGTACAGTACATGGAGAGAAAATTGTGGACTTGATTGCGGTTACCACGCCCTAATTAATTGAGCGTTAAACCAAACACGTCTAAAGTCTCTCTGGTGGTGGAAATGCATTGAGAGAAATGCATCATAATGAAGCGCGCCCTGTAAACTGTGACGGGGGGTGGAGTAGTATGAAGGTGCAAAACCAAGTACGCGTACTAGTACTGCGCTTGGATCTTCGCCCCTTTGTGAAGTCGAACAATGATGGTACTCCACATGTTGGGTACTACAGTGTATGCCTCTGACAATCTGACACCGAATGGACTGATGCATGTCCACCGAGGGTAGGTTGCATTAGTCAAAAGGTGTATGCGAGCTTCACCTTGTCCTGCAAGCTTCTCCTCGTTCTGCGAGTTGACGGGACACACCAAAAAGTAGTGCTAGTCCATACTCCCTCCTTTCCGGTTAATATGGCTTAATCTTTTTTGCGAGTAAATGAGAGAGCTTTATTCATATATAAGCATTCTTAGGACGATCAGTCAAGACACTGGTCACTAGGAAGCCAAAAAAAAGAAGTAGGAAGCGAGGTGTTTCATCAAGCCAGCTCTCTGCCACATTCAAAGTGCAGCACGCACGGTTAGCACGAAGATGCGCCGCGAGGTTTGCTGACCTGTTTACATGCTGAATAACAAAAAAAGAGGAAATATTACTGAGCGCTACTATTTGTAACAGGATATGAGCCAGAATTAAGCGAGAATTGTGGTGAGTGTTCCATGCAATCAACTTCCATTATCACATGCGAGAACACTCGAAGAGAACCAAATGTTTTGAAGATTGCTTTATCACATTTTAAAATTATAATAAGAGTGAGGACACTCCTCCATCCGGTTCCTAGTAGTATAGTCTAGTATGCTTCTGGCAATCTGACACCAAATTAACTGTTGCACGTCCACCGCCTGAGCGAGGGAGAGCTTGCATTAGTCAAAAGTTTCTCCTTGTCCTGCGAGCCGCCGCGCGCAAGCTTCTCCCGTCCTGCAACCTTCTCATCGTCCGGTAAGTTGACGGGACACAGAAAAGTAATGCTCGTCCATGCTGCCTCCTCTCCGGTTAACATGGCTTAATTTTAAACGAGATAAATACATTGTCTATCACTGTATATTTGTAAAAAAATGGTAAGTGGACTTCATAATACGCTCATTGCGCTCAATATATATATTTTCCGGTGTTCATACGGTCACTAGCTCACCCTGACTGAGTATGTGTGTGCATGCACGTGTAGGTTGAGCACTTGAGCGTCACCGTGTGTGTTCCGTCGTGTGCTCGGACATGCATGCATTAGGGTTGCGCGCGCATTTTTGCGTCCATGTATACGTGTGACTATTGAATACACGTAGGGGAGTATGTGTAGGGGCCACTAAGGAGCAGTCAAATCACATAGTAAGTTAGTCGGAAGAAGAAACCATCATTTCACTCTTGAATGACACGTACGCAATATAAAATGGTTGATATGGAGAGAAAAAGAAAACCACTATACTCCCTCCTTTCCGGTTTATAAGGCTCAATTCAAAATTCTCACCAACCAAGGTAGATGGTGAGTGGTGGAATACTTTTTGTAGTTTGCAAAAGCAACAAATTAATGCTCTTGTTTTCCTCAAGAAAGTATGTTTACCAACGCATTAATTGCAATGCATGCATGCATACATTACATGCATTGGTCAATTTTCTCTTAGTACTTGCATGCAATGATTTAATGCACCTTGGAATCTGAACATGTGATGGAAAACAACCAAATTGAGCCTTATGAAATGGAAAAAACTAAAATTTTGAGATAAGCCCTATAAACCGGAAAGGAGGGAGTATATACACTAGCAGGGTGCGTGTGAGAGATGGGTCAGGAGGTGAATGACACGTGGCCCCAGGGGGTGGCTGGCCCACCTATCATACAGCCAAAGGCAGGTGCAGTAGAGGGCCGAGGAGTAGTACAAAATCCTACGCACCTACGCACGCTAACCAAGGGCTGAGTGATCACTCAAATCGCAAGATTAGTTGATTAGAAGCTACGCTAGACCCAGGGAGGCGATGAGCGCGAGCATCAGCCGGCTATGCCAGATGGTCCACGACGCCGGCCTGCGGCCCGGCAGGTAGTATTTCTTGAGGCTGCCAGGGCGAGGGGCCACTTGGACGACAGCTTCGCATCCTTGTCCGACGAGGTCCTCGTCGGTTTCCTCGACAAGTTCACCGTCGTCAAGAAGCTTGCGGACGACTTTGACGTAAGCCTCCAGCCGACGCGCCCAGGCTCTGCGATGCCCGCCACCCTCAACGGCCAATATGGTAACAACCGCTTCGACGCACTGGTGGCCCTGCGACTGTCCGCTGTCGCGCCGAAGAATGTCCACCTCAAGGTCGCGCTCGCCGCACAGCGCCTGGTGCAGCAAGACACCATCGACATAATCACCCACGTCTACGCGCAAATCATCCACAAGGACTAGTACATGCAAGAGGAGGACGATAGGACGCTGGCCTTCTTGGAGCGCAGGGCAACCTTGGACGACATTGTTCAGAAGCACGTTGAGCTCGCCGCCAACGCCGCTGCTCCTCACACGTCGGTTGGTGACCCGGCGCACTAGGGCGTGAGGATTTCGTTGAACATTGATGGATCAGTATGTATTTTTATCCTTCCGTCAAATCCATGTAGTAGTATATGATACTACAGTAATTATCTTACCTTTCGCATCAACTTCATAATTTTCGTACATACTCCATGCATGAACAGCGCCAGAAGCAAACTTCTCATTACTCTAGGCAAAATCGTTATTTTCTATCTATCGGTCGCGCCATGGAGCAGAACCAAATTTTACAAGTCACGAGTGCAAAAGGAAAAGCCTGCCGTGTTCGCGTCGCACCCCACACGGTTGGTCCGGCACGCCGCTCAAGCGGGAATGCGTGCGGTGTTGCATTTTCACTTACAAGTGGGACATCAGTTGAGCAAACCGACTATCAGCAAACCCCCACCCCGCCCACCGCGCGATGGCTGAGAACAGAGGACAGGAGGGAGAAGAGATGGCTGTAGCACGGACTCCAAGAAAATTGGTGTCGGATGGGACTCGTATGGGTGGCGTGTGCCGTACTGCTAGACGTGAATGGTAGTTATGGCCCATGCCACCCCACTATATCGAGCCTATATCGAGGTACGTAGAACAAATTTCCTGCAGTCCGTGCTCAGCCCTCCTCTATCTCTCTTCTCAGCCAGCCAGCGGACGCGCGGAGCCCATCGTCTGTTTGCTCATATGCGGCCCCACATGTCAGTGAAAACGCAAGAGGACCCACTGAACTTGCACATCTTTCACCTCGACATGCTGGTGATGAAAAACAAATCCAATAAAGATCTTCGGTGGCCGCTTTTGGAGTTACTCAAGAGTAGTAAGATTCTATTTACAGTTTAACCCAAGATGCACATCTCGTGGCTTCAGCTACCACTCTATTTTATTTCATGACACGACCTGGATGCTGGATGTCCCACGTGTCGGCAAAAGGAGGAAGAACCCGACCAAATCTTCGGTTCTGCTCTCGGATTAGACTAGTTGTGCTAACTTAAAATTTTTCTTGTGTACTCCCTCCGTTCCAAAATACTTGACTTCCATTTGTCCAAAAATGGATGTACCTATATACTAAGACATGTCTAGATACATATATATTTTGACAAATAGAAGGCATGTAGTATTGTGCAACGGAGGGAGTAGAATGGATGCAAGTTTTTGTATTGGGAAGAAAAGTACATCCACATATTGATAGAGCACAATTTAGTAGATGTTCTATCACTTTTATCTAGTATAGAATAGAGGCTAGACATGAGACTAGATGCGAGGAAGCAACGTCTACTTCTTTACACTCGAAGAAGAAAGAAGCACGCAAGATTGAGCCTCCGCAGATCAACAATGAATGCATCTAGAAGGCACTAATCCAACTTACTACAGGAGTAGTCAAAATTATCATTGGAGTTCGTGCAAAACGGAGGTCCATTTGGGGTCATGCGTTGGAGTTGGCCTTACAAGTGGGGCCGCAGTTAAGGAAACCGACTATCGGAAAACCCCCACCTCGCCCGCCGCGCGATGGTTGAAGTTAGAGAAATGACGAGGTTGAAGAGATTGCTCTCGCATGGACTCCAAGAAATAATATGGTGTCAGATGGATGTCGTGGTGGTGGCGTGTGCCGTACTCCTGGACGTGAATGCTTGTTCTGGCCCATGCCACCCTACTACTCCTACTACTTACTCCTACTATATACTATACTACTAGTATATCGAGGATTCGAGGTGCTGGTTACGTACAACGAACACATTAACATATGGCTACAGTAAAAACACCCGCCCGACACACGAAGCATGTGAAGCTAGTACACATAGTGTACTACTATTGTTGATTGGCCTCATCCGGTAACCTGTTGCAATGCACGTACAATTATGTATTCGGAAAATATTTTTTTGCCTCGTCGCACCACTCACTCAAAGAAGCGACTCGAAAGCCATTCATAAATTTAGTAAGTTTATCACATGCATATTATTTTATTACATAGTACAACAGGTCATCAACCCACATCGACAACGAGGATACATTATAGATACTAAAGTTTTCACCACACAACAAATAACAAGCCATAAAATGAACTTCAACTCAACCATTCCGCGGCGTTGGAAACGCTTGCTTTGAACCACAAGTGATTCTCTGGGATGGGCCATCCGTTATCGATCTGGAGACCAACGCAGGACTGATCATCCAGGTTGAAGCGGCCTACTATATCAGTACTAGGGTAGGGAACCACCCAAATGTCCGAGGTATAGACACAGTTGCTTCTCATAAATGTGCCAACAGCAGTTGGATCGCCTTTCACCATCATCGGATAGTTTTGTCCAAGGAAGAGCGAGTTTTCTCCAAGACTATGAATTCTATGCCAGGGAGAAGGAGTTGGCGCTAGCACCCTAGTATCCATCCCGAATACCATGCAACGGGTGTTGGAATAGGTCCGGAGAGTGCGACCATGGGAGACTACACTTGCTTCCTTAGCAGTAACATCATCAGTGGGCTGTATACACACAAGAAGAGGTGATCCATCGGAATTAGTTGCCAAGCACCACATAGTATATCGGCGCTACTCGTCCTCATGCTCGTGATCATCACCATCGTCATCTCCCCCTTGGTTATAAAAATCTTCAAGTATAGGTGGTGGGATGTTCACAGGACCTTGGAAACACAAGAAGAAGGTTAATTAGTAAAGGGAAACTTGCTAACCCGCATGCATGTGGATGAAACAATTATAATTATGGTGGAAGACAAACGTACCGAAACAACGAGGATGCCATGCAAAAACAGTGCCACGAGTGGTGGCAGCAAACACAAGGCCCTCGTATTCAATTGCATCACAGTAGTCATCCGTGTACAGAAACTAATTTTTGAGCAATATCCATCGAGTGAAACCATCAAGGACGGCAACAAGGTTGTCGAAGATAGCAACAACATCATAGTTTTTATAATTCCAAGAGCGGTTGGGAACTCGACAAATTGCTATCTTCCGTAGACGACAGTCACCATGATCATATTTGAACGTGCGTACATTACCGGTGTGCTCAACCTCTAGGCAGTGTGCTGAGATTTTTGGAAGTGGAACCCGGTGACGAGTGTACACATTCACAAGTTCCCACTCACAGTTGGACACAATGTAAACAACCCAATCTCCATTTGCGCCCGCCCAAGCCTTCCCCTCAAGCGATGGCATCTTAACATCACACGTATCATTATCAAGCGGCATCAACTTGCACAGGGCGAGGCGTCCGTCGTGCCGGCGCCAGTCATCAGGGTCACGGCGAAGAAGATAGGGGAGATCAAACCGCTCCTTCACCCTTGGGTTCCTTGCAATGATGTTATTAGTTGAGTCGAGAATGGGCTGGAACGAAGCTGCCATGCTAGCCGAGGTGATGACGTCACACCGATCAATGAGTTCCTCCACCACGTCATCTTTCAGACCGGGGCAAGAATAACGAGGTCGTTTCCAGCCTGTTCCCTTCATGGAGAAGACGATCGAACAATGGCAGAAGAAAGGGTGAAGTGCTGAAGGAAAATGGAGGAGGGAGAGGAAGAGCGTGCGACAGCAGTTCCAAATCGAGAGGGAAAGGCGAAGAGTCGGTGGATGGTTGCGAGTTTGCCATGGTTCATGAAGAGGCGCCCCGGCCTACACGTCCGTTCGGAAATACTCCTACTACTCGCCGTCGTCTCACTGATATGTTGGAACGGGACCACATGTCAACGAAACATGGTGTGTAATTTCTCGTGCAAAATGCGATCTGGCCGCGTTGGTCCGAGGTGCCACATTAGTTATCAACCTTTATTTTTTTAATGGCGTGCTGATCAGTTTTGAAGCACGACTAACTGGTACTGTACGCAGAGAAAATATAAACTACTCTACCACTACCCACCTCCAGTACTAGTAGTATAAAAAAGATATATATAGGCTGGAGCTTCAGCGCTTTCTTGCTAAGGGCTGCCCACTTGCTTCTCACACTACCACCCTCTCTCCAGATCTAAAAAAGATGGCCCCTCTCTCCCTCCTCACCGGTGGTCACAGATCCGCCGGGGAAGAAAAGGACGTGCAGCGTTGACGCACTCGTCGTCAGTGAGCGATGTCACGCACTGACGACAAGGCCGTCCTCTCAGACCTAGCGCCCACGCGGGATGGCCTCCATCCCCAAGCTCGCTGCCGTAGTGTGTGCGGAGGATGATGACCACGAGCGAAGCCACTTCCCACCGACCCTCAGGTATGCTACCTCTTTTCGAGCCATAACCTTGTTCTATTGCCCCATCTGCTACGTCGTTGCATGTGGATCTTTTTCCACTCCACCATCTTCCCAATTTGCTATCCTCTACTCTGCTGGCCACACAGACGAAAACCATAATTTGCACTATTAAAGGAAACCCTACTTCATGCAGAGTAATCCATGTCTGGGTTGAATAAGGAAAGGAAGGGAGACTGTACTATCCAAGTGAGTAGGCATCGAACCCGCATCTAGGTTGAGAAGGGGAAAATCAGTAGCTAAGGAATGAGTCTCGTGTCTCTTGGTTGAAGAAGGGTAGAAAGGCATGACAACGCAATAGAGAATGACCAGGTCGATCGGTTTGTTGTCCTTGCATAGGAAAAAGGTGGCTAAAGAGAATAAAAATGGGACCGTAATCCACATATGCTGCCTGGATATTTGTTGCTCTGGGCAACCATACCTCCCTCACCACTCTGCGTCCGTGGAGGTACATCGTACTAGTGCCTCCCATGCTCTTATTGCCACTTTTTTTGCTGTTAGTATAACGCCAGCAGTCAATTCAAGCAATGCTACTGCTAAAGTGATGCCACATTTAACTAATGCCGCTCTCAGCCTAATGCCACCCATAAATTTAAGCAATGCCATTTAATGTCACTGGATTATTTCAGGGTTAGCTGTTGATTGTGGATGTATTAAAGATTTTTCAGCTATAAGGCATTCTAGTGCTATTGCACAGCCAGTATACCAACGATGAAACTTGTTACTCCCGTCAGATTTTTGCATTGTTAATGCTTATAGATTACATACCTCACTTTCATGAGATAAGTTAATTTTTTTGTACAATGTCACCAAAATGCCAAGGCGCTGATGTCATTTTGTTTTGGTTAAACTGCACAGACAATTATGAATACAAGAGGAAAGGTCAAGAGTGGGCACCTCCTCCTCTGGCTGTTCTCTTGAGGAGGTCTGTATGTTTGTCTCTAATGCCTGTCGACTACATACTGACATCATGATGTAATGTTAAGTCATTTCCTTTTGTACAGTGTCACTGAATTGTCAAGGCGGTGATGGCATTTTATTTTAGTAGAACTGCACAAAGTTTTCTTAAAAGAAGAGGAAAGGTCAGGAATGGCTCACTTTTGTAGAAAAAACTATGTATGCCTTCCTCACATCAGCCGCTGTTGCTTTATTTATTCCTTCAAACAGGTGGTTAGAAATAGTCTTGCTACCTTTTCCCATTAAGAAATTGGAATGCTTATATTTGTGAGTCTATGCTTCAACTAGTGCCACTTTTAGAGTAATCACACTTTCAATATCTATGCAAACAGGGATGCTGGATTTTAGTGGAACTGCACAAAAAGTCCAACTGGTTCAACATTAGGAGCATGTTTTTTCCCAACCTTTATATCCTATTGGTGGCACTATGAGCTGTTCATTATGAAGGTACATGGTTTGCTACTATCTTGCTACTCTTTTTGTACTGTCATTAGATAGTAATAGTAGTGGTTTGCATGTGAATTTATTGGCAGGGTGGACCTACATTGGAGGTGCAGGACATGATTCAATGATTGGATGCTCAATTTCGGTTGTATCGATTTCACCTCTTCCATCACTGCGAACATGGATATCCTTGGTATGATGGAGAATAGGCGCTATATTTCTGCTCTGAACCAGCAAATCAATTCAGTATGAAATTGTCCAGGGCAAAACATAACCGTATCAGATTGTCCAGTGCAGAAC
Organism: Triticum dicoccoides; assembly: GCF_002162155.2. Taxonomy (NCBI): domain Eukaryota; kingdom Viridiplantae; phylum Streptophyta; class Magnoliopsida; order Poales; family Poaceae; genus Triticum; species Triticum dicoccoides. Next base: position 46,432,593 of record NC_041384.1, on the reverse strand, counting down.
ATGACAGATGCTAAGCGGAAGAGACATATTTAAACCGAAAATACAAGGTGTGGTATATGTTTACTAGCCGCTTGATATTTGTGCAGGCAGAGATGTCTGCCCGTTGCTATTTGGCAAACCAACAAAGTGCCCGCAATTTTGGTTGAACTGCACAAGAGAATAGTATAGTCACTGCATGCAGTGCCATTTGAAAATAGACACAGAAAGATTGGATAGTCACTTCATGGACTGCAAAAAAGTAGTACTGTACTATTTATTGGCCAACACTAGGTGCTTCACTGCTTTGGTCTGATTATACAATGGACATCATTTTTCCTAAGTTAAAGTTTGTATTCCGAAAATAGTCTCGCAGTGTGATCAAGGGAAGACCAAATCATATTGCAGTGCATGTTCCTCCATCATGTCTGGTTCATTCTCATGGTTCCAGCTGTTGGTGAAACCACTTATGTTTGCAAGAGGAATTGTAGACTTCACAAACAAATTTGTCTTTCAGTCTGTACTGAATGCTGGCCAATAGAAGCATCCATGTTAGTAGGAAGAACAAATGTTTTTTCTAGATCTTTGCTTTTGGAGCTACATATTTGTATATGATCTGTGAATCATTGAGATGCATTAACATGTTGATCTTATGTATGGGAATCGTACTAGTTAGTTTTAGTTGCGACGCAAGATCCAAAGTGGCTGATCTTTGCTTTTGGAGCTACATATTCGTATATGATCTGTGAATCATTGAGATGCATTAACAGTTACTTATTTCTGTTCGCTCAGTGTTTACAAGTTACTGATCGATCACTAGCTAGCCTACAAATGCGCTCCTGGCAGTTTTATTTGCGACGCAAGATGCGAAGTGGGCAGTTTTTTAAATAAAAATGCCTACCTCTGAAGAAACTGACAAGATCGTACGCAAGCAAGTGCCTCCTATCGCACCTCTGGCAAGTCCGAGGCGAGGTGGAGGACGCCGGTGCCGGCGTTTAGCATGGACAACAGATGGCGGCCGGCATTGTCTAGTTAGCTAAGAGTAAGTAAGTACTTGTACGCTAATAGAGTGTTAGTGGGAGTAGATAGTTAACTTGGCTATGATGGTTGTCAACGTGGAAGTTCAGTACTCTATATGTGGATCAGACGTGTTACTTTGGTCTGAATGTTGAACTTTCCGTTTGAACGTATGGAATGGGCTCTTATTTTTTTAAATGGGTTGTATTTGTCCTCCACGGTTTAGAGGCTAACTTGTGGGCCTAGCAAGTTAACGCATACACAATCCGGAGGTGATTGTACGTGGAGAGGATGACAGCAGGGACCCGCCAAGGTCATGGCAGTACGCAAGCAAGTGCGTCCTTATTTCAAGCCAATAAAAAAATGGCTCCTCCTAGTGGAATTCTGACATCTGGGTCCCATGCCATTGTCAACGTAGTCAATAAACGAGAGAATTGCACAACGAGCGGCTGACACTTGGGACCCTGCAGCTCGCCCAGTTATTTTTGTTTTGGGTTAATTTGATAAATGCCACTCCAAATCTAGTGTATCCGAGAAATGCCACTGCAATTTCCAAACTTTGAAAAATGCCATTTCATGCCATTTCTAGTGGCATTTTTCAAAGTCTGGAGTGGCGTTTTTCAAAGTTTGCAAACTGCAGTGGCGTTTTTCAAAGTTTGCAAAAATTGCAGTGGCATTTTTCAAAGTTTGGAAATTGCAGTGGCATTTTTATGAATCGCCATAATTGGAGTGGCATTTATCAAATTTTTTTTTGAGACGGAAGCAGGGTGTCAACTGGGCTGTGCGAGACACTCTAGCCTGTCTAGACAGCCTTTTATTTTATGTTTACCACATACCAGCCCAGTAGTTTTTTTTCTTTCTAAAATGGCTAGCCCAGTTTTTTTGTGATTTGTCAAGTAAGTCGCTTTATCAGGCCTATTGGGCTGCAAATCTTTCAAGACGAGGAGAGCTTCATTCGGCTGGCCGAGAAAATGGCCTATCAGTAATGAGAAATGGGCTGTACATTTTTAAAACACATCAAACCGGCAATTATTTTCAAATATATTTTTTTCATTTCGAGATTTTAAATTGCATTGATTTTTATGCGTGGACAATTTATTGGATTTTATATTGATATACATTTATTTTTAAAATTAGTCTGAATATGACTCGAAATTTCGGGATTAATAACAGTTCAGACCGCACCGACATATGCAAAATTTCTTCTAATTTTTTAACCGTGGCCACAATATGGGCTGTAATGCTAACATAAAGCATATGGGCTCCAAAAAAACCCGTAAGAATTAGCAAATGGGCTGTAAATGATTTGAAATAATGGCAGATGGACTGTATGCTGTTTTCCACAGATTTGAGGCTTTCCACAGATGGACTGTATACTGTTGGATGTCCATCCAACGGCCGTCGTGCTTCTTCAATCTCTGCTCTTCCTGCTCCAGCCACTCAAACAAGCGCCGGCGGGACTGCCTGCTCCCTCCTCCCCGCGGCCGGCTGTGCTGCCGCGCAGGCCTCACCGCCCCACCGTACTCCCATCGCTGACCTCGCCATCCCACTACTCACCACACCTGCTGTTATTCTCCGGCGACGGTAGACGAACCAGTAAACCCTCGTACAGTCGTACTCCCCTTCGCGTGGGAAACAAAAACAACGGCTGAGTCTTTCCTGCCTCCATGTCGTTCCCTTCATAGGCCTCGCCGTCGTCCACCACCCTGGTGCTCTCGGCGTGGCGTGGTCAGTGTGGTCAACGACCGACATGCATCTGAAGTGGACTGTACGTGGAGAGGCTGACAGCTGGGTCCATGGACGCACGCAAGGAAATGCCTCCTTATTACGCGCAAAATAATGATTTCCTCCACCTGACATCTGGGACCCACCGAAACGGCTTCTATATTTCATGAAAAAACGTTACCTCCGCTGACAGCTCAGACCCACCAGCTATATCTTCGCACGCAAGGAAGTGCCTCCTTATTACGCACAAAAAAAATGAATACTCCCCCTGCTAGATGGGACCCAGTATAGTGGGCCTACTAAGTTGACGGGGACGAAGGGCTTTGTAAACTTAGTCAATATGCACGATTCTAGCTCGACTGACCATATGATGTCCATCCAACGACCATAATGCTTCTTCAATCTCTGGTCTTCTTGCTCCAGCCGCCCAAACCAGCGCCGGTCGTGCCGCCTGCTCCTGCCTCCCGTGGCCGGCTGTGCTGCCGCGGAGGCCTCACAGCCCCCATACTACTCCCACCGCTGGCCAGGCCATCCCTCCACTCCACTCACCCACACCCCCTATTATTCTGCGGCGACGGTAGCGCAGCCGAACCAGTGAACCCTCGTACTCCTCTCCGCGTGGGCATCCACTGCCGCGTCTTCCCCGGCTCCGCGTCGTCCCCTTCCTAGGCCTCACCGTCGTCCACCGCCGTGGTGCTGTCGGCGCGCCATGGTCAATATGGTCAATGATCAAATTCCATCGGAAGAATATTGTACATGGAGAGGCTGACAGCTGGGTCCAGGCAGCCGCAAGGAAGTGCCTCCTTATTGCACGGAAAATAATTATTCCTCCACCTGATAGCAGGGACCCACCGGACGGGCCACCAGTATTTTGCAAAAAAATCGTTTCCCCCTGACTGCTGGGACCCACCGGACGGGCCACCGTATTTCGTGAAAAAAACGTTCCCCCCGCTGTCAGCTTGGACCCACCGGAAGTGCCTCCTTATTACGCATAAAAAATGAATACTCCCCCGGCTAGCTGGGACCCACCTTGCTGGGAGGCTGACTTGTGGGCCGACTAAGTTGAGAGGGACAGAGGGCTTTGTCAACTTAGTGAATATGCACAATTTTATCTCCAGTGACCGTATGATGTCCATCCAACGGCCTTAGTGCTTCTTCAACCTCTGGTCTTCTTGCTCCAGCCGCCCAAAGCAGCGCCGGTCGTGCCGCCTGCTCCTGCCTCCCGTGGCCGGCTGTGCTGCCGTGGAGGCCTCACCGCCCCCTACTATTCTCACTGCTGGCCAGGCCCTGCGGCGACGGCAGCCTCACACCGCAGCCGAACGAGTGAACCCTCATACTCCTCTCCATGTGGGTATCCACTGTCGCGTCTTCACTGGCTCCACGTCGTCCCCTTCCTAGGCCTCGCTGTCGTCCACCGCCCTGGTGCTCTCGGCACGGTGTGGTCAACATGGTCAAGGAACGACTTCCATCGAACGTGGACTGTACGTGGAGAGGCTGACAGCTGGGTCCACGGCGGCAGCAAGGAAGTGCCTCCTTATTACGCAGAAAATAATGATTCCTCCACCTGGCAGCAGGGACCCACCGGACGGGCCACCGTATTTCGTGAAAAAAACGTTCCCCCCTGACTGCTGGGACCCACCAGCTACACCTTCGCACGCAAGGAAGTGCCTGACAGCCGGGACCCACCCGGTCGAAGCGTACGTAGCATTGTCATTCTAGTCACGAACGTGTACGTACATATATACTGGTGGATGTAGAGGCGCGCATGTGTCGTAGTAGAGGCGCGCACATGTCGTAGTAGAGGCGCGCACGTAGCATGTACACGTACGTACATCGGCCAGGGTGCAAGAAAGAAAATATGGCCACGTATGTGTACATACGGGCGGGGTCTCGAATGCCTACTCGTGCATACGTACGGCGAGGGCTCGTGTACATGGCTGGGTCTGAATGGAGAAACAACGTCGTCGTTGTGTTCATGGGTCGGAACGGAATGCATGGTCATGTTCATCGGGAGGGCTTGGACGGAAGAGGTGATGCAAACGAGGCCTGGCGTACCGCACAACGGAGGAAGCTGACCTCCTACAGTCGAAACAGGGGTCCTGTTGATCGGGAGGGGTGTGGCGTACCACAAAATGGAGGAAACAGACCTCCTACGGTCGAAACGGGGGTCCTGTTGATCGGGAGGGGTGTGGCGTACCACAAAACGGAGGAAATGGACCTCCTACGGTCGAAACGGGGGTCCTGTTGATCGGGAGGGGTGTGGCGTACCGCAAAACGGAGGAAACAAACTTGTGTTGGAGCGCTACGGTCGAAACGGGGGTCCTGTTCATCGGGAGGGGTGTGGCATACCGCAAACCGGGACTCCACGGGATACTGTTCATCTCCACCGTCGACCCCCTCCAGCCTCCACGAGCTATTGTTCATCCACCGTCGACCTTCTCCAGCCTCCACGGGCTCCTGTTCATCCAGCCTCCACCGCGCGCTACTCCACCGGCTACTGTTCAACCACCCCTCCACCATCTACTGTTCATCCAGCCCTCCACACCATGGGGTCCTGTTCAACCACCCCTCCACGGGCACCCCTCCACCGTCTACTGTTCATCCTGCCCTCCACATCACGGGGTCCTGTTCATCCACCCCTCCACGGGCACCCCTCCACCGTCTATTGTTCATCCAGCCCTCCACCACACCACGGGGTCCTGTTCATCCAGAGGCAATGCCACCGCTCACTGTTCATCCAAACCCCCCCGCAACACTCATTGTTCATCCCATCGATCGCCTTGAGTTAGCAGCAGTAGCAAAGGAATCGCTCGATCGGGTTCAGTTAACAGCCATCGATCGATCGCTCGGGTTCAGTAACGCGCAGCCTGCAGTGCAATTACTTGGGTTCAGTTAGAGCCCAACGCCTTGCTCGGGTTCAGTTAGAGCCAACACCTCGCACACACGCGCGTACGTGTACGAGAGAAATGCGCATCGCTCGGCCCCCGACCTCCCACCGTAACCGGGAACTCCCCGAAATTTTCCTCCCCCTCGCTTCTACCACGGTTTTTTCCGTCATGGACGGCCCAAAGAATGTCATGCAGCTGCGTCTCCGGCCCGCCCAGGACGAAAAGCCCATTTTCTGTCATGATTTTTTGTCATAGAAGTAGGAGCCCACCACATCTATGATGATACCGGGTTTTGTCACAATTATCGTCATAGAAGTGTCATATGTATGACATAATTTTTTTTCGTTCGGCCCAAAATATCATGGATGTGTCTTTTTTTTGTAGTGATCAGTATGCATCAACACATTTCTTAAATAAACAATGCATAGCACTAGTCTTTTCTCGCATTCTATATTCTTATATATATATATATGTTCATCTATGACAATCAGCACCCGTACACTCTGGTACGGCTAATGCGCCAGGGGCTTCCGCATACCCCATAATTCGGCGTGAGAAGTCCGAACACTTTTGACAGTGCGGCACCCCGAACTTATAGCATTATATGCATCAGCTCCGAATCATGTCTTGGGTCAATAGTTGGGTTTGCCCGGCTCCCATGTTTTGGTACCTTACGTTCCGCTATATCGGCTAAGGTAGCACTGGGAGAACTACTGTGATTGTGCCCAGGTTCTTCTGGCCGAGCACCTCACTAGAGAAAGCTAAAACTGACTGTCATGATGAGGCGAGAGCTGGTCGCTATTCGAGAGGTCTCAAGTCCCTAAAGACTCTTTCTGCTTCGGGCGATGAGTCGGCCTTGTTTGACTTAGGCGTGTATAGTGCCCCAAATTCGGCCTTCCGAAGACTATGGGCTTCACCAAAATTTAAAATTGTAGACTTCTATGGCTAAGTGAGAGCGATAAAGCATTATAGTCGGATTGCCTGGTTCGTTGCGCTGAACACCTCCCTTGAAGGACCCAAAAATGGGAAAAAAGTGCTCAGATTTATCCTGAACACCCCAACACTAGTTGCATGGGGGCAAAAGCCGATGACTAGCAACTCTTAGATTTTATAAACGGTCACACAGAAGGTAATATTTTAAATACAAAAGCGTTGCTTAACGAACATGAACTAGTTTTCATAAATACAGGATCACATGAGCAAGTTCATTCAAGAATTACATCTCTGGTACACTCGTCCGCCACGAGACGGGCACTCTTTAGGACACCTTCATAATACATTTCAGGGTGGCGATGCTCCTTGCCCTGCGGCGGCCCCTCCTTCACCAGCTTCTCAACATCCATTTTGGCCCAGTGCACCTTCGCACGGGAAAAAGCCCTGCGGGCACTCTCGATGCAGACGTACCGCTTTATGAGTTCCAGCCGTGGGCAGGAATCCACAAGCCGCCTCACCAGGCTGAAGTAGCTGTTGGGAAGGGAATCACCAGGCCACATCCGGACTATAAGCCCACTCATGGCCTGTTCGGCCGCCTTGTGGAGCTCGACCAGTTGCTTCAGCTGGTCGCTCACGGGCATCGGGTGTTCGATCCCAGTATACTGAGACCAGAACAAATTCTCCGTCGAGCTTCCCTCCTCGGCCCGGTAGAACTCCGCGGCATCAGACATACTGCGGGCAGATCTGCGAACGCTCCTGGAGAGCTCCAAACTCGGGTAAGTAAAAGGAAATTTTCTTTCGCATGCCTACTTTGCATAATGAATGCCTTACCCGCCGCTATCCTCTTCACCGCCTCAATTTCCTGGAGGGCCTTTTGGGCTTCGGCCTTGGCATTTTTTGCGCTTTCAAGGGCCTTGGCAATCTCGGACTCTCGCGTCTTCGAGTCAAGCTCCAACGACTCATGCTTCTTGACGAGCGCCTGGAGCTCTTGCTGCACCTCGCCTACCCGGGCTTCATGTCTTTCTCGCTCGGTGCGCTCCTTGGCCGCTTTGTTTTCGGCCTTGGTGAGCAACTGCTTCAGGGTCGCCACTTCAGTCGTGGACCCTGGTACATTCATTATGATCCTATTATCTTGCAACCAAAAACTTTTTTATATAGACAAGGTATTGCTTACCTTTATTCTCCTCGAGCTGCTTTTTGGAAAGGCCGAGTTCTTCCTCAGACCGCTCGAGGTTCAGCTTCAGTGCGGCGATCTCCGCAGTATGTGCGGCAACGGCCAACGGTGAAGCCTCCATACGCATATAGACATATTTGGATTAGACTCCTGCAGTTATTATTTGATCCTCTATTCGGCTTTTCTTCACGAACGCCTAAGAGAGCATCAGGGGCTACTGTCTATGCGGTAATATTTTTATATATTTCGAGTACTTACCTCAAAGCCTGTTAGGAGGCTGGCGCAAGCTTCGGTTAGTCCGCTTTTGGTGGACCTAACCATTTCGATCACCGCACTCATTATAGTGCGGTGCTCCTCGTCGATGGAAGCGCCGCTAAGCACTTCCAGCAAGTTGTCCGGTGCCTCTGGATGGACGGAGGTCACCGGCATGGGAAGCTTGCCCCTCTTAGCAGGAGGCCGCCTGCCGGAGTCCGGGACCACTGGTGGTCCCGGTGTGGTGTTCGGCTTGGAACCAAACTTGGTGCCCGCGGGGGTCTTGCTCCCTTTGCGCCCAGGGTCCGGAAGGTCGCCTTGAGGCGCCTCCAGAACTACCTTCCCTCATGGTGCCCTTTGAGACAACACCTCGACGTTGTCCGTAGGGCGAGGGGAGGAGGCGGTCGGAAGTGATCCGCTACTCATAGCCGACGGGTCCAAAGAACTGTCCGACGAAGATACGTCGATGTGGGCTCGAGGTGGACTGCACAATTATATTCGGCGTAAGGAGAAGCAGTGCAATAAAAGCGTACCATGAATTACTCTAGTATCAAAATACTTACGACTTTGCCAGGGGCTTGTCCCTGGTTAACCACTCATCGTCGCTGTGATTGGCGGTCGTGGAGCAGTCCGAAAGGAGAGTCCTTCCCTTCTTGGACCCTTCGGCCTCCCCGGTTGGGGCGGCCTTCCTTTTCCTGTATCCCCCGACTGGAGGGGGAGAATCTTCATCTTCCTCCTCCTTGTCTTCGCGAGAGGAGTGTGTCTCGGAGTTATCAGACGATGAGTCCGATATCACCTCACGGCGGGAGCTCTTTCGAGTCCCCGCGGCCTTCTTCTGGGCCTTCTTCTCCTGCACCTCATAAGGCGCCAGAATCAGCATCTTCGTAAGAAGAGCGTCGGCTAGATCTTCGGGCAGGGGTGCCAGGCAGTCGATTTGCTCCGCTCTCTCCTCCTAGTCCTGTCAAAGGCATGTGAGCTCAGATCCCACACTTGATAAAGCCGGGGAAAATAAAAACCTAATAAGGTGTAAAAACTTACCGGATTCGCAGGGCGCTTCGTGCTAAGTCCGCGGTCCTCGGTAAGGGAAGGGGGGACCTCGGCGCCCTTGAATAGCACCCTCCATACGTCCTTGTGCGTCGTGTCAAAAAGCTCGCGCAGGGTCTGGTGCTGGGCCGGGTCGAACTCCCATAAATTGAACGCCCGTTGTTGACACAGGAGGATCTGGCGGAAGAGCATGACCTGGACCATGTTGACAAGCTTAATTTTCTTGCTTATCATGTTCCGGATACATTTCTGGAGTCCGGCCAGCTCTATCGGTGAGCCCCAGGACAGGCCCTTCTCTTTCCAGGAGGTGATCCGCATGGGGATTCCGGATCGAAACTCGGGGTCCGCCACCCAGTTGGTGCCGCGCAGCTCGGTGATGTAGAACCACCCCGATTGCCACCCCTTTATGGTCTCCACATAGGAGCCCTCAAGCCATGTAACGTTGGGCATTTTTCCCACCATGGCACCTCCGCATTCCGCTTGCTGGCCGCCTACAACCTTCGGCTTAACATTGAAGGTCTTCAGCCACAGGCCGAAGTGGGGCTGGACACGGAGGAAGGCCTTGCTAACAATGATAAACGCCGAGATGTTGAGGATGAAGTTCGGGGCCAGATCGTGGAAGTCCAGCCCGTAGTAGAACATGAGGCTGCGGACGAATGGGTGGAGGGGGAACCCCAGTCCATGGACGAAGTGGGTGAGAAAGACTACCCTCTCGTAGGGCTCCGGGGTAGGGACGATCTGCCCCTCGTCAATATTTGCGGCCAAGTATCCGGCCCCCCGCAACTTTTCGATGTCCTCCTCCGTGAAGGAGGATTTCATCCACTTTCCTCCCGCTCCGGACATGGTTGGGACGGTATGAGGACAAAGGTGCGAACTTGGGCGTTGGAGCTCGAGTGCACGAGAATGGATAGGCAAAGAGGAAGAAGGCATGTGTGAAAAAGGCGAACCCTTATCCCTTTATAAGGGCGGATGAAACTATATGCCCCCACTAGCCTGGTTAACTCGCTTATTCCCCAAGAGCCGCGATTGATGGCGCGGTTGGGTTACCCACGCCCGTATTGATGAGAATCCCGTGATAAGGGGGCACGATCTCTGCTTCAACAAGACATGCCAAGGAAACTGCCTCGCGATATGCACCAAGGCTGGTTGAGAAAAACGGTTCGATAATAACTGGGCCATGGCATGATGTCATGATATCAAATATGTCAGCAGATCAGAAATATTATTCTCTCTACGGTGGTATGTGGAACTTGCTTTACAGAGCTAGACACTATTATTGTGTTCAAATCTTCTATGGAGTATTCGGAGAAGGAACCCGCCTTGCAATGCCGAAGACAAACTGCGCGCGAACTCATCGTCATTGAAGCCTGGTTTAGGGGCTACTGAGGGAGTCCTGGATTAGGGGGTATCCGGACAGCCGGACTATATCCCTTGGCCGGACTGTTGGACTATGAAGATACAAGATTGAAGACTTTGTCTCTTGTCCGGATGGGACTCTCCTTGGTGTGGAAGGCAAGCTTGGCGATACGGATATGTAGATCACCTCCCATTGTAACCAACTATGTGTAACCCTAGCCCCCTCCGGTGTCTATATAAACCGGAGGGTTTAGTCCGTAGGACAACAACAATCATACCATAGGCTAGCTTCTAGGGTTTAGCCTCTATGATCTTGTGGTAGATCAACTCTTGTAATACTCGTATCATCAAGATTAATCAAGCAGGAAGTAGGGTATTACCTCCATAGAGAGGGCCCGAACCTAGGTAAACATCGTGTCCCCCGCCTCCTGTTACCATCCGCCTTAGACGCACAGTTCGGGACCCCCTACCCGAGATCCGCCGGTTTTGAAACCGACACCGGCATTCTGCCGAACAGGTTGCGGGCCTCGGGATGCATGTCGGCTGGGATGTCCCATGGGCGTTTCCTCTGGCCCCCGGAGGATGATCCACCGGCCATAGGTGTCAGTGTCAAAACCGGCGGATCTTGGGTAGGGGGTCCCAAACTGTGCATCTAAGGTCGATGGTAACAGGAGACGGGGGACACAATGTTTACCCAGGTTCGGGCCCTCTCTATGGAGGAAATACCCTACTTCCTGATTGATTGATTTTGATGAATATGAGTTTTACAAGAGTTGATCTACCACGAAATCGTAATGGCTAAAACCCTAGAAGTCTAGCCTATATGACTATGCCTATGAGTATCCGGCTCTAAAGACCTTGCCCTCCAGTTTATATAGACACCGGAGGGATCTAGGGTTACATAAGGTCGGTTTACAGAGAAAGGAATCTTCATATTCGATCACCGAGCTTGCCTTCCACGCCAAGGAGAGTCCCATCCGGACACGGGTGGATTCTTCGATCTTTATATCTTCACAGCCCATCAGTCCGGCCCATGGCTAATAGGCCGGATGCCCAAGGACCCCTTAGTCCAGGACTCCCTCAATAGCCCCAGAACCAGACTTCAATGACGAGGTGTTCGGGGCGCAGATTGTCCTCGACATTCCAAGGCGGGTTCCTCCTCCGATGACTTCAAAGTGATGTATTCGGCCTTCCATTTAATTTTGTACCCCTCGGCTTCTGTGTACCAACAACTTCAGCTTCCACGTGTCAAGCGAATGTGAGAGGTCAGGGTCTTTTTGCACATAACACCCCGGCCATGCGAAAAAGAGTGTCTATAGAGATCGGATCTCAGATCCGTTCGGCATCACGCGAAAAAATCCTCAGAGATTGCTTGGAAAGACCACTCCAACATGGCTAGCGCTCCCAGCTCCACCTCCCGTCCCTGCGGCCTAGAAAAAGGCGAGTGGGAGAGGTGCTCCGTATCCCATGGTCAGCTAGAGAAGCTGCAAACAAAGGGATTTCTTCGTCCTGTGGATCTAGTCCCTGTTCGAGAGAGGTTGACCTCCTTCAATGGTGAGGCCCAGGCAGAGAATTTCCCCAATCCATCTGAGGGGGAACGAGTGTGCTTCGTCCCCTACCTGCTAAGAGGCGTCAGGTTTCCAATCCATCTGTTCCTCAGAGGGCTTCTGGAGTACTATGGCCTCTAACTGCACAACTTCACTTCGTCCTCCATCCTACATATCGCAGGTTACGTCACCCTTTGCGAGTTATTCTTGGGTTCTGAGGCCCATTTTGAACTGTGGAGAAATCTATTTTGTCTTGTCCTGTGCAACCATGAGGGATCAATATTTGAAGTGGGCAGAGCCGAAATATGGCGCATCGCCGAGACCGAATACCTATCCGGCACACCGAAGAAGGCATCCGAATAGTGGCCTTCCGAATGGTTCTATATTGAGGACATCGCACTTCCAGATCCAGTTCGGAGGGGTCTTCCCGAGTTCACAAGCGTTCCTTTGAAGAAACGCCATAGCTGGTGCCCTCAGAGCCTTGAGGAGGAAAATAGTGCGGATGTTCGTCAACTCATGAGCAAGATAAGGACGCTCGCTCAGTCTGGATTATCAATAGTCGAAGTAATGGTGACCTTCCATAGTACGGGGGGTTCAGCCACTCCAATACAAAGGGCTTCCCATGTGGCACTACAATGGGGAGGATGATGCCTCCCGCTGCGGTAGGAAGGATCCAGACACCCCCGCCGCTCTAGCCAAAATACTGGCCAAACTGTTCAAAGGGGAGGAAGAGGAATTTCTATGAATCAAGCGCAGAGACGGATTTTCCATGTACATTCCTCCTAGTTGGGTAAGTCCCAATTCCTCTGCTCTACTTACTCCACTCCCTGAGCTATTTTCAATGAATATTAATCCATCCATTTATAACAGCACCGGCGAAAGATTTCCGAAGGGCTTCACAACCCCGCCCCGCAGCCCGAGGCCCACAATCGGGACCTTGACCCCGGATTCAAAGAGGATCCAGATATATTCGTGGTGCTCGAGGACGGGGTGTTTTACCAGGCGAGCTACGATGGCACAAAACTGGCCATCATCGCTGATTATCCCGGTCTTCTCCCCACTTCACACATAAGTGATCAAGAAACACCTCATCCGAAAGAGTTTTCTCATTCTGCCTCACCCACTGTGCCATCCTGTGCTCAAAAGGGTAGGCATTTGGCATGCCATGCTGCCCCAGGGGTATCTCCAAAGAGAGCGGCCCCTACGCTAGGAAAGCCTTCGCAGAAGAAGGCAAACAAAGATATGGCCGAGCCTTCATCAAAGAGGTATGGATTTGCAAATATGTTCTTTAGCAGTCGCATCAAACTGTGACTTTTATGTTCGCCCTGTATCAGGAAAATTGTTCGCCGAAATATATCCGGGGATCCGGCCACTCGTACTCCCCACAGCCGGGATTCGGCCCCAGCCGAGGAAAGGAGGGCCGATATGGGAGTGACGCCGGACTGTCCTTCAGCTGAGGGCTCGGAAGATATGTCCGTCACCAACTCAGAAGTGGAGAGCGCCATGAATCATCGGCGCCGGACGACCGTTTTACGAGATTCCCGCTGACGGTGTCAAAACCGGCGGATCTTGGGTAGGGGGTCCCGAACTGTGCGTCTAGGCCGGATGGTAATAGGAGGCAGGGGACACAATGTTTTACCCAGGTTCGGGCCCTCTTGATGGTGGTAAAACGCTACGTCCTACTTGATTAATATTGATGATATGGGTAGTACAAGAGTAGATCTACCATGAGATCAGAGAGGCTAAACCCTAGAAGCTAGCCTATGGTATGATTGAACGTTGTGGTTGTTGTCTCCTACGGACTAAAACCCTCTAGTTTATATAGACACCGGAGGGGGTTAGGGTAACACAAGGTTGGTTACAAAGGAGGAGATATCCATATCCGTATTGCCTAGCTTGCCTTCCACGCCAAGTAGAGTCCTATCCGAACATGAGACAAAGTCTTCAATCTTGTATCTTCATAGTCTAACAGTCCGGCCAAAGGATATAGTCCGGCTGTCTGGAGACCCCCTAATCCAGGACTCCCTCAGTAGCCCCTGAACCAGGCTTCAATGATGATGAGTCCGGCGCGCAGTATTGTCTTCGACATTGCAAGGCGGGTTCCTTCTCCGAATACACCACGGAAGAATTTGAATACAAGGATAGTGTCCGACCCTACAAAATAAGTTCCACATACCACCATAGAGAGAATAATATTTTCGCAAATCTAATTTGCTGACTTGTTTTGGTAGCATGACATTATGTCATGGCCTGGTGATTATTCGAACCGTTTTTCTTCAACCAGCTCCACACATGACGCGAGGCGGTTTCTTGACACGTCTTGTCAAAGCAGAGATCGTGTTCCCCCAATTACGGGATTCTCATTAATACGGTCGCGGGTAACACAACCGTGTCCAGGACACCTAGATTATAGGCAAGTCCCAAATGGATACGGAGAGGATGCTTGATATTCACCCTCTTTATAAAGGGACAAGGTTTTCGCTTTTCCCCTCTCATGCTCAATCGAACCCCTCCCCCGCCTCGAGTTATAACACCCAAAGCCCAGGTCAGGTGCTCCGGATCTTCAATCATGTCCGGATCCAACCTTCAAGGCCGGTGGATGCACTCCTCCGTCACGGAAGAGGATATCGAGAAGTTGAGGGAGGCAGATACATGACCGCCGAGGTTTCGCATCGGTTGCCTGCTCGAGGGCAGGTTGTCGCCACTCCTGAACCCGACGAGAACGTCGTGTTCGTCTCCCACTTCCTCCGAGGCCTAGGCCTCACTCTAGATCCCTTTGTCAGGGGTTTGATGTTCTATTACGGGCTAGATTTCCACGATCTAGCTCCGGACTCCTTTCTCCACATCTCGACATTTATTGTTGTGTGTGCGGCCTTCCTCCGCATTACCCCTCACTTCGGCATGTGGCTCAAGACCTTTAAAATGAAGCCGAAGATGATCAAGGGGCAACATGCAGCGTGCGGAGGCGCGTCAATAGGCAAGATGGCAGGAGCTCCGTGGCCGAAAGGTTCCTTTCCAGAGGTGTACGAATTATGGCAACGGGAGTGGTTTTACGTCACGGCTCCCAGAAGTGCCAAGTGGGCGGCTGCCCCCGCTTTCCGCTCGGGCCCCCCACCACAACTAATGTCATGGATTAGCAGAGGTCTGAGCTGGAGGCCATCCAAGGACGTGCCTATACTGCAAAGCCGCATTCAAGATCTCTTCGAGGGAGATTTTAATTTGGTTGTGGTAATGCAAGTTATGCTGGTTCGTCGAGTCCAGCCTTGCAAACGCTGGCCCCTTCACTTGTGGGAGTTCAACCCAGAACGACCGCGTGCCATTCAAAGTTTCCTCGGCCTGACGCAGGAGGAGATGTACAAGTCATTCTTCGGACCTCAAATAGAGCGTCCGGACACTATCGAGGACATGGGCCTGAGCAGTAACCGCGCCGCCGAACAAGTAAGAAATCCTCTAGCCGAACATACCGTCTCTTATTCATCATGAAGTTATTTCTGAGAGATCGCTCTTTGACCAGGACTGGCTAACAAAGGGGAAGATGATACGGTGTTCGGCCCCCCTTCCTGAGGGTTTGGAAAATCCGATATTGGAAAAGATGCTCGAGCTCGCACCTTGCCCGGAGCCCTCGAAGGAAGATACAAGGTGGAATAATATGGGCGGAAGCGGGCCCCCATCGCTGCCAGTTCCAACCGAGGGAATGAGCGCCTCCATGAAGGAGGATAACCTGGGGAGGAAGAGGACTGCTTCCGAGGATCCGGAAGCCGAGGCCTCCAAACGGGAGAAGAAGTCTCCAACGGAGGGTCTTGCCTCAGGGGGTGCTCTTACCGCACAAAGTCCGCGGGGGGATCAGCCCTCCAACGAGTCGTAAGTGATCCAAAAAATACTTAATAGTGAGGGTATACTATCTTTCTTCTGAGAAAATAACCGCTGCATATATCTTGCAGTTCGGGTCTTAGCCCTTCTCAGCTGAGCTCATCTTTGGGGGATCTTCTTCCGGAGATGATGGAGAGCGAAATGCCTCCCCCGGACTCCTCCGCTCAACAAGCGGGCGACCCCGAAGTATCGTCAAGAAGCGGATCCGGTGAGGCCAGAAGATAATCCCATAGACCCCCGAAGCCCCAGCGTCCGGCTCTCAAAGAGAGCAAACAAAAGAGTCCGGCACCGTCTGGTATGCGGTCGGACGTTCTGAGGGAGCTGTTGGAGCGAGCGGCCATCTCAGAAGAACACCGTACATTGATGGGTACGGTGATGGAAAGGATCTCATCCGTCGAAAGCGGGTTGCATGATGCCTTTATGAGTCTACTAACGGGCTTTGAGGTACGTAAAATGATATACATTTGTGATGGAACCGCACGTTTTTAGGTGTGCCCTGTGTAGATAGTGGCCCATGAGACTCTGGTTGTCGCCGAAAACGACGGCAAACAGAGGATCATAGTCCCAGGTAATAACCGCCCCGCTTTGATGTGCAGGTAGCAGGAGCTCCGGTGGCTAGCCGGACTCATGAATTTGCCGGACTGAAGCGGCAACTGGATGCGGCGGATGCCGACATCGAGCTTGTTAACAAGAGGCTTGACGAGGCGCAGGGTAAGTGTTATTTTCTGGTGAATGCCACATAGTAAGAGCAGCATGATGCCAGTATCTTTAATATGATGTGACTGCAGATGGATCTGCCACCGTGGAAACCTTGCGGGCAGAACTTGCCCGAGCCAAGGAACAAGCGAAGATTAGTAATGCGGCTGCTTTGAAGGCGGCCGAAGAGTTGAAAGCCGAGAAGGCCGCACATTGCGAGAGCAAAGAGAAGATGGCCAAGATGGCCGTAGAATTAAAAGACACTGCCGACCGTTGCCGGCTCCTTGAAAAATAAAATCGAGCGAAGGCAACGGACCTTGAGAAGGCCATGATGGCGGACAAAGACACCCGCTCTGCTATGAGAGTGAAGAAGGAGGAGCTGCGGGAAGCCCGGGATATTGCGGCTGGGAAGCCGTTCATGCTACAGAGGAAGTTCGGAGATCCACGGTATGCCCCTCTGGATCAGCTGTTGAGTTCGGCAGATGCATATATGGACTTGGTGGCGAGCGCTGCCGATGCGGCCAGATACTTCCAAGGTCAAACAGAACGTGAAGTGGACAAGCTGTTCTGGTCGCAATTCAACGTTCCAGAGCGTCTGCTTCCATTGACTGATCAGCTTGCCGAATGGGCCGAACTAAATAGGTTGTCCGGACTTGCCATGATGTCTGTCGTGGATCAGCTATGACCGGAAAAGCCAAAGCCGAACAACTATTTCAGCTTGGTGTAACAGTTCCTTGGTGCGGTGCCGCGCATTAATGCGATGAAGAGGTCGGCGTGCATAGAAGGCTCGCGGATGGCCCTTTCCCGTGTTAAAGCATACTGGGCGGAGATGGACGCTACCACTGTTGCGGCGCAGGGTTCGGCCATAGGCCGAGTGGCTGCCGAGCACTATTTCGAGGAGGTTCTCAAGGGTGCTCGTTTGATAGAGGCCCAGTACTCGAAGAATATTATGTTTGAGTGATATGTATTCCCATTGTAAACACAGTGTTTTTATGAAATTTATCAAGGTTGTGTTTATACTTTTACCTGAAAGTAATATGATGCCTCCTGTGCGGCCGTTTATGTATACATTTGTATAACCTGAAAGATTGCAGTCGTCGGCTTCAGCCCCCACGCATATAATGCGGAGGTGCTCGCAAAAAACGCGTGCTCACACTTAACCCAACGTCTTGGTCCTATTAAGGAGGTGATAGCGCGACGAACGAGGCAACCGTACTATAATGCTTTAACACTTTCACTTAGCCATAGGAGTTTGACAGTGGGGCTACTAGATAGCCCCTGGTGGCTCCGCACTCTCCCGATCTCGGGGTGCGTAAATGCCTGGCCAGGAAACGGCCCTTTGTTAAGGAGGAGGAATTCTAACATTCCGATAGGTCATCAAGTGGTTGACCAGTCTCACGCTATATCATGACAGTCAGTTTACGGCTTTCTCTACTGAGGTGCTCGTCCGGATGAACCAGGGCAGAGTCGTAGTAGTTCTCCTGGTGCTGCCTTAGCCGATAAAGCGGAAAGTAAGGCACCAAAACACAGGAGCCGGGAAAACCCAACATTTGTCCAAAGACAATGATTCGGAGCTGATGCATATAAGGCCAAACTCGCGATGCCGAACACTCCCTAAGGTATTCGGTCTTTATGGTATAAACCGGGCCTAAATAGTGCCCTTTGTAAGAAGCCCCTTGTGTCCAGGTACGTGCATTATTCTGACATGGCCACATGCCAATACGTCAGCATCCTTCTCAATTGTGCCGAGAATTCGGTGGATGTGTATCAACAAGAGACAGTAAAAAAGGTTTACGCAGGGTCTTAATCTAAAAAGAATCCTTCGAGCGGGTCCCTTCTGCACGTCTGCGCCTGTATCTCCATTGTGCCGTATCCTGGACGGGTGTAGCATGATGATCATCTGTAAAAGAGAGGAACTTAGGTGAAAAAGTTGTCGTGCAAAAAGATGGTTTTTAAAGATACCATGTATAACTAGAAATGAGTAGAAATTTCCACTTGTCTGCGTCTGTTGAGCCCCTTGTATTTGTAATAGGGGTGTGGCCATCAATCCGGTACAAATTACATATAGCAGCGCCGGACTCGTCTAACCGCGTCCGTGGTCTTGACGATCTATCAAATGCTTTAGTTGGTGAGGCCGTTTTTAGTGTGCGACTGCCAAGGCAGTCGCATTCTCTTCGGCGCGCAAAGATCTCTTAATACTTCCGTTCACTGTAATGATGCCATGTGGACCGGGCATCTTGAGCATGAGGGAAGCGTAATGCGGTATTGCATTAAAGCGAGCAAAAGCTTCGCGTCCAAGTAGTGCTTGATAACCGCATTGGAACGGAGCAATGTGGAAGGTTAAATGTTCGCTACGGGAGTTATCTGGGAAGCCGAATATAACCTTTAGTAGCAGGGAGCCCGTGCAGTGAGCCCCTGGGCCTGGCGTTACTCCTTTAAATGTAGTGTTGCTATGGCAAATTTTCGTTGGGTCTATCCCCATTTCGCGGATTGTATCCTGGTATATCAGGTTTAAACTGCTGCCACTGTCCACCAGAACTCATGCAAAGTGGTATCCGTCAATTATTGGGTCTAATACTAGGGGAGCCCATCCTGCCCGCCGGATACTTGCTGAGTAATCACGATGGTCGAAAGTGACTGGTTGAGATGACCAGTGGCAGGGTTTCACGGTGATAGGCCCTTGGGCATATTTATCTGGGAGGGCTCCTTTGCTTCCCTTGATCACGTGTAATACATTGACTGTTTTAACTTCTGATGGAAACTTCTTTTGTTCCCCAGTGTCTTGCTTGAGAGGCTCATCCTCATCTTCGCTTGGTGTATCCTTCCCCTTGTGTACGGCGTTGAGCTTGCCGGACTGCTTGAAGACCCAACATTCTCTGTGGGTATGATTAGCGGGTTTACCAGGGGTGCTATGGATCTAACATACCTGGTCCAGAATTTTGTTCAAGCTGGACAGTTTATCTCTGGCGCCTTTAGAGGGCGGCTTTTGTTGACATGGCCGAGAGCTTCGGAATCCAGCGTTTACCGCCGTGCTCTTCGGGTTGTCTTCTTTATTCCGACGCTTATTATTTTTGCTGCGTCGTGATTTCCCGTTTTCATCTCTAACTTCGGATGTGCTTGGGTCGCTGGTGCTGCATCTGGCTAGCCAGCTGCCCACACCCGCGCAAAAGTGGGTCATGAGGCTTGTTAATGCTGCCATTGTTCTCGGCTTTTCTTGGCCGAGGTGTCTGTCAAGCCATTCGTCGCGGACGCTATGCTTAAAAGCTGCCAAGGCTTCGGCATTCGGGCAGTCAACTATTTGGTTCTTCTTAGTAAGAAACCTGTTCCAAAGCTTTCAGGATGACTCTCCGGGCTGTTGAGTTATATGACTCAAATCGTCCGCATCCGGGGGTCGGACATAAGTCCCTTGAAAATTTGCCCGAAAAGCGTCTTCGAGCTCTTCCCAGCTTCCAATGGAGTTTTCGGGGAGGCTTTTAAGCCAGTGGCGAGCTGGCCCTTTGATCTTGAGGGGTAAGTACTTGATGGCGTGGAGATCATCTCCTCGAGCCATATGGATACGGAGGATATAGTCCTCAATCCAGACCCCAGGGTCTGTTGTTCCGTCGTATGCCTCTATGTTTACGGGTTTGAATCCCTCTGGAAATTCATGGTCCAGCACCTCATCGGTGAAACATAGGGGGTGTGTGGCACCCCTATATCTGGGTGTACCGCGCTGTTCTGATGTTTGTTGTGTTATATCATATGATGGGGCGCGCTTGCGTGGTCCATAGATGGATCTGGTTGCACCATCCTTTTGGTGCGAGCCCTCGTGTGGATCGCGTATTGGCTTGTGAGTGGCGTTGTTTGCCACTCCTTGTTGGCCGTGAGGTCATCTATCCGGCCAGGTGGCTGTTTTGATTTTTGGTTGTGGGGGATCTAGGGCCTCCTCATCGAATTCGGGTGAACGACATCCTGAAAGGTTTCCGCTGGACATAAGTAAGAGATAGTTATTGTATGATCCAGGTAGTAAGCTTACATGGTAAACGATGGACGAATTATTGCCAAGCATGGCAAACTATATTTAAATGGTTTGAAGCAGCATGAGCCGAAAAGAAATTAAAATGGTAAGATGAAACTAGGGATGTAAGTGGCAAATAAACGACATCTGCCAGTCCCATCTAGTTAGTTTTTGCTACCTCCCTAGTTCATTTTCCTCAAAAAAACTCTTTTGAACTATCATACCACTAGTGGACTTTAATCGGGATTAAACGGGACCCATTTGACATCCCTAGTTGAATGGGAGTGTACAACCGCTATATTTAAGTTGCCAAGGCATCCAATTAGTTGAAATAATCTGAGAAAGCACTTAACAGTGTGGCCTCATATAAACTAGGACGATAGTCTTGTGATGAAGTTGAGAGGAAAAGTTAAGGACTCAAATGAAATAGGCATGCATTTCTTTACGAAAGTACAGCAGGCACTACTGACATATTGGCCAACTCAGGTATAGCGTAACAACAAATAAGCATTCGAATCAAGCAATACAGCAAAGCAGACAACTGAACTATTTGTAATTCGGTAGGATTAGACGTTGATGGCACAAGCCAAGAAAGCAGCCCACTTGCATTACATTTCACATGTACTAAAACACACTAGCTTACCATATGTTGCTGTGAAGCCTAGCTGCTGTTGCAATGTTCTTTGAAGATATCGACAGCATCCCGTGGTTGCAAATCTAGTTGTTGTAGTTTATTCTGCACCATCTATTTATGTAAAATTAATTTTAATCGCATGCACTGGTCCGAATTGATCATCAATGGTTCATCTAAACTAATGAAAGAAGGGTGTGTGCATACACGACAATATATCTGCTTCCCTCTATTTTTATGCTTGTTCGAGGTGCCAGCCCCAAAAGAACAAATATTTTGCTTGATGGGGTTGGCAGCTCCATAATTAATAGAAGCATCAAAATAGTCATGCAACTTGGGAAGATCAAGAACACACAAACAAGTAATGAACAGAGGCTCGGAGCAGTGATGTAATAGCTAGCATCAGAAAATGTAGGGTAAAACGAACAAAAAGCAGCGGACACATGCTAGTTTACTGATGTGTAATTAAGCATAGAGAACATTAAGCAGTCTGATGGAACCAACAGGTGGCATCAGAACAAACCTAAAGCATATTAACTATATGTGCACTGGTATGTAATTTAGCACATGTAGCATGTTCACTGCCAGAAGTATGGCCCTACAGGTGCAAGCAGAATAACGCGTCTCATGAAAAACTGAATGATGCCCTGAAGAAATTCAAAGGTGCAGTGCTTATGCTAGGAAAGTGAATGTAGGCGCCAGCCATTGGATAATAGTACCTGATTCTCGGCGGCGTATGGGTATCGTTGTCATACTTGATAGCTAAGGATCATCGATGGTGCTCGTGTTGCGGTTGAGTTTGGCCGGCTGTCGCCATCGCTGAAGCGGCTCCCGTGCTATGGTTGCGGCGCCTGTCGACATACAAGAAAGCTCATCCGTGGTAAGTGAACAGTTGCACGATAAAGAGAAAAATCGAAGGAGTACAAATCAAAATAACCTGATGAGGCTGCGGCATCGGTAAAGCAGGGCCGATGGAGTTGAATATGGCGTCCATGGAGCGGGTCCGGTGCAGTGGACGAAGGCTTCGGCGGACGCGTTGTACAGTGCTTTTGGTGAGGCGGATTTGTTGCGGCGGACGAGGGCTTGTATGAAGGGCCAACGAAGGAGCGGACGAGGGAGTCAGTGAAGGGCCTACGCTGTGGTGGACGAGGGCTCCGGTTAAGCAGATCCGGTGCAGTGGACCATGATGGCGGTCAAGGAGATCTAGAGCGCTGGACAAGCCAGTCGCTGAAGCGGCTCCGATGAAGTGGTGAGTTGGCAGTTGGGGGTTCCAAGGTGCGGAAGGTAGATCCGGCGGGGTGTGAGGTCCACCGCTGCGGCGGAGGACTAGATTCGGCGGCTTGCCATGGTTGGGGGGGGGGGTCAGGGAGGGGAAGGGGAGGGGCTCTGGGGAAGAATGTTGGGGGCAAAGAGGGGAAAACAATGGAGTTACCAAAGCAGCCCTTTTCCGTTCATGTGGCAGGGGTAAAACAGGAATATCGCAGGGCTAAATTTTCGGACGCGTGATTTTTCGTTGTGAGCGGGAAGTTTGAAAGCTTTTGGCGCCTAAAATTATAAGTATTCTGCTCTCGTATGGCCGACTATGATATCATGGCCGACAATTTGTTTGTTTTGCACGCAAAAAAATGTGCAAGTTTTGAAAATTAATGTCTCCAACTCGAAACTTAGATTGTCCATTCAATTCAAATATGGATCATTGAGCTACCACAAGCAAATACCATCATATGGTCCAATTCAAATGAAATTCCAAATGTGTTTATCCTAAATATGATGACAAAAGCAAAAATGTGTATGTGTATGAATAAAGTGGATGTTTATAAAGTTTGAACATGCCCTTATGTGTATATCTCTAGGTTTGATATATGAATTTGAAATCACGAAATCCCGTCTTAAAAAATTTACCTCCGTTTAAATGAATTACAAAAGCTAATGATGGAGTCCAATTCCAAATTTCCAATCTTAGATTTGTAATTATGGTACATCAAGGTATATCACGCATGTTCAAAAGTATCATTATCTCATAGTACAAACTGTGAAACAAATTGATCAACCATGAGTGCACAATATCTCAATTACGCTAAAGTCCCTCAAATATAGACACCTCACTCTTTATCTGAAGTCAACCCCCCCACCACACACACACACACATAGAGAAGTCGTTCTCTCCCCAAACACCAACACACGAGCACATTAACACCCCTCTCTCTTGTAAAGTCCGGACCCCAACATAGGTCTCTATCACCTTGTCTCTCGGGCATGCACACATCTCTTCCCTCACTCTCTAGGTCTCCCGCTATTTCTCTTACCCAAGCACACACACTATGTGGAGTGTATATTTCCCATACACACAAACGTCGCCCCCAAACATCTATCTCCCTAGTTATGTGGTTCTCGCGCACTCACCTCACACACCACCCCCACTACAAACAAGCACACTTTGTCTCCTTGTGCACCACTCTCCTCTTTCTATCTCTCCCACATGCAGACCTGCCCCAGCTCCTTCCCTGTATACATATATGTCGTGACTCTTTGCATAGCTCCCTAATGTATAATCGTTCTCGATTTCGCACATTATTCTCTACACCATCTATTCTAGATCTCTCATGAAGTCCCTAACACACACACACACACACACGATGACTCGCTTCCCTTGCGTCTCCGTTCATAGGCCAATTTCGGACAACATCAACATTGTCTCCCTATCTATACGCCATTTATGGACACAAACGACCCCTCTCGCCCCCTCTCTTCCTCTCTTGCTCTCTCTTGCTCTCTCTCTCTCTCTCTCTCTCTCTCTCTCTCTCTCTCTCTCTCTCTTTCTCTCGCTCTCACACCCCTCTCCCACACACACACACACTCGATGTCTCTTCCAAATAGTCCGCTCCCCCCGCCCGCACCCGTGCTATCTCGCTATTACACATGTCACACCATTCCCCCTCCCCTTATACTAGGTTTACATCATCAGTGGTCTCTCTACTCCACATACACTCTCTCCCTCTCACACACAAACACGTGCACAAACACACACAGACACGCACAAACACCCATTTATCTGGATCCTCATCTCTCCTCATGTCCGCATGTGTATCTCACACACTCACTCTCTAATTATGTATACGTGTCTCCACATTACACAACATAAAGCCCCATGTACATGTCTCTCTCTATCCTCCACACACATAGACACAAAGAATATGTTATCATTGCCTTAGTCTCTAACGTATCACACACGCACTCTTTCTCTCTCTCTCTCTCTCTCTCTCTCTCGCAAACAGGCTCAACAAGGGTTTCCCCATGAATAACTTATCCTCTATTCATCAACAGTTGTGGCAGTACGGCGAACACGAGACGTGAAAAAGAATAAATCTACACATGCTTAGACCACCTAGTAGGACTACTAGGACTAGAGCAAGCCAAAAAGCGCGCCGCCGTCACCCCCTCCTTGTCGGCGACGGGAAAATCTTTGTTTTACACAGTCGAGAAGTCATTGTGCTAAGGCCCCACATGCCGAGGCGTTGAATAGAATGTAGATGCTAGTTTACGGAAGCAAGTATCGATAATACGTTTGTATCTCCATACTTATATTTCTTCTCTTATAAAAAACCGAGTTGGTGATGATGGTACGTGTGCCATCTTGCAATATAGACCGTCCGATCTATATCTGACGGATGGTAATTAAACAAAAAGATACCCGCACCCCTCTCCACATTTGCAGACAAGACCTTCCCTCATTCATCCTTATCTCCAACAAACCTCGTTGTTGAGCAATTAAGAAAGGAAGCCTCTGGAACGAACTGGCGTGGTGGCCGCTGCCGGTGTCATCAATCCCCATGCCTTCGCTTAGTCCGACCACCAACCAACACCACACCCCACTCCTCTTCACCTTATCTCATATTTCTCGAGATATCATTAGTTTTTACACATGGGATTACTCCCGCAAGGGTCAATCACAACAAGTGTTTTATAAAAAAATGCATCTTAATGTTCCATGCAATGCACGGATCTTGCTAGTGCTCCTACACAAGACTAAGTTGGTGATGCTGGTGTGTCTGCCATTCGTCATTTCTGACCATTAGATCAACATCTAACGATTGTGAGGTAAGTTGTTGCCTTTTCTCACCAACATCCCACTCGTCTACCAATTTGTAGAAAACCCCATAATTAGTATCTTAAAATCAACCACATCCCTCCCTAACCTCACCAAAACAACCCAAGGAATATATTCTAATTGAAACATAATATATCTCTAGTGACATATGTATATCAAAATTAGAGTGTTTTGTACCAAGTTTGTGAATAAGTATTATTCCAATTATGATTCGTTGCAACGGACATGAACATTGCTAGTATTTCCAACCATTCATTTTTTCCTAGTATTCCATAGTTTCGAGTTTTCCATCAAGATATTAGTCAATCATGGTTGATATTTACTTTCAATCATGTACACATATGCACTATGTAACTAGCCTTGCTTATTGGCTTCCAAAGCTTAACTTTCACTCCTACTTACAATATGTAGAGTATTTAACAAAAAACTACCACTTTCAACCAGCCCTAGGAAGAATCTATTGTACAAAAAATAGCAAAAACATACCCAAAATGTCTTAATCCACACCAAAAACTACTACCTAGTACTCCTACCGATTAGGTTCATTTAAACCCATTTATGACAGGGTTGGCCCACATGCCCGTGCTGACGAGGCAGCTTAAACCAACACATTTTGTTTGACCATTGACACGAGGGACCCACATCTGACCTTCTATCCTATTATTCCTCCTCAAATCATTATTTTTCCTGAACATTACTTCAAACAGTACTGATGCGTGTTCGTCGGTGGCGCCGGTGATGAGCGAGTTGGCCGCCGCTCCACCGCACGGGCCGGACGCTGCGCTGGCCTCCGCACGGGTTGGCAGGCTGGCCCGAGCGTGACTCACGAGCAAGCAAGCAGCCGCGCTGGCCTTCGCTCGAGCCAGATGGCCGGCCTTAGCGTGGCGCGCGCGAGCAAGCCGCCACGCTGCCGTGCCAATCTAGCTAGCAAACCTTGCAGACAAGCAGCTGGATGTAGCTATCTTGGCTAGCTAGCGGCCGCGAGCGCCGGACGGAGCTGGCATCCAGGCTGCCGCAACATGGGCTCCGCACCACCGGCGGTTTTGACCTCGCCTTCTGCCGGTGGCGGTAGCTGCGTCCCATGGCCGAGGATGACTAGGTGTATGGGCCAGAGGTAGGAGGTCACTCGAGGATTTTTGTTGGTAAGAGCATGTACAATGGTTGATAAGGTAGTCTTATCTTAAGTCTGCCACGTATGCAAGTGGTAGTAGTTTCTTGGCATTTTAGTGGTTTCTTGCATTATTAGAGCAAGTACAATAGAGCTGAGTCAGCAGGCTATAAGAAATAAACTAGTGTATTTATGCTTAGTTGGAGGAAAGAGAAGAGGACAGAGAAGGTAAGCGGGCTCTTCGTGAACCGAAATGGCTATACACACGAAAAAGATGGATGATGTGAGGACGACTACCAATCCTTGTGGCCGTTGCTCCCCTGTAGACATGCATGTACGGCTGGATTTTCATGTCGAGCATGAATCGTCTGGGATTTGTCGTCTGTATAGCACAACCCTTCATAAAGAGCCAGCTCTAGCACGTGCTCCTAGGCACTTTGTGAGAATGAGAAGTGGGCCACATAGTAAAAAAGTAGTACACTCTTTTGATCTATTATTGTACATGTTGGCTATAAGATGGGCTGTAGATGACATGGCAATGGCTTATAGCCAGTAGCTGGCTATACTATTAACCATGCTCTTAGGGGTTTCTTGTAAGGAACAATGTACGTACTACTAGCGACAAAAGGCGATTCTAGGTTGCGTTGTACTCCAACGAGTACTACTAGTGGTCGCGGGAGTGTATACTTCGTTTTGTGGGTTCCATCCCGGCCAAACGCACGGCGGCCTTTTTAAAAAAAATAGTACTACTACACTTCGCTGCGAGCCAATATTTTACTAGGGTAGTTTGAGTTTTGAAGTCAAACGGACGTGCGGCCCCACAATCTGGGTGCACTGGACAACCTAGCCACGTGAACGGGTTTTCCTTCCCAGCACCCCGTGGCTCGCGTGCTCGCCCTAGCCGCACCTCGCTTGCAGCTTCCTCATCAGCTAGTAACATATTTAAACTAGCGCCTCCCAATTAAGCCCGAGGAGCCGGAAAACCCTGGCAGGGCATTGGGAACTATGCAATATGGCTCTGTACGTAAAGTGCTCTACTACTACTCTGTAGCTTGTGGCATTGCACGCATGGACTTCACTCCATTATCAGCTCTACTATAAAAGAAATTCCTCTTGACGTGTTTTTTTGAAACGGAGGCAAAAGCTTTGCTTCATCTCATTCATAAAGAAGGAACTACTAACAAAATTCGACGAGATCCATTACACCTCCACAAATGAAAGTGAAAAGCCTAGTCTCGCTGAGTATCAAATAACTCAAATGTTCTGCCCCTGCAGTAACCGTCGCTGATAAACAGGCTGCTAGTGTGTGCGTGAGAGGAGCGGTTGAGTAGGCCAGCTACGTGAGAGGAGCGGCTGAATAGAGCACCGAGAGTACCCACTAGGACATTACGCAGGTGTACTTCCCCTACATTGATAGTACAGTGATGGTTCTAGAGAACAATAGTACCCTCCACTTCCAACTATAGCTCCTTGGCCCTGAGATTCAATAGTTCAAAACTGGTGCACTATACTAGACTAGACTAGAAGTACAGTACATCGCACTACTAGTTGAGAAAAGTAGTACTAGTACTGCTACAGTACGAGTACGTACTCCTCCGTCACATAATGTAAGACGTTTTTTGACACTAGTTGGCGTGTACAAAAAATGGCTAAAACATACCCAAAATTTCTTAATCCACGCCAAAAACTACTACCTAGTGCCAAAAATTTCTTACTAGTGCTATTATTTACAGTATAATGCAATCCCATAATGTTCCATAATGCTAGTACTAGTAGTAAATAATAGCCTCACCCCTTCGCTGAGGAACGATCTACAGTTGGAAGGGATGAGGCCCCGCGGTTACTACGCTCTTATCTCCTCCTCGCCAGTTCCCCTCCCCCCAAAGAGAAGGCAGTTCGTCACTGCTCCCATGGATTCGCCAGGCGGTTCTCCTCCTCGTCGGGGCTGGGAGACCTTGGATGACGATCCCCTCGGAGAAATCGCACGCCGCTCCGACGTCCTCACCGCCGCAAGACTCGGTGCTTCCTGCACTAACTTTTTCAAGACGCTGCTTAAATAGGCTTGGGAAAAGGCCATGCTTGTTGGTCTTCCATGCGTCCTCGAGGAGAAGGTTCTTCTATGGGACAATCCTTCGAACAGTCCACCTCTCCCTGGCCATGGTTGCATGTTGACTCCGCTAGAGTTGCCAATGTTGAGAGGTAGTCGGATTTTGTCCGATGAGCAGGTCAGTAATGGAGTTTGATCATGTAGTACTTAGTTATTCCATTTCCATCCCGTAATTTCTCCGCTGCCCACTGTCTTATATATAGGTCTGGGTCGGTGCCAACGAAGATTGGCTTGCATACTTCCGGCCGGATACCACCATGATTTTGCACAACATCCACAATAGTGCGGCCGTTTCGGTAGACCCCTTCTCCACCATTGGGATCGGCCTTCCACACTGGCTAGGCAAGAATACGTATGATGATGCCTACATGAGATTGAAGAAGATAGCAATTGCGGACCCGCCGACAAAGCGACATGGCTACGATGATTACTATCTCATCACGGTGTTCGACATAAGGATTGCCATCAATGCAAGAGGCAGTAATGGCAGTGGCTGGCGCATGTTGGCGGTGGCAGATTTGTACCCCTACAAGTTCGAAGACACCGTGCGCCATCTAGGCCGCATCTTCACGGTGACAAGCCAGGGTACTTGTTTCATCTGGTTGCCATCCTATGGTACGGGAGATTACAAATGGAATGCACAAACCATCATTTGCATCCCTAACGGTACTCCATTATTTTGCAGGGACCAGTCACCCCCTGATCAAAATAAGATCGCCGATCCTGGATGTGCATTTGCATCCGCGATTCGGTCTAACCTGGAACCTTGTAGCTGACTTTGGCATATTGGGATCAACTATCTTAGCAGTCGTTACCCATGGTACCACTGATGTGCAACATGGTTACACAATCTACCATGATCGGACCATCACCATCTACCCAGGTATTCCATTTTTTAACCCTCTCGCCTTCTCTTTCATTATTGTACTAGTAGTATACTTTGTAGTACTAGTAGGAGTACTTTTTACCTTGGAGGACGCGTGTAGCTAGCTAGGCCCTTGAAGACTTGAACCCACTAGCTGCCACCATTTTTGTTTTTCCATGTCTTACTATCTCATCCATGTCGCCAAGAGTGGCTATATATAATAAGCCGATTATTTTACTTCCTCTATACTGGAGTAGTACTATTTGCTGCACAGTATTACTGACCGCCATATTTGAGCACAACATTATTATGCATGGACCTTGACTATGTACGTCACCATGTGTCTAGATCTGGGTGCCACATGTACCAGATGAACGGCGCCGAGTACGACCCCCATGATGCTACGTGGGTGCCGAGGAACACTCTTGGAGAGTACTCGCTTTTCATCGGGGACAACTACCCCATTGTGAAGCGGATGCCACCTTCCGTGCATGACACGGAAGGCCTGCCGTTCATGAAGCATGGTTGTGTCTTCAGTGCGCACCACCGGATGAAAGACATGCTGGGACGCACTATCCCTGATTTATGCCGCTTCAGCTTGGATGAGTCTCCATCGTGTGGAACCGGACTAGAAAGCTGCGACAATGATTCCCGTTGCCCACCGCTATGGATCGTGCCATCCATGAAGAACACCTGGGACTGGAACCTGGAGGAGGACATGTAGGCCATCTATAACGTGTAAGTGGAGTACGGTAATTGTGAATGGTAGCACTGTGAATATATGTAGACTAGTCATGCACAAATTTGTCACTTGAATTGGAGATGAACTTGTGTGGCATACTGGCATTTGTCCTTTAGAATTTATTACTAGTAAATGTGTTATGTGTACGTGCAACTTGTGTGGTTGTTGCACGGGCTCCAACATGCTCTTTGAGAAAAAAGGTGGCACAACTTTGGATATACGTGACGTGGCGGCATCATACAGTAGCATCGTTCGCTATAGTTGTAGTACACTCCTACTAGGACGACAACTCCTATAAAACCTTGCACTTGGATCTTTTCCTCTTCGGGAGGTTCAACAGTTCATACTCGTGTGAACCTTGCACTTGGCTCTTCGCCTCTTCGGAAGGTCCAACAATGATGATACTACAGTACAATATGCTTCTGGCAATCTGACACCGATTGAACTGCCGCACGTCCACCGCGAGGGCGAGGGCGGGGGAGAGGGAGAGGGCGCTGTACTCAAAACCCTCTCCTCGTCCTGTGAACCACCGCGCGCGTGGGCGAGGGAGAGGCGTAGTAAGCAAGCTTCTCCTCGTTCGGCGAGTTGACGGGACACATCAAAGCAGTACTAGTACTAGTAGTAGTAGTCCATACTGCGTCCTTTCCGATTAATATGTCTTAATTTGAAACGAGAAAAATACACTAGCGGTCAACGTATGTAACAATACGCTCTTTACGGTCACTA
The DNA here is from genome assembly GCF_002162155.2 of Triticum dicoccoides. Classification (NCBI taxonomy): domain Eukaryota; kingdom Viridiplantae; phylum Streptophyta; class Magnoliopsida; order Poales; family Poaceae; genus Triticum; species Triticum dicoccoides. The sequence continues at coordinate 46,401,831 of NC_041384.1, read as the reverse complement.
TATATAGTTTTGCGGCGATTATACGATCACTAGCTCATCGTAGAGCACCGTATTGCACCCTACTGACCGGCCACATAGTCGACGTGGCACTTTGTTGACTAGTTAAATTGTCACCTGGTTTCTGGGTCCCACCTGTCAGTTGGCATAGCAAAGAAATCAGTTAAACAAAACTTTACGCAGGCGCAACACGAGTCCAACCCTTGCGCGCGAACCGCCCTGGTTGTGTATGTGAGTGCATGCACGGGTCCTCCCTCGGTCTTCCAACAAAGAGTGTACATCGGCTATAAAACAAAGAGTGTACCATATGATGTACATCTACACTTCCAATGCATTTAGCCTTTAATCTAAATCAATATTGATTGACTAATGCACCAACTTGTGCTGTAGGTATATGCTACATGTCTATCCTTAATTACAGCATGCAACGGCCTTCATTTAATCTTCTTATCTCAATGGTCGCATGCACACATAAGTCTGCTACTTTTGGGCGTTAATTATGCCCTGGTCAACGTGTAAATCTGTAAATGTACAGTCTTTCACGGACGTAGGGAGTAGGTTGATTACTTGAGCATGAGCGTGTGTGTTGCGTCGTGTGCTCTGTGCCGCATGGGTGCTGAGTGTTGCGTGCGTCCATGTGTACGTGTGAGTGTTGCATGTTGCATGCATGCATGGGGCTTACTCCCTCCCATTGACATGTTCATAGTTCAAGCTTCCTCTGTTCCCTCCATATAATGATACCCCCTCTGTTCCCAAATAGTACGGAGTAAAAGCCTCCCTCTGTTCCCAAATACGGAGTATTTATCTTTCTACAGATTTCAACAAGTGACTAGGTACGGAGAAAAATGAGTGAAGTGAGCGTAGAGGCATAGGGATACTGTAGAAAGGAAGTCCTCGCGATCCATTATTCCCCATCTCGGTCAGAGAGAACTATTCAACTAGTCTTCGCAGTGAAGTGACAATACACGCTGCAGTAGATGGGACATGTAATTAATAAGCTGAACCAGCGTGTTGGTGTTACTAAATCAGCCTTACCTAGTACTGCCATCATGTTTGCCAGTAGACCACACTTCCGCAAATACGCCTACGCACCTCTGTCCTCCATTAACTGACATATGGGCCCTGTTGTGGTAGACCCACATGTCATCGGTGTAACTATTTACACTCCGAAGGACGGTATATCCTGGTAGTAGTACTAGTAGAATTGAGATTGAATGCACTTTCTTCCCCGTCTTCCACTCTTCTTCCTCCTCTCTTCTTCTTCCTCCTCTCTTCCCCATCGTCGGCCGCACACCATTTACCCCCGTCCACTGCTCGCCCGCCCGCGCCATCTTCCTTGGTAGCTCACGCGTAGCATATCCCCCCGCTCACTGCTCGGCCACACGAGGAGAAGCTTCTTTGCTCGCCCGCCCGAATCCACTTCCCCGCTGGCTCGCAGGCACCGAAAACCCCAATGGCAGAACTGACTGACACGCAGAGCCGTGATTGGAATTCCCTCCCTGATGTTCTCTTGCAGCAGATCTATAGTCGTATGGACATACTCAGCACCGTCCGTCTGGCCGCATGCTCGGTGTCTTTGTACCGTCTACTCCCCTACAACCGGCCGGCTTTTTTCAAGACACCCTGCTTGCTGATGCCCGACCCTCGCAGGTGGCCCGGACACCGACTTGACGATCCTATGGAGGTTGTCGTGGTGCCCCTCGACATGCTACCACTACCCGTCCACCTATCCTTCATGCACGGCCACTACTGGGCGGGCATGAAGGCCAACTGGATCGTCCTCATCCACCACACCGGTAGTCCATGGCTTCTCGTGGATATCTACACCCAGCGAGAGATCGCCCTTCCATCGTTGGATACCGCCGCCATCGAGCCTGGCACCACTAGGGAAAGGCCTAGCAGTAGCGCGAGTAAAATGCTTATCAGTAGCGCGGGCAGCTGCGCTACTGATACGACGCTAGAGCTAATGCTTAGCAGCAGCGCGTGTTGAACCGCGCTACTGCTATCTAGGGATAGCAGTAGCGGTCATCACAAAAACCCGCGCTGCTAATATCTATAGCGCCCTAGTATAAAAGGCGCTACTTCTAAGACCTCACTGCTACTAAAGCCATACCCCGTGCTACTGTTATTAGTTTCTGATTTTTTTCTGCTCCATATTTTGTGCTGCTGAATTTTGTTTAGTGTTTTATACAATAGTCTCTAGCATATCATACACATACGAATCTGATCATATCATACACATACAAATAGTCTCATCAAATTGATCATGTCATCACCATAAACATCATCCAACACAAAATGATGTTTCTCGCCATCTCGAAATAGCGATACAAGTTATGAGATGTCTAGAATACTTGCAACTACATTGCCATCCATCTAAAAAATGATATAGACAAGAAGCGCTATCACTATATGAGTGAGAGCAGAACTATGCAGTACATGAGGCGACGGTTATGAGTCCTCTCTCGCGTTAGCGTGAACCTCAAGTAACTAGCTTTTGCTTCTTCTCTGCTTTTGAACCATTTATGGCTGGCGCCCGAGAACCGCTCGGATCATTTACCCTACACATAATCATCATTTCCAAATATAACATGTCCAAATATGATATGTCCGAATTCCAAATATGACATCTCCAAATCACATGTCCACATATCACATGTCCACTTCAAATTTGCATATAACAGGAAGAAAAATATAGAACTTGAAGAAAAATGCAAGAAGTTTTTTTAAATAGCAACAATTGTTTTATCTAAAAAATAGCAATAGTTTGAAACCTAGGCTTCATACAAACTACCACTAAAAATAGCCACTAATCTGTCCTAGGTTTTTTTAACTATGGTTCATACTACCTAATTGAATATAGTTCATACTAATTGTAATTAATTAACTAGCACTAAAAATAGCCTAGGGTTCATACTAACTAGCACTAAATAGCTAGGGTTCATACTAGTAGAGAGAGAGAGAGTAGAGAGCAGAGAAGAGGGTAGGGATTGTACTTACAGAGGGTGGAGAGAGAGATGGGGTCGGGGGAGACGGCGGCACTGAGCCGCGGCGAGGCGGGGTCGGGGAAGACGGCGGCGAGGCAGGGTCGGGGGAGATGGCGGCGAGGCAGGGTCGGGGGAGACAGTGGCGAGGCGGGGACGAGGAAGACAACGGCGGAGAGCGACGGTAGGGGATGCGGCGAGGTCGAGGTCGAGGAGGAGGAGGCACAGGCATCGAGGGCCGACTTCGGCGGAGAGCGAGGGCAGGGGCTCCGGCGAGGGCGAGGGCAAGGGCTCCGGCGGAGGCGACGAGGGAGAGAAGAGAGAGTGGGGAATTGGGGGAGGAAGCAAAGGAGGGAAGCCCGCGTGGGGGGTTATGTCAAAATAGTTTTAGCAGTAGCATGGGAAAATAAAATGCGCTGCTGCTAAAATATGTAGTAGTAGCGCGCTTCTCACAAACTCGCTACTGCTAAGCTAGGCGCGTCCTGTCGACAAGTCAAACATAGCAGTTGCACCCTCCCCTAAAAGCGCGCTACTACTAATTTGATAGCAGTAGCGAGGTTTGTAGAAGGGCGCTACTACTATACCTAGCATGTCGGCAATGGTGTGGCAATTATAGTAGTAGCGTGTTTTATTCCTGCCGCGCAACTACTAAGTGGATAGTAGTAGCGCCCTTTCTGATCACGCGCTACTGCTTAGTAGTAGTAGCGCCTCATTTTAACACGCGCTACTAGTAAGATTCTATGTATAAGGTTTTCCCTAGCAGTGTCGCGGCCCGCCGGACACTCCTGCCTACTACGCACGAGACGCGTCAAGCTTGTGGCTCGACCTCTGTTTGCAGAAAGTTGTAATCTACGAAGTGCCCAATGTTGGGTTTTGTAGTAATTTCAAAAAAATTCCTACGCACACGCAAGATCATGGTGATGCATAGCAACGAGAGGCGGAGAGTGTGATCTATGTACCCTTGTAGATCGACAACGGAAGCGTTAACTTGGTTGAAGTAGTCGTACGTCTCCACGGCCCGACCGATCAAGCACCGAAACTACGGCACCTCCGAGTTTTAGCACACGTTCAGCTCGATGACGATCCCCTGGACTACGATCCAGCAAAGTGTCAGGGAAGAGTTCCATCAGCACGACGGCGTGGTGACGATCTTGATGTACTACCGTCGCAGGGCTTCGCCTAAGCACCGCTACAATATTATCGAGGACTATGGTGGAAGGGGGCACCGCACACGGCTGAGAATATGATCACATGGATCAACTTGTGTGTCTAGGGGTGCCCCTTGCCTCCGTATATAAAGGATCCAAGGGGGGGTGCGGCCGGCCCTAGTAGGAGGCGCGCAGGAGGAGTCCTACTCCTACCGGGAGTAGGACTCCCCTCCTTTCCTTGTCCAAGTAGGAGAGGGGGAAGGAGAGAAGGAAAAAGGGGGGCGCCGCCCCTCCCTCCTTGTCCAATTCGGATTAGGGGGAGAGGGGGCGCGCGGCATGCCCTGGCAGCCCCTCCTCTTCTCCACTTTAGGCCCATGAGGCCCATTAACCCCCCAGGGGGTTCCGGTAACCCCCCGGTGCTCCGGTTTTATCCGAAACTTCCTCGGAACACTTCCGGTGTCCGAATATAGTCGTCCAATATACCAATCTTTATGTCTCGACCATTTCGAGACTCCTCGTTATGTCCGTGATCTCATCCGGGACTCCGAACTAGCTTCGGTACATCAAAACTCATAAACTCATAATATAACTGTCATCGAAACCTTAAGCGTGCGGACCCTATGGGTTCGAGAACAATGTAGACATGACCGAGACACGTTTCCGGTCAATAACCAATAGCGGAACCTGGATGCTCATATTGGCTCCTACATATTCTACAAAGAACTTTTATCGGTCAGACCGCATAACAACATACGTTGTTCCCTTTGTCATCGGTATGTTACTTGCCCGAGATTCGATCGTCGGTATCTCAATACCTAGTTCCGTACTACATCATCTCGCAACTAACTCATTAGTTGCAATGGTTGCAAGGCTTATGTGATGTGCATTACCGAGAGGGCCCAGAGATACCTCTCTGACAATCGGAGTGACAAATCCTAATCTCGAAATACGCCAACCCAACATGTACCTTTGGAGACACCAGTAGAGTACCTTTATAATCACCCATTTACGTTGTGACGTTTGGTAGCACACAAAGTGTTCCTCCGGCAAACGGGAGTTGCATAATCTCATAGTCATAGGAACATGTATAAGTTATGAAGAAAGCAATAGCAACATACTAAACGATTGGGTGCTAAGCTAATGGAATGGGTCATGTCAATCAGATTATTCACCTAATGATGTGATCCCATTAATCAAATAACAACTCTTTGTTCATGGTTAGGAAACATAACCATCTTTGATTAACGAGCTAGTCAAGTAGAGGCATACTAGTGACACTCCGTTTGTCTATGTATTCACACATGTATTATGTTTCTGGTTAATACAATTCTAGCATGAATAATAAACATTTATCATGATATAAGGAAATAAATAATAACTTTATTATTGCCTCTAGGGAATATTTCCTTCAGTATCCCACTTGCACTAGAGTCAATAATCTAGATTACACAGTAATGATTCTAACACCCATGGAGCCTTGGTGCTGATCATGTTTTGCTCGTGGAAGAGGCTTAGTCAACGGGTCTGCAACATTCAGATCCGTATGTATCTTGCAAATCTCTATGTCTCCCACCTGGACTAGATCCCGGATGGAATTGAAGCATCTCTTGATGTGCTTGGTCTCTTGTGAAATCTGGATTCCATTGCCAAGGCAATTGCACCAGTATTGTCACAAAAGATTTTCATTGGACCCGATGCACTAGGTATGACACCTAGATCGGATATGAACTCCTTCATCCAGACTCCTTCATTTGCTGCTTACGAAGCAGCTATGTACTCCGCTTCACATGTAGATCCCGCCACAACGCTTTGTTTAGAACTGCACCAACTGATAGCTCCACCATTTAATGTAAACACGTATCCGGTTTGCGATTTAGAATCATCCGGATCAGTGTCAAAGCTTACATCAACGTAACCTTTTACGATGAGCTCTTTGTCACCTCCATATATGAGAAACATATCCTTAGTCCTTTTCAGGTATTTCAGGATGTTCTTGACCGCTGTCCAGTGATCCACTCCTGGATCACTTTGGTACCTCCCTGCTAGACTTATAGCAAGGCACACATCAGGTCTGGTACACAGCATTGCATACATGATAGAGCCTATGGCTGAAGCATAGGGAACATCTTTCATTTTCTCTCTATCTTCTGAAGTGGTCGGGCATTGAGTCTTACTCAACTTCACATCTTGTAACACAGGCAAGAACCCTTTCTTTGCTTGATCCATTTTGAACTTCTTCAAAACTTTGTCAAGGTATGTACTTTGTGAAAGTCCAATTAAGCGTCTTGATCTATCTCTATAGATCTTAATGCCTAATATGTAAGCAGCTTCACCGAGGTCTTTCATTGAAAAACTCTTATTCAAGTATCCCTTTATGCTATCTAGAAATTCTATATCATTTCCAATTAGTAATATGTCATCCACATATAATATCAGAAATGCTACAGAGCTCCCACTCACTTTCTTGTAAATACAAGCTTCTCCAAAAGTCTGTATAAAACCAAATGCTTTGATCACACTATCAAAGCGTTTATTCCAACTTCGAGAGGCTTGCACCAGTCCATAAATGGATCGCTGGAGCTTGCACACTTTGTTAGCTCCCTTTGGATCGATAAAACCTTCTGGTTGCATCATATACAACTCTTCTTCCAGAAATCCATTCAGAAATGCAGTTTTGACATCCATCTGCCAAATTTCATAATCATAAAATGCGGCAATTGCTAACATGATTCGGACAGACTTAAGCATCGCTACGGGTGAGAAGGTCTCATCGTAGTCAATCCCTTGAACTTGCCGAAAACCTTTTGCGACAAGTCGAGCTTTGTAGACAGTAATATTACCGTCAGCGTCAATCTTCTTCTTGAAGATCCATTTATTCTCAATTGCTTGCCGATCATCGGGCAAGTCAACCAAAGTCCATACTTTGTTCTCATACATGGATCCCATCTCAGATTTCATGGCTTCAAGCCATTTTGCGGAATCTGGGCTCACCATCGCTTCTTCATAGTTCGTAGGTTCATCATGATGTAGTAGCATGACTTCCAGAACAGGATTACCGTACCACTCTGGCGCGGATCTCACTCTGGTTGATCTACGAGGTTCAGTAGTATCTTGTTCTGAAGTTTCATGATCATCATCATTAGCTTCCTCACTAATTGGTGTAGGTGTCACAGAAACATGTTTTTGTGATGTAATACTTTCCAATAAGGGAGCAGGTACAGTTACCTCGTCATGTTCTACTTTCCTCCCACTCACTTCTTTCGAGAGAAACTCCTTCTCCAGAAAGTTTCCGAATTTAGCAACAAAAGTCTTGCCTTCGGATCTGTGATAGAAGGTGTATCCAATAGTTTCCTTTGGATATCCTATGAAGACACATTTCTCCAATTTGGGTTCGAGCTTATCAGGTTGAAGCTTTTTCACATAAGCATCGCAGCCCCAAACTTTCAGAAACGACAACTTTGGTTTCCTGCCAAACCACAGTTCATAAGGCGTCGTCTCAACGGATTTTGATGGTGCCCTATTTAATGTGAATGCGGCCGTCTCTAGAGCGTATCCCCAAAATGATAGCGGTAAATCAGTAAGAGACATCATAGATCGCACCATATCTAGTAAAGTACGATTACGACGTTTGGACACACCATTACGCTGTGGTGTTCTGGGTGGCGTGAGTTGCGAAACTATTCCACAATTTTTCAAATGTACACCAAACTCGTAGCTCAAATATTCTCCTCCACAATCATATCGTAGGAATTTTATTTTCTTATTACGATGATTTTCTACTTCACTCTGAAATTCTTTGAACTTTTCAAATGTTTCAGACTTGTGTTTCATTAAGTAGATATACCCATATCTGCTTAAGTCATCCGTGAAGGTGAGAAAATAACGATATCCGCCACGAGCCTCAATATTCATCGGACCACATACATCTGTATGTATGATTTCCAACAAATCTGTTGCTCTCTCCATAGTACCGGAGAACGGTGTTTTAGTCATCTTGCCCATGAGGCACGGTTCGCAAGTACCAAGTGATTCATAATCAAGTGGTTCCAAAAGTCCATCAGTATGGAGTTTCTTCATGCGCTTTACACCGATATGACCTAAACGGCAGTGCCACAAATAAGTTGCACTATCATTATCAACTCTGCATCTTTTGGCTTCAACACTATGAATATGTGTGTCACTACTATCGAGATTCAATAAAAATAGACCACTCTTTAAGGGTGCATGATCATAAAAGATATTACTCATATAAATAGAACAACCATTATTCTTAGATTTAAATGAATAACCGTCTCGCATCAAAAAAGATCCAGATATAATGTTCATGCTTAACGCTGGCACCAAATAACAATTATTTAGGTCTAATATTAATCCCGAAGGTAGATGTAGAGGTAGCGTGCCGACTGCGATCACATCGACTTTGGAACCGTTTCCTACGCGCATCGTCACCTCGTCCTTGGCCAATCTTCGCTTAATCCGTAGTCCCTGTTTCGAGTTGCAAATATTAGCAATAGAACAAGTATCAAATACCCAGGTGCTACTGCGAGCATTAGTAAGGTACACATCAATAACATGTATATCACATATACCTTTGTTCACCTTGACATCCTTCTTATCCGCCAAATACTTGGGGCAGTTCCGCTTCCAGTGACCAGTCTGCTTGCAGTAGAAGCACTCAGTTTTAGGCTTAGGTCCAGGTTTGGGTTTCTTATCTTGAGTAGCAACTTGCTTGCTGTTCTTTTTGAAGTTCCCCTTCTTCTTCCCTTTGCCCTTTTTCTTGAAACTAGTGGTCTTGTTGACCATCAACACTTGATGCTCCATCTTGATTTCTACCTCCGCAGCTTTCAGCATTGCGAAGAGCTCGGGAATAGTCTTATTCATCCCTTGCATATTATAGTTCATCACAAAGCTCTTGTAGCTTGGTGGCAGTGATTGGAGAATTCTGTCAATGACGCAATCATCTGGAAGATTAACTCCCAATTGAATCAAGTGATTATTATACCCAGACATTTTGAGTATATGCTCACTGACAGAACTGTTCTCCTCCATCTTGCAGCTATAGAACTTATTGGAGACTTCATATCTCTCAATCCGGGCATTTGCTTGAAATATTAACTTCAACTCCTGGAACATCTCATATGCTCCATGACGTTCAAAACGTCATTAAAGTCCCGATTCTAAGCCGTAAAGCATGGCACACTGAACTATCGAGTTGTCATCAGCTTTGCTCTGCCAGAAGTTCATAACATCTGATGTTGCTCCAGCAGCAGGCCTGGCACCCAGCGGTGCTTCAAGGACGTAATTCTTCTGTGCAGCAATGAGGATAATCCTCAAGTTACGGACCCAGTCCGTGTAATTGCTACCATCATCTTTCAACTTTGCTTTCTCAAGGAACACATTAAAATTCAACGGAACAACCGCACGAGCCATCTAGCATAAACAAGCAAGATACTATCAGGTACTAAGTTTCATGATAAATTTAGGTTCAATTAATTTACTTAAAGAACTCCCACTTAGATAGACATCCCTTTAATCCACTAAGTGATTACGTGATCCAAATCAACTAAACCATGTCCGATCATCACGTGAGATGGAGTAGTTTCATTGGTGAACATCTCTATGTTGATCATATCTACTATATGATTCACGCTCAACCTTTCGGTCTCCGTGTTCCGAGGCCATATCTGTATATGCTTGGCTCGTCTAGTATAACCTGAGTATTCCGCGTGTGCAACTGTTTTGCACCCGTTGTATTTGAACATAGAGCCTATCACACCCGATCATCACGTGGTGTCTCAGCACGAAGAACTTTCGCAACGATGCATACTCGGGGAGAACACTTCTTGATAATTAGTGAGAGATCATCTTATAATGCTACCGTCAATCAAAGCAAGATAAGATGCATAAAAGATAAACATCACATGCAATCAATATAAGTGATATGATATGGCCATCATCATCTTGTGCTTGTGATCTCCATCTTCGAAGCACCGTCGTGATCACCATCATCACCAGCGCGACACCTTGATCTCCATCGTAGCATCGTTGTCGTCTCGCGAATCTTATGCTTCCACGACTATCGCTACCGCTTAGTGATAAAGTAAAGCATTACAGCGCGATTGCATTGCATACAATAAAGCGACAACCATATGGCTCCTGCCAGTTGCCGATAACTCGGTTACAAAACATGATCATCTCATACAATAAAATTTAGCATCATGTCTTGACCATATCACATCACAACATGCCCTGCAAAAACAAGTTAGACGTCCTCTACTTTGTTGTTGCAAGTTTTACGTGGCTGCTACGGGCGTATCAAAACCACAACGATAGTTTGTCAAGTTGGTGTTGTTTTAACCTTCGAAAGGACCGGCCGTAGCCACACTCGGTTCAACTAAAGTTGGAGAAACTGTCACCCGCAAGCCACCTATGTGCAAAGCACGTTGGGAGAACTGGTCTCGCGTAAGCGTACGCGTAATGTCGGTCCGGGCCGCTTCGTCCAACAATACCGCCGAACCAAAGTATGACATGCTGGCAAGTAGTATGCCTTATATCGCCCACAACTCACTTGAGTTCTACTCGTGCATATAACATCAACATATTAAACCTAGGCTCGGATGCCATTGTTGGGTTTCGTAGTAATTTCAAAAAAATTCCTACGCACACGCAAGATCATAGTGATGCATAGCAACGAGAGGGGGAGAGTGTGATCTACGTACCCTTGTAGATCGACAACGGAAGCGTTAACTTGGTTGAAGTAGTCGTACGTCTCCACGGCCCGACCGATCAAGCACCGAAACTACGGCACCTCCGAGTTTTAGCACACGTTCAGCTCGATGACGATCCCCTAGACTCTGATCCAGCAAAGTGTCGGGGAAGAGTTCCGTCAGCACGACGGTGTGGTGACGATCTTGATGTACTACCGCCGCAGGGCTTCGCCTAAGCACCACTATAATATTATCGAGGACTATGGTGGAAGGGGGCACCGCACACGGCTAAGAATATGATCGCGTGGATCAACTTGTGTGTCTAGGGGTGCCCCTTGCCTCCGTATATAAATGATCCAAGGGGGGGGGTGCGGCCGGGCCTAGTAGGAGGCGCGCAGGAGGAGTCCTACTCCTACCGGGAGTAGGACTCCCCTCCCTTTCCTTGTCCAAGTAGGAGAGGGGGAAGGAGAGAAGGAAAAAGGGGGGGCGCCGCCCCTCCCTCCTTGTCCAATTCGGAGTAGGGGGAGAGGGGGCGCGCGGCCTGCCCTGGCAGCCCCTCCTCTTCTCCACTTTAGGCCCATGAGGCCCATTAACCCCCCGGGGGGTTCCGGTAACCCCCCGGTGCTCCGGTTTTATCCGAAACTTCCCCGAAACACTTCCGGTGTCCGAATATAGTCGTCCAATATATCAATGTTTATGTCTCGACCATTTTGAGACTCCTCGTTATGTCCGTGATCACATCCGGGACTCCGAACTAGCTTCGGTACATCAGAACTCATAAACTCATAATATAACTGTCATCGAAACCTTAAGCATGCGGACCCTACGGGTTCGAGAACAATGTAGACATGACCAAGACACGTCTCCGGTCAATAACCAATAGCGGAACATGGATGCTCATATTGGCTCCTACATATTCTACGAAGATCTTTTATCGGTCAGACCGCATAACAACATACGTTGTTCCCTTTGTCATCGGTATGTTACTTGCCCGAGATTCGATTGTCAGTATCTCAATACCTAGTTCAATCTCGTAACCGGCAAGTCTCTTTACTCGTTCTGTAATACATCATCTCGCAACTAACTCATTAGTTGCAATGCTTGCAAGGCTTATGTGATGTGCATTACCGAGAGGGCCCAGAGATACCTCTCCGACAATCGGAGTGACAAATCCTAATCTCGAAATACGCCAACCCAACATGTACCTTTGGAGACACCTGTAGAGTACCTTTATAATCACCATTTACGTTGTGATGTTTGGTAGCACACAAAGTGTTCCTCCTGGAAACGGGAGTTGCATAATCTCATAGTCATAGGAACATGTATAAGTTATGAAGAAAGCAATAGCAACATGCTAAACGATCGGGTGCTAAGCTAATGGAATGGGTCATGTCAATCAGATCATTCACCTAATGATGTGATCCCGTTAATCAAATAACAACTCTTTGTTCATGGTTAGGAAACATAACCATCTTTGATTAACGAGCTAGTCAAGTAGAGGCATACTAGTGGCACTCCGTTTGTCTATATATTCACACATGTATTATGTTTCCGGTTAATGCAATTCTAGCATGAATAATATACATTTATCAAGATATAAGGAAATAAATAATAACTTTATTATTGCCTCTAGGGCATATTTCCTTCACCCACACCATCAGAAGACTACATGGATTACAAGCTCATTGCCTTGTTCAACATGGGATTAGTCTATCAGGAATCCGGTCGCCATACATGGTTATGGCTCATCATCAATCCTGTTGAGGCAACATTTCTGTCTGATGCTATAGTGCACGATGGCATCATTTACGCGGTCGACGCACAGATTGGCTGCCTATACTGGTGGAATCTATCGTTGTGCAATTGTTCTATCTCATCTCATCTTTACCTTATGAATACGACTGCCTGTTCATTTGTTACAAATTTAGAATGCATAGCATGTCTATAACCACATCATTGCTATATGTTTCTCTCATTTCCTAGATTTTTATGACCACACATGTTATTGTTAGAGTTGATATGAGAACAATTGGCATCTAATGATGGTTAGAATACATATTATGAGCATAACATCATGATTGCTATATGTTACTCTCGTTTACAAGATTTTTATAACGACGCATGTTATTGCTTAGAGTTGATATGAGAACAATAGTAGTAAGTGCTATGGTAGAATATGAGTAGGCGCTGTCATAGTTGTTTTCCTCTCATTGTTACATGATGTTTGAACCATGACATATTGCTAGAATATGAAAGCCATTGGCTTATTTTTTTAACTTGGGGTATGATTATGACCACGGCATTGCAATTCTCTGTCTATTTTTGATCTTTTATGTGTCACTGTTATAATAATCTTAATTCCACACATGCTTTGAACATGATTGTTTATTTTTGTCCTTTTGGTCTCCAATTTGAATTGTTGCAGTAGACGTAAATGCACTAGCCTTCATGATTCCAGGACCTGGAATCATACCAGCCGATGGGTGATAGTTTATCGCTCGTTCAGCTGACTGCTGTTATTTGATGCTCATTCGCACGTACCAAATTGACCAAACCATTACATCAAACCATATGCAGTACAATGCGTGGGGCATTCGTGACATTGATGGCTATGGATGCTTCGTGTTCGAGAAAGATCCCAGCTCCATTGGGCCAGACGTTTTCAACTGGAGGCGGGTTTATAGCCTCGGCAACCACTCCTTGTTCCTCGGGCTCAATTATCCGATCATCCAACCAATCATTGATCATATCACCGTGGATGATTACTGTGCTATGCAACTTCCATTAGCGAGGGGGGGGGGGCTATGTTTACACATCATACCATGGGTTTCATGAATCACCATATCCAGAGATTCGTCGACGCAGCTTGTTGCCAGATAATATTTAGTGTGTGAAAGGCATCAAGCTTCCATGCGATTGATGGCTTTTGCAAACCCGACATGCGGCGATGTGGTTCATGCTAACAGCAAATATGCACAACTTGATTCGTGCTGATATCTAGACTGAGCCATGTATTCTGCTGCTGTAGCACGACCCTCTTTTGTTGGATATTATGTACTGTTGTTAGTTTGAAGCACTCCTCTGGTTTGAAGGATAGATACCTTCCTGGGATCAAGTGCATCCTAACTCACCTGCGTAGGATGTACTGATAATGATGATGGAGATGCTGTGCAGAAGCCATATATATATATATCAGTTAGGCTTCAAGTGCGTACTTGTTAGTTAAACCTATGTATAAATTGTGACACTAAATACGACTAGTAAGTAGTACAGTAGCAGTACTAGTATACGTCGGTCAAATTATTCATCATGTCCACACATTGAATTGACGTGACAACACGCTGCGCGTCAGGTGACACAAGAATCCCAGCGGCGTGTTCGGGTATTCTGGACATCAGATTTGGAGTACCACTTATCTGTCGAAATCTTTCATGATTCACTTAAAACAGTCGATTGATCATACATTGAGTACCATATAACTGGAATTACCGATGCAAGTCGAAGAAGGAATCGTCGGTGCTGCCGGCTGGCGTCAAGTATGATCCCACAGATCAGGAGCTGATCGAGCACCTTGAGACCAAAGTGAGTGCCGACAGGGCGAGATTTCAGTCTCTCATCGATTTGTTCATACCAACCATCGACAGCGAGCACGACATATGCTACACCCAACCTGAGAAACTTCCAGGTAAGACACCGATCGGCCGTCTACTTGCACAAACATATTCCTTTGTTTATAGCTCTATTTTTCTTTTTAGACGCAGACCTGGTGAAGCAATTACAATTTGACAGTTAACAAAAAGTGAAACAAGTGACTGCAACATGCCAAAGATGTTATGAAAATGCCAACTAGGTACACTAAAACCTGTATTCCACAATACTGCAGGTATCACACTGAGTGGCCCAAGGAAGCATTTCTTCCAGCGCAATTCCAGGGCGTTCAAAAGGGGCACGTGGACGCGTTGCAAGATACAGTCGGAGTGCGGCATGCACGCTATGTGGCACAAGACCGGCAATACCTTGCCGGTGATGGTCAACGGCCAGCAGACGGGCAGCAAAAAAGGTTCTGGTGCTGCACACCAACAAGAACTTCGACCAGCAGAGGACCAACTGGGTGATGCACCAGTACCACCTCGGGGACCTGGAGCAAGAGAAGGAGAGGGAGCTGGTCCTCTGCAAGATTTTCTACCACACGAACACTAGGGCCAGGAGTAAAAAGATTACAAGTTAGTTTGGTGTTGGTAGTTGTACTACCTTGTCATCCGCAAGTTGGTATTGTTGTTAACGATCTTTTGGTATGAACTTGCATTTGCTTCCAACCATCATGCTGAGGGTCGACGTGGATATAAAGCTGAATCATTTGTTCCAAAACGAATTTTCAGGCACCTGATTTTTATTTGATGGGTAGTATAAGCACCCGCCGTTCGAATTCCTAGTTCTCCAATTTTTTTGAAACAAGTGCATGCACTTATTATCACGATAAAAAACAATATCCATGCTGCAACCCAGTTATCAGTGTGTACTTGCAGAATTCTCTCGTTTATTGAGCACGTATATTTTTTTCAGGTCGAGCAAGTTTCAACTGGGCTGTAGACTGCCCAGGGTTGGTTTTGTTTTTAACAGGCCCAGTCCATGACGACAACGGGGCACAAAGATCCAGCCGGTATCTACTGGCCTCTGGCCCGCCAGCGTTAGTTATATTTTGTCTTACAACATCCGTAGGCAGTTTATTTTACTGAATCAAACACACAGCCCAGTTCTATTTTCCTCTTGAAACGCATGTCCTACATCCATTTTCTAATCTCTACCTATAGTTTTACTAGTTCATATACATGTATCATTACATTGAAAACGCATAAATTCCCTTTTCATATTTACATCCTTATTTTTGTTGTTTTTTCCCACCCAGCGCTGATTTTTTACCGCTGGTTTTCCCTTAAACCAACTCAATTGTCCCACGTCTTATTTTCTTACAAAAACAAAATGATTTTTTTGGCAAATCAACAAGTTCTTAAAAAATGTTTATCATTTCGGGATAACAACAGTTCGGACTCCTCCGAAATATGCAAAATAAGGTTGAACTTTTTGACCGTGGTCCTGGGCAGAAAATGGGCTGTAATAAATTACTTAAGAATTAGCAAATGGGCTGCAAATTATAAAAAATAGCAAATGGGCTTTATGTTGTCTGCCACAGATTTGGACGCTGACTTGTGGGCCTACTAAGTTCATGCATACACAAGGTTTCTCAAAAAAGAAACTTAGTCAACAATCGACTCTACCAGCGTTAGACCATTAGATGTCAATCTAACAGCAATCATGCTTCTTCAGTCTCTGATCTTCCTGCCCCAGCTGCCCAAACCAGCGCCGTCGGAACCGCCTGCTCCCGCCTCCCATGGCCGGCAGTGCTGCCGGGCAGGCCTCACGGCCCCATCATACTCGCATCCCTGGCCTGTCTATCCCTCTACTCACCCACACCTCCTGTTATTTTCCGGCGACGGCAGTCGAACCAGTCAACCCTCATACTCTCCACCGCGTGGGCAGCCACTACCGTGTCTTCCCCGGCTCTGTGTCGTTCCCCTCGTACGCCTCGCCATTGCCCACCGCCCTGGTACTCTCGGCGCGGCATGGTCAACGATGTCCATCCAACGGCCGTAGTGCTTCTTCAACCTCTGGTCTTCTTGCCCCAGCCGCCCAAAGCAGCGCTGGTCGTGCCGCATGCTCCTGCCTCCCATGGCCGGCTTTGCTGCCGCGGAGGCCTCACCATCCCCATACTACTCCCACCACTGGCCAGGCCATCCCTCCACCCACCCACTCCCCCTGTTATTCCGTAGCGATGGTAGCCTCACACCGCAGCCGAACCAGTGAACCCTCGTACTCCTCTCCGCGTGGGCATCCACTGCCGCGTCTTCCCCCGCTCCGCATCGTCCCCTTCCTAGGCCTCGCCGTCGTCCACCGCCGTGGTGCTCTCGGCACTGCGTGGTCAATGTGGTCAACGACCAACTTCCATCGGAATAGTACTATACGTGGAGAGGCTAACAGCTGGGTCCATGGCAGCCGCAAGGAAGGGCCTCCTTATTACGCGCAAAATAGTTATTCCTCCACCTGACAGCAGGGACCCATCGAACGGGCCACCAGTATTTCATGAAAAAAACGTTTCCCCCCTGATTGCTGGGACTCACCGGACGGGCCACCGTATTTCATGAAAAAAACATTTGCCCCTGACTGCTGGGACCCACCGGACGGACCACCGTATTTCGCGAAAAAAACGTTCCCCCCACTGTCAGCTTGGACCCTCCGGAAGTGCCTCCTTATTACGCACAGAAAAATGAATACTCCCCCTGCTAGCTGGGACCCACCATGGTGGGAGGCTGACTTGTGGGCCTACTAAGTTGACGGGGACGGAGGGCTTTGTCAACTTAGTCAATATGAACGATTCTAGCTCCAGTGACCGTACGATATCCATCCAACGGCCGTCGTGCTTCTTCAATCTCTGCTCTTCCTACTCCAACCGCTCAAACAAGCGCCGGCGGGATAGCCTGCTCCCTCCTCCCCGTGGCCGGCTCTGCTGCCGCGCAGGCCTCACCGCCCCACCGTACTTCCATTGCTGGCCTAGCCATCCCTCTACTCACCCACACCTACTGTTATTCTCTGGCGATGGCAGATGAACCAGTAAACTCTCGTACAGTCGTACTCCCCTCCGCGTGGGAAACAACTGCCGAGTCTTCCCTGTCTCCGTCTCATTCCCTTCCTAGGCCTCGCCGTCGTCCACCGCCCTGGTGCCCTCGGCGCGGCCTGGTCAACATGGTCAACGGCCGACATTCATCTGAAGTGGACTGTACATGGAGAGGCTGACAGCTGGTTCCACGGCCGCACGCAAGGAAATGCCTCCTTATTGCGCGCAAAATAATGATTCCTCCACCTGACATCAGGGACCCACCGGAAGGGCCTCTGTATTTCACAAAAAAAAAGTTACCGCCTCTGACAGCTTGGACCCACCAGCTATATCTTTGCACGCAAGGAAGTGCCTCCTTATTACACACAAAAAAATGAATACTCCCCCTGTTAGCTAGGACCCAGTATAGTGGCAGGCTGACTTGTGGGCCTACTAAGTTGACGGGGACGGAGGGCTTTGTCAACTTAGTCAATATGCATGATTCTAGCTCCAGTGACCGTACGATGTCCATCCAATGACCATAGCGCTTCTTCAACCTCTGGTCTTCTTGCTCCAGCCGCCCAAACTAGCGCCGGTCGTGCCTCGTGCTCCTGCCTCCCATGGCCGGCTGTGATTCGGCGGAGGCCTCACCGCCCCCTACTACTCCCACCGCTGGCCAAGCCATCCCTCAACTCACCCACACCCCTGTTATTCTGCGGTGACGGCGGCCTCACACCACAGCGAACCGGTGAACCCTCGTACTCCTCTACTCGTGGGCATCCACTACCGTGTCTTCTCCGGCTCCACGTCATCCCCTTCCTAGGCCTCGCCATCGTCCACCGCCCTGGTGCTCTCGGCGCGGCGTGGTCAACATGGTCAAGGAACGGTTTCCATCGGACGTGGACTGTACGTGGAGAGGCTGACAGCTGGGTCCATGGCCGCAGCAAGGAAGTGCCTCCTTATTACGTGCAAAATAATTATTCCTCCACCTGACAACGGGGACCCACTGGACGGGCCACCGTATTTCGTGAAATAACGTTTGCCCCTGACTACTGGGACCCACCAGCTACATCTTCGCACGCAAGGAAGTTCGTCCAGGCAAAAAAACGATTAGCCCCCCTGACTGCTGGGACCCACCAGCAACATCTTCGCAGGCAAGGAAGTGCATAACAGTCGGGACCCACCTGGTCGAAGCATACGTAGAGTTGTCATTCTGGTCGCAAACGTGTACGTACATATATACTGGTGGATGTAGAGGCGCGCACGTGTCGTAGTAGAGGCGCGTACGTGTCGTAGTAGAGGCGCGCACGTAGCATGTACATGTACGTACAACGGCCAGGGTGCAAGAAAGAAAATGCGGCCACGTATGTGTACATACGGGCGGGGTCTCGAACGCCTACTCGCGCATACGTACGGCCAGGGCTCGTGGACATGGCTAGGTCAGAACGGACAAACAACGTCATTGTCGTGTTCATGGGGAGGCAATGGAATTCGTCGTGTTCATGGGGAGGCAACGGAATGAGTCATGTTCATCGGGAGGCAACGGAACGCGTGGGAGCCAACCGGCTGGGTCGGAACGGAATGCGTGGTCGTGTTCATCGAGAGGGCTTGGACAGAACAGGCGATAGAAAAGAGGCCTGGCGTACCGCACAACGGAGGAAACGGACCTCCTACATTTGGAATGGGGTGTTGTTGATTGGGAGGGGTCTGGCGTACCGCAAAACGGAGGAAACGGACCTCCTATGGTCGAAACGGGGGTCCTGTTGATCGGGAGGGGTGTGGCGTACCGCAAAACGGACGAAACGGACTTGTGTTGGAGCGCTACGGTCGAAACAGGGGTCCTGCTCATCAGGAGGGGTGTGGCGTACCGCAAAACGGGACTCCACGAGATACTGTTCATCTCCACCGTCGACCTCCTCCAGCCTCCACGGGCTCCTGTTCATCCAGCCTCCACCGCGCGCTACTCCACCGGCTACTGTTCAACCACCCCTCCACTTTCTACTGTTCATCCAGCCCTCCACACCACAGGGTCCTGTTCAACCACCCCTCCACCGTATACTATTCATACAGCCCTCC
>NC_041384.1:46287111-46382016 GCF_002162155.2 Triticum dicoccoides | reverse complement strand
GCAGCAGTAGAAAAGGAATCGCTCGATCGGGTTCAGTTAACAGCCATTGATCGATCGCCCGGGTTCAGTAACGCGTAGCCTGCAGTGCAATCGCTCGGGTTCAGTTAGAGCCCAACGCCTCGCTCGGGTTCAGTTAGAGCCAACACCTCGCATACACGCGCGTACGTGTATGAGATAAACACGCATCGCTCGGCCCTCGACCTCCCACCGAAACCGGGAACTCCCCGAAATTTTCCTCCCCCTCGTTTCTACCATGGTTTTTCCCGTCATGGACGGCCCAAAGAATGTCATGCAGCTGCGTCTCCGGCCCGGCCAGGACGAAAAGCCCATTTTCTATCATAGAAGTAGGAGCCCACCACATCTATAATGATACCGGGTTTGTCACAATTATCGTCATAGAAGTGTCATATGTATGACAGAAAAAAAATTCGTTCGGCCCAAAATGTCACGGATGTGTCTTTTTTTGTAGTGAACCCACTAACATGCAGTACTATTTTGCGATCATCAACGCTAACATCAGTCGCGGCCATATCATCCTCTCCTCTTTGAAACGAAATCATCCTCGGTTTCGAATCAATCTCTTCAAAAATATTTTTATTTACAATTTGAACGATGCTTGGAAAATTTTCAGCGGCTTCAACCTTCTTCTTCTTTACTTCTGATGCAGCTTGAGCAATATCCCGCTTCTTGCGACTAGCCATATACTTCTCTGATGTGTGCGAATCAATTGGTACGTATTGTCCTCCACGAACAACAGAAAATTCTCTACACTGGTTGAAGTTTTTATGAGCATCAGGAAATTACAAGTCCCAGGTTGCTGCAAGCATGACAACCCGGCACTTGGGGGCTACATATATGGAATACTCAGTTTATGACCAGTGATGAACAAACTGGATTTCTTCAAGATTTTAACATTTATATTGAAGCAAGTCTTAAGCAGTTACTACGCTCCCTTGTTAAGACTTGGGGGCTACAAGTGATATGCATACAAAGAAGGTATATTTTCAAGCTTGATGTTAACTACAATTATGACCCGGTGCCATCAATATTTATAAACCCGCAATTTTTGCAATGATAAACCCGCAAGTTCTACATTCTTAAACTGGCCGAAGATCAGATGAGTATTTCAAAGACCAATATTTTTGTTAAGCATTGGGAGCTGAGTCAAAGGAGTTATTCTTCACAATATTTCTCTGTGACAAACTAATGTCAGCAAATTGATTATGAAGCTGGCCTATTGACCCAGATTTTCTAGAAGAAGAAAATGACAAGGACTTAGGGATGATCAGGATCAGTTTAACATGGATAAATCCAAATTAAGCTGGGGGCTAATATCAGGGATATACTCCGCGGTATGACCCGGAGGAGTCATAACCCGGCTGGGACTTGGTAATCCGGCGGATGGTAAACCAGCAGGCAGTTAAGACAGATAGTTAAGACAGATGGCTAAGACAGACGGTAAACCGACAGGTGGTAAACCGGCAGGTGTTAAGTCAGATGATAACCCGACAGGTGTTAAGACAATCATAAACCGACAGACCATCATAAACCGGCAGACCATCATAAACCGGCAGACCATCCTAAACCGGCAGACAGTGATAACTGGTTGACAATCATAACCCGGCGGACAATCATAAACCGACAGATAGTGATAACTGGTTGACAGTCATAACTCGACAGCCAATGATAACTGGTTGACAGTCATAACTCGGCAGATTGAGTCGCTTGGAGTTATGAATCCCGAGACGTTATGAAGCCCGAGACGTTAAGAAGCCCATGAGGAGAAGTCAGAATAGTCTAAGTCTTAATCCGGGTTGGACTCTACATGTAACCCGCCCCTTCAACATATATAAGGAGGGGCTAGACATAACTGGGAGAGTCGGTTTACGGCGCCCCCCCCCCATGATGATAATGAGACCTAGCCACAAACATCATGTAGGGTTGTTACCAGATGATGTTTCCCGGGGCCCAAAGCTGTCTAAATCCTTGTCTTGTGTTGCGTCTCTGATTCCGCTCAACCCCTCTGAAGCTACCGCATAGATGCCTTGGCCTCACGACTAAGTCCTCACACTAGGACATCTGCCGTGATAATTCCACGACAGTTGGCGCCCACCTTGGGGCAAGCGCACGGTGGTGATGACTTCTTGGAGGGATCTTTCTTAGGGTTTCAAAAGGTTCACAAATTTCTAGATGAACAAGATCACTAGAGAAGATCAAAAGTTTACCAGATCTGAAGGATGTGAATCACCAAACATGCACAAGATTAAAGTTTCAGTCGGGTTATCAGATCAGATTATGGGTCAAAATAACCCATGACCCGGAAGCAGTTTCCGCCATCAAGCCGCCCCGATAACGTCTCAAGTGGCCTCTGCCTTCATGGCCTTTCTCCGGGTTACTTCCGTTGCTACGCCCGGAACAAGTCGCCGGCGTCGCCGGATTGCGCCGGGTTGAGCCGGCTGTGTCACTGCAAGCCACCACCATGGTTCAAACCGCCACCCGCGCCTCGGTGCTAAGTCGCCAAATCGCCATCGCCCCCGCCGCTGTGGTTAAGCCGGCCCCGTCTCTGCTTCCGTGGCTGATGCCATTGCGGATTCGCCTTAAAACCGGCCTTGCCTCGGTTCAACGTCGAGTCGCAACACCGCCTGCAAGAGGTCGTGACCGACAGGAGTTCTGTACGCGTACAGGATTCACCGAGTTATTCTTGGCCAAAAATAAGCGCAAGATAAGCCGCCCCCTCCACTTTGTGGCCGAGTGACGCACCTCCGTCGCTTTCATTGAGCCGCCTCCCTCCATGGACGTCGCGAAGCCTGCTCGGCAGCGGAGAGGCGACGGGCCTCGCGGCCGCCTCTGTTGTGGTCTCGCATGTCCGCTTTAAGCGCGGCCATGCCACCTTGCCGTTGCCCTCGCGCGTGCCTCCGCTGTAGCCGGCTCTCTATTGCTACACACCGCCTCAACCTGGCGTCATTGTGCCGCCCCGCCCCGATGGTTCTTTGTCCGCCTGCGATCTGCCAACTCACAGAGCGCTTCTTTACCTACAAACTGCCGCCGCGTCCAGCCTTTATTGCGAGCTGTCGTTGCTGTGCCTTACTGGCTCTACGCCTCGCGGCGTTGCCATGCCAGGTCGACCGCAATGTCAAGCCGCTGCAACCGGAGATGGGCTCATAGGCGTGGACTCAGAGGAGATGGGCTCGTAGACGTGGACTTGAAGTCAACTGCTCCGATTCATCTCCACCACGGGCGTCTGCTTCAAGCGGCCACTAGGACTCGCCTCTGCCCTGGCCTATCGGCGAACCGCCGCTGCCTCACTGCCAAACTGCCGTAAATCACAGCTGCACGCAGAGCCGCCTGGGCTGCGCCCGCGAGCTGCCAGCCAGCATGATGGATTAAAAGTATTGTTCTATGACTTGGGAGCGAATTGTTCGTGGGTTCTGACTCCTAAGAATCGCCCCGTTGACGACCCGGCCTCTGCTTTGTGGCCGAGTTTCCCGCAGCGAGCAAGCTGCCGACGAGCCACCTCCCCAATGGCGAGTCAACGCCAAGCCACGCCTGGCTTCACTCCAAACCGCCGCCGGGCCTCGCTGCTGCGATCGCGACTCCGCCTAGCCGATGAACCAGTTTACAATTACAGAGCTACCGCGTTCGTCTTTGAACCGCCGTTGCGGTGTAACCACCTTGCCACTTCTCCATGAGTCGCCGCCGTATCTCGCTTCAGCTCTGTTGACCGGCCGGGTTACACCGAGGGCTGTTGTTGTCACTCGCCCCGCAGCCTTGAACCGGCCTCGCCTCTGCTTCAGCCGCCGCCGAGTGTTGACTTGGGCTACTGCCCCCGCGGCCTCACGCTGCCCCGTATCCTCACGCTAATCCGGACTCCGTCGAGCCGACGTCCTAGCGAGTCATCACATCACACTTTTGGAGATCGATTCTAATGATCATCAGCGAGTAAGGGACATCTGGGCAAAATAAAAATTAATGATTACGTTCAGTGGCTGAGAGAACAAGGGAAATAAGAATGTGATAGCAGGAGTTACCAGCATCAGTCAGAAGATGTGCGTACAAGGATTTTGAACCATTCAGCCCGGTTTTAAGAATGACTACACTGACCAAGTCACACATCAGGAAGGATGAGGTGTTGAAAGGAAAGGACCAGAGAGTTTTTCTCTTTTGGCTTCTCCGGCGTATCGCACTACTGCTCCACGCTTGAGTCAAAAGCTCCAAGTCCCGAAGTACTTTTTCTGTTGTTAATCTACCGCAGCGCTACGGATGGGACAACTCCGACCACACACATGCCTTGTGCCAAACAGGAAGTCATCAACATATTGAGACGGAGACTATCTATTGGTCCTGCTTAAATACCAAAGGCCGCACCAAAATACATCCAA
Organism: Triticum dicoccoides; assembly: GCF_002162155.2. Taxonomy (NCBI): domain Eukaryota; kingdom Viridiplantae; phylum Streptophyta; class Magnoliopsida; order Poales; family Poaceae; genus Triticum; species Triticum dicoccoides. The sequence continues at coordinate 46,377,637 of NC_041384.1, read as the reverse complement.
CATTATCCAGTACTCCTTTCGTCTAGGTGTTTAAGTCACCTTACGAAAACCAAATAATCCCAAAACACTTAGACACGGTACATTAACTCCCTCCTCCTTTCTTGTTTTGTGACATATCAACCAATAAGAGATGTGGGCCGTGCATACTTTAAATGAATTGAGACTACCAAACATGACATGCAGTGGTTAGTTCATTGCATTTAATGCTATTAATTAGCAAAAAGATATTAAGTTTTATCATTTCCTCTCCTCCTTGGTCGCAGTGCACAACGTAAGATGGCTTATACACCTAGACGGAGGGAGTACTAGTATTTGTGTTCACCCGGAAAATAAATCAGGTGCTATCTGTTCTTAGTATTTTGAGCATGCATTAATACTTCTGAAAACAATTACTCTGTCTTTAAATATAATTTATGCAGGACAAGGTCCACTACAAAAGTGACGTCATGCCATGGACGTGAGGCTCACACCGGTTTAAAAAGTTGCGGCCATCTCTCGTGTCCGCACTGTCTTACAAATGTCGCGGTCGACTCACCCGTCGACAGCAGTTTACAACGTTGCAACCGACTTATTTGTCTGCTCCTGTGGTCGATTCACCCGTGATTGATTTCAATGGTCATCAACTCCGCGGTGAATAGTTTCTGGCATGACATATCAGGTGAAATCCATCCAGTATATTTTATATTACATGTTGCTTTCTTTAAAAGAGCAATTACTCTGGCTTGCAAAGTTATCTAATGCAGGACCCTAAATCGCCATATTGGTGAAAAATTTAAAGGCTATCAATTTTCGGCTAAAAGAAGGATTTGGTTTAAAATCGGGCTCAAGCAAAAGCTATCGCCCACAAAGCTCTGAAGCTCTCATTATCCGGTTCAAAATATCGCTTCAAGAAGAATTTATCTCTTGCAAAAAGTTAAAGGTTGCCGAAGAGGACCTGTTGCCCTAACGCGCGGTTCAAACATGGGTATCCTGCATTATGGGCTCATTTTCATATGATCACTTTGGGGCTTCGTGTTCAAACATAGGTGTATTCACCAAAGAGAACATAGCGTTACTACCCTCTTGATTCCGGCTATCAAGCCAATATTATAATAAGAGCACAGCTCTAGTTACTTCGGTAACCCGGCTATCAAGCCAATATTATCATAAGGGGCCAAAGAGAGTCTGTTGCACATCACAACTCAAACATGGGTATCCCTTGAGCACAGCACACAATATCACTTGGGGCCTTGGTCGTATTTGAACCATAGCTACACCTCTTGATCGGCGTAAGGCCACCAGGGAAATCACTTGGGGGCTTGGTCGTATTCGAACCATAACTACACCTCTTGATCGGCGTAAGGCCACCAGGGAAATCACTTGGGGGCCAAAGAGAGTTTTGCAAAAGCACAACTCAAACATAGGCACCCACTTAGCACAACTCAAAATATTGCTTGGGGATTCTTTGCTTCGCAATGAACAAAGAATCTACACTTGTAATAGGCTATCAAGCCACGGCTTGGAAGCCAGGTGTATTCACCTAAAACCCCGGGTTATCCTGCTTTTTTAAGTAAGACACTCCGTCCAGGTAAACCTGGTATGACCCGCCGAACTTTTGACAAGTCAATCTCATAGACCCTGAACTTGTTAAAGTTAAAACGGCGATTTGTTAAAGATTGAGGTCCATCTTAAAAGGCTTTGTAAAATGGTTTAACTCAATGGCCTGGCAGCCCATGAAAAGCCTCGATTTTGGGCCTGGCAGCCCATGAAAAGCCTCGACTACAAGTTTTCATATGCTTTTATTTGTCAAATTTTCTCTTTTGATGATGTTTACAACACTTTATGATAAACCGGCGTTTATTGCCCCAGCTTGGCTTTCAACTACAAGTTGTCAGTACATGATCGGTTATAATCTAGTGTTTATTAACCCGGCCTGGCTTTCGATTATAAGTCACTAGTATATATTTGGATTGCGCCATTGGAATCATGCGCTCATAAATCGTTGGATTATATTATTTGAATCTTCAAATAGCCAACACGGCTGGATTTTTATTATGGTTATCAATAGCCAATATTATGATTAAGGTTTTGAAAGTCGCTTTAGCGCAATGACTATTATTTTATCAATGGATATGATTCATTCTATAATGGAAGGAATAGTCCCGAGTCACTGCAGGCTTACGACCCGGCACTTGGGGGCTACATTATTTAAGTTGAGATTATATCAAATATGCAAGTCTCATGTCGCTGCAAGCATGCACCATGACACTTCGGGGCTAATGCAAAGTCATTTTTGCTCACCTCGTCGAAGACCCGGCTCATCACATCATAATGAGCCGGCCCTTGGGGGCTACCAATTGCTCCTGTCAAAATTCAAGGTACACAAGTTTTAATCCATTATATTGAGAGATTCATTGCTCAATTGGTAAAGCACAATGCTCTTAACCTTGTGGACGTGGGTTCAAGCCCCGTGATGAGAGTTACATCATATGATGTTATTTTCAATGAAGTATACATAAAGTCCCAGCTCAGTATTATCTTACCAAACCGGCCCTTGGGGGCTACACGTTGTTGTTAAAGTCTACATGATCATATTTTCAAAGTCCCTGCTCATTATTTGCATAATGACCCGACCCTTGGGGGCTACACTGGTTGAAGTTTTTATGAGCATCAGGAAATTACATGTCCCAGGTTGCTACAAGCATGACAACCCGGCACTTGGGGGCTACATATATGGAATACTCCATTATGACCACTGATGAACAAGCTGGATTTCTTCAAGATTGTAACATTTATATTGAAGCAAGTCTTAAGCAGTTACTATGCTCCCTTGTTAAGACTTGGGGGCTACAAGTGATATGCATACAAAGGAGGTATATTTTCAAGCTTGATGTTAACTACAATTATGACCCGGTGCCATCAATATTTATAAACCGACAATTTTTGCAATGATAAACCCGCAATTTCGACATTCTTAAACCGGTTGAAGATCAGATGAGTATTTCAAAGACCAATATTTTTGTTAAGCATTGGGCGCTGAGTCAAAGGAGTTATTCTTCACAATATTTCTCAGTGACAAACTAATGTCAGCAAATTGGTTATGAAGTTGGCCTATTGACCCAGATTTTCTAGAAGAAGGAAATGACAAGGACTTAAGGATGATCAGGATCAGTTTAACATGGATAAATCCAAATTAAACTGGGGGCTAATGTCGGGGATATACCCCGCGGTATGACTCGGCTAGAGTCATAACCCGACTGGGACTTGGTAAACCGGCGGATGGTAAACCGACAGACAGTTAAGACAGATGGCTAAGACAGACGGTAAACCGGCAGGTGGTAAACCGGAAAGTGTTAAGTTAGATGATAACTCGGCAGGTGTTAAGACAATCATAAACCGACAAACCATCATAAACCGGCAGACCATCATAAACCGGCAGACAGTGATAACTGGTTGACAGTCATAACCCGACGGACAATCATAAACCGGCAGACAGTGATAACTGGTTGACAGTCATAACCCAACAGACAATGATAACTGGTTGACAGTCATAACTCGGCAGATAGAGTCGCCTGGAGTTATGAAGCCCGAGACGTTATGAAGCCCAAGACGTTAAGAAACCCATGAAGAGAAGTCAGAATAGTTTAAGTCTTAATCCGAGTTGGACTCTACATGTAACCCGCCCCTTCAACATATATAAGGAGGGGCAGGGCACCCCAAGAGGGAGAAAAAAGAATCTTAGGCCTAGACATAACTGGGAGAGCCAGTTTACGGCGACTTCCTCATGATGATAATGAGACCTAGCCACAAACAACATGTAGGGTTGTTATCGGATGATGTTTCCCGGGGCCCAAAGCTGTCTAAATCCTTGTCTTGTGTTGCGTCTCTCGATTCTGCTCAACCCCTCTCAAGCTACTGCATAGATGCCTTGGCCTCACGACTAAGTCCTCACACTAGGACATCTGCCGTGACAATTCCACGACAGCCTTTGAACGCCAGACAATGCGACGGGCCTCGTTCTGATCCTCCGGGAGTTCCTTCCTATTGAGGTAGGCCAAGAAAGGTTCAGTCCATGGGGCAATTACTGCCATAATGAGATGGGTCGATGGTGTTATTTCGGTGGCTGAGCCCCTGATGATATCGATGTGTTCGGAATCTGGGGTTGTGTTCGGATCCGGACTGGTGTTGCCGTTCTCCTGTTGCCACACCACGGATGGCTTGAAAAGCCTTTACAGAAAGATGTTAGGTGGATGGGGTCATGCTTGGCGCCAATGCGAGCAAGGACGTCCGCCGCCTGATTACTTTCGCGAGCCATGTGATGAAACTCGAGCCCCTCGAACCGAGCTGACATTTTCAGGATTGCATTGTGATAAGCCGCCATCTTCGGATCCTTGGCGTAAAAATCTCCATTTATTTGAGATATTGCGAGGTTTGAGTCCCCGCGCACTTCTAGGTGTTGTATGCCCATGGAGACGGCCATCCTAAGACCATGCAATAAGGCCTCATATTCGGCTTCGTTGTTGGAGTCTGTATATAATATTTGGAGTACGTACTGGACTACATCTCCAGTGGGGGACGTTAAAACGATGCCCACTCCTAATCCTGCCAGCATTTTGGAGCCATCGAAATACATAACCCAGTTGAATATGTGCCATACTATTTAGGGAGTTCGGCCTCTGTCCATTCGGCGATGAAGTCAGCCAGTACTTGGGATTTAATGGCTCGACGCGGTTTGTATGTTATGTCGAATGGAAGAAGCTCAATGGCCCATTTGGCAATCCGGTCCGTAGCATTGCGGTTGTTTATTATGTCATTGAGTGGTACTTCGGAAGCCACCATGATCAAACACTCCTGGAAGCAGTGTCGTAGCTTCCGGGATGCCATGAAGACCGCGTATGCTATCTTTTGATAATGGGGGTACCAGGATTTGCATGGTGTGAGGACAGTGGATATTTAGTATACTGGCTTCTGAAGCGGGAATTTGTGTCCGTACTGTTCTCATTCAACGACGAGCACGACCCTCATCACCTGGTGTGTTGCCGATATGTACAATAACATGGGTTCGCCGACGTTCGGCGCGGCCCGGATTGGGTTGCTCGCCAGAAGGGTTTTTATTTCTTCCAGTCCGGCCATTGCCGCATCCGTCCACTCGAAGTGATCGGTGCATCGTAGAAGGCGATAGAGTGGCAATGCCTTTCCTCCCAATCTGGAGATAAAGCGGCTTAAAGCTGCCACGCAACCGGTGAGTTTTTGGACCTGTTTAAGGTCTGTTGGCGTAGTCAATTGTGACAAAGCTCGGATTTTGGCTGGATTTGCTTCAATTCCTCTATTGGAAACGATGAAGCCCAGCAGTTTTCCAGCAGGGACGCCGAAAACAGACTTTTCCGGATTGAGCGTAATGTCATATGCACAGAGGTTGTTGAATCTGAGACGTAAATCGTCTATGAGTGTTTCGACGTGTATAGTTTTGATGACGACGTCGTCCACATATGCTTCAAATGTCTTGCCAATCTGTTTCTCCAGGCATGTTTGGATCATGCGTTGGTAGGTGGCGCCAGCATTTTTGAGCCCCAAAGGCATAGTGTTGAAGCAGAAAGGCCCATATGGGGTAATGAATGTCGTTGCGGCTTGATCGGACTCCTTCATCTTGATCTGATGGTATCTGGAGTACGCGTCGAGGAAACATAGTGAATCATGTCCTACGGTTGCGTCAATGATCTGATCGATGCGAGGGAGGGGGAAGGGATCCTTAGGGCAAGCCTTGTTGATGTCTTCGAAATCGACGCATAGGAGCCAGGATTTATCCTTTTTTGGTACCATCACCAGGTTTGCTAGCCAGTCCGGGTGTTTGATTTCTCTGATGAACCCGACTTCGAGTAACTTGGCTAGCTCTTCTCCCATAGCTTGTTATTTGGGTTCGGAAAAACGCCACAGTGTTTGTTTGACCGGTTTATATCCCTTTAAGATATTAAGGATGTGTTCGGCTAGCCTGCGTGGGATTCTTGGCATGTCAGAGGGGTGCCAGGCGAATATGTCCCAGTTTTCACGCAGGAACTCTCGTAGCGCGGCATCAACTGTTGGATCGAGTTGTGCCCCGACAGATGCTATCTTTTTGGGGTCCGTTGGATGGACCTGGAATTTGACTATTTCTTCTGCCGGCTTGAAGGAGGTGGATTTGGGTCATTTGTCTAGGATCACATTGTCCCTGTCTACCGTGGAGCGTAGTGCGGTTAACTCTTCGGCCGTGGGGGCTTCAGATAATGCCTCAAGGGCGAGGGATGCAGTTTTATTTTTGGCGCAGAGTGCTATGTCCAGATCACTAGCGAGAGTGATTGTGCCGTTGGGCCCAGACATCTTAAGCTTCATGTACCTGTAATGAGGTATAGCTTGGAAGCGTGTAAATGCATCTCGCCCCAAGAGGGCGTGATATCCGCTATTGAAAGGGGTGATAACCCACAAGTATAGGGGATCGCAATAGTTTTCGAGGGTAGAGTATTCAACCCAAATTTATTGATGCGACACAAGGGGAGCCAAAGAATATTCTCAAGTATTAGCAGTTGAGTTGTCAATTCAACCACACCTGGATAACTTAGTATCTGCAGCAAAGTGTTTAGTAGCAAAGTAATATGGAAGTAACGGTAATGATAGCAAAGTAATATTTTTGGGTTTTGTAGTGATTGTAACAGTAGCAACGGAAAAGTAAATAAGCGAAGAACAATATATGAAAAGTTCGTAGGCATTGGATCGGTGATGGAGAATTATGCCGGATGCGGTTCATCATGTAACAATCATAACATAGGGTGACACAAAACTAGCTCCAATTCATCAATATAATGTAGGCATGTATTCCGAATATAGTCATACGTGCTTATGGAAAAGAACTTGCATGACATCTTTTGTCCTACCCTCCCGTGGCAGCGGGGTCCTAATGGAAACTAAGGGATATTAAGGCCTCCTTTTAATAGAGTACCGGACCAAGGCATTAACACATAATGAATACATGAACTCCTCGAACTATGGTCATCACCGGGAGTGGTCCCGATTATTGTCACTTCGGGGTTGCCGGATCATAACACATAGTAGGTGACTATAGACTTGCAAGATAGGATCAAGAACTCACATATATTCATGAAAACATAATAGGTTCAGATCTGAAATCATGGCACTCGGGCCCTAGTGACAAGCATTAAGCATAGCAAAGTCATAGCAACATCAATCTCAGAACATAGTGGATACTAGGGATCAAACCCTAACAAATCTAACTCGATTACATGATAAGTCTTAACCAACCCATTACCGTCCAGCAAGCCTACGATGGAATTACTCACGCACGCCGATGAGCATCATGAAATTGGTGATGGAGGATGGTTGATGATGACGATGGCGACGGATTCCCCTCTCCGGAGCCCCGAACGGACTCCAGATCAGCCCCCCCGAGAGGTTTTAGGGCTTGGCGGCAGCTCTGTATCGTAAAACGCGATGAATCCTTCTCTCTGATTTTTTCTCCCCGAACACGAATATATGGAGTTGGAGTTGAGGTCGGTGGAGCTCCAGGGGGTCCACGAGGCAGGGGCGCGCCCAGGGGGTAGGGCGCGCCCCCTATCCTCGTGCCCAGGGTGTGGGCCCCCTGACCTTGATTCTTTCGCCAATATTTTTTATATTTTCCAAAAATAATCTCCGTGAAGTTTCAGGTCATTCCGAGAACTTTTGTTGCTGCACATAAATAAAAAGACGGCAATTCTGCTGAAAACAGCGTCAGTCTGGGTTAATTCCATTCAAATTATGCAAGTTAGAGTCCAAATCAAGGGCAAAAGTGTTTGTAAAAGTAGATACGATGGAGACGTATCAACTCCCCCAAGCTTAAACCTTTGCTTGTCCTCAAGCAATTCAGTTGATAAACTAAAAGTGATAAAGAAAAACTTTTACAAACTTTGCTTTCTCTTGTTGTTGCAAATATGTAAAGCCAGCATTCAAGTTTTCAGGAAAGATTATGAACTAACCATATTCACAATAACATTTAGGTCTCATGTTTACTCATATCAATGGCATAATCAACTAGTGAGCAATAATAATAAATCTCGGATGACAACACTTTCTCAAATTAATCATAATATGATATAACAAGATGGTATCTCGCTAGCCCTTTCTGAGACTGCAAATCATAAATGCAGAGCACCTTTAAATATCAAGGACTGACTAGACATTGTAATTCATGGTAAAAGAGATCCAGTCATAGTCATACCCAATATAAATTAACAGTAATGAATGCAAATGACAGCGGTGCTCTCCAGCTGGTGCTTTTTAATAAGAGGGTGATGACTCAACATAAAAGTAAATAGATAGGACCTTCGCAGAGGGAAGCAGGGAATTGTAGAGGTGCCAGAGCTCGATTTTGAAATAGAGATAAATAATGTTTTGAGCGGCATACTTTCATTGTCAACATAACAACCAAGAGATTGCGATATCTTCCATGCTACACACATTATAGGCGGTTCCCAAACTGAATGGTAAAGTTTATACTCCTCCTCCACCAACAATCATAATTCCATGGCTGGCTCGAAACAACGAGTGCCTCCAACTAGCAATAGCCCCGGGGGAGTTTTGTTTGCAATTATTTTGATTTGATTTGCATAAAGCATGGGACTGGGTATCCCGGTGACCAGCCATTTTCTCGCGAGTGAGGAGCGGAGTCAACTCCTCTTGAGAATAACCCGCCTAACATGGAAGATATGGACAACCCTAGTTGATACATGAGCTATTCGAGCATACAAAACATAATTTCATTTGAAGGTTTAGAGTTTGGCACATACAAATTTACTTGGAACGGCAGGTAGATACCGCATATAGGAAGGTATGGTGGACTCATATGGAATAACTTTGGGGTTAAAGGGATTGGATGCACAAGCAGTATTCCCGCTTAGTACAAGTGAAGGCTAGCAAAAGACTGGGAAGCGACCAACTGGAGAGCGACAACAGTCATGAACATGCATTAAAATTAATAAACATTGAGTGCAAGCATGAGTAGGATATAATCCACCATGAACATAAATATCATGAAGGCTATTGATATTGTTTCAACTACATGCGTGAACATGTGCCAAGTCAAGTCACTTGAATCATTCAAAGGAGGATACCACCCCATCATACCACATCACAACCATTTTAATAGCATGTTGGCACGCAAGGTAAACCATTATAAACTCCTAGCTAATTAAGCATGGCATAAGTAACTATAATCTCTAATTGTCATTTCAAACATGTTTATTCATAATAGGTTGAATCAGGAACGATGAACTAATCATATTTACAGAAACAAGAGAGGTCGAGTTCATACTAGCTTCTCCTATCTCAATCAGTCCATCATATATCGTCATTATTGCCTTTCACTTGCACGACTGAATGATGTGAATAATAATAATAGTGCACGTGCATTGGACTAAGCTGGAATCTGTGAGCATTCAATAAACAAGAGAAGACAAGGCAATATGGGCTCTTTGTTAAATCAACAATAATGCATATAAGAGCTACTTCAACAATTTCATTAAGGTCTTCTCCTATTGACCCCCAAAGAAAAGAAAAGAAATAAAACTATTTACACGGGAAAGCTCCCAACAAGAAAAAGAGGAACATGAAATCTTTTTGGGTTTTCTTTTTAATTATTACTACTACAACAAGAAAAGTAAACTAGCTAAAGCTACAACTAATTTTTTTGTTTTTCTTAAGGTTTATCAAACACACAAGAAGAAAGCAAGAAAAAGAAAATAAACTAGCATGGATATTATAATGAAAGAGTATGAGCACCGACATCTAGCAATGAGTGTGTGAACATAAATGTAATGTCGGTGAGAAATACGTACTCCCCCAAGCTTAGGCTTTTGGCCTAAGTTGGTCTATTGCCACGGATGGCCTGGCGGATATCCAAAGTTGTAGTTGGGGTCGTACTGAGATGCAGCAGTCATTGCGTCGTGGGCTCCAGCTTGGAGGCAAGCTATCTCAGCCCTCCTCTTATACTCCTCCGCCTCCTCTCTGGTTATGTAATATCTCCCCTTTGCCTGAAATTCAAAGAAAGTGGAAGCAGGGAGAGCGACGTGATAGGTGCGTCATCTGTCAAAGATTAGTCGGTACTGGAGGAACTGATCGTTCCTCTCAACAAAATGATGATGCACCATAGCCTCATAATCTAAATAAGCAGGAGGCAACTCAATATCATCCTCACGTATAGTTATACCAAGGAAATTAGCTATACGGGTTGCATAAATTCCACCAAAGAAATCTCCATTAAATCTATTATGATGCAACCTACGTGCAACAATGGCTCCCAAATTATAATGTTTATCTCCTAAAATAGCACTCCTGAGAATACTGAGGTCAGGGACACACTTGTGACATGCTTCATCCTTACAATTTATGCACCTACCTATGAAGAGAGAGAAATAATGTAAAGCAGGAAAATGAATGCTCCCTATGGTAGCTTGTGATATGTCTCTAGATTCCCCCACAGTTATACTAGCAAGAAAATCTCTAAATTCAGATTTGCGAGGTTCACTAGTACTACCCCATTGTGGAAGTTTGCAAGCAGCGGTAAAATCCTCTAAGTCCATAGTATAAGAATTTTCATAAAGATCAAACATGACAGTTTGAGAATTGCGTGTAGATGAAAATTCAAACCTCCTCACAAAGGAACTAGTGAGATAGTGGTACTGACGGCACTTTTCTGCCTCGAAGCTCACAAGATCAGTGTTACGCAAATATGTGTTAAATTCTTCCTTAATTCCTGCTTGATCCGTGAAGTCCTCTGAAGGCCATTCACAAGGCCGCACTGGAGCGTCCCTTGGTGGTTCATCATCAGCATCACGCATTGCAAGCCTGGGTCCTTACTTCCTTGAAGGATCACTTTGGTACATTTTCCTAAACATATTTCGTCCTCTGAAAAATTTCTGAAATTTTTAGTAACTTCAAATAAAAGTGCACCAAGCTCAACAAAATTGATAGCAACTACTCCTACAAGTGCCTAGAGCCTATATCATGCATTAGAACTACTTGGAACCATATAAATTTGACATGCAAGCTCAAGAACAAGGTCACCTAGGAAGCACAAATTTGCAATGAATAAAGCACTAGAACAAAAACTAATTGGACCAATGGAGGTGTCACATACCAAGGAACAATCCCCAAAAGCAATTTTGTGAGAGGTGCTTTGAGCAAGGAGATCGAAAATCGCAGCAAAATGAGCTAGAACTCGTGCTTGAGATGGATGGTGATTTTCTTGGGAGGAAGAAGAAGTGTGTGGGTGCAGGAATAAGTGGAGGGGAGCCACCGTGGGCCCACGAGGCAGGGGGCGCGCCCTGGACACTCGTGCCTAGGTGCTTGCTCCCCCTGCTGTGTTCTCAGTGCCAAATATTCTCAAATATTACAGAAAAATCATATTAAATTGGCAGGGCATTTGGAGAAGTTTTATTTTCGGGGTATTTTTATATTGCACGAATAATTTAGAAAACAGACAGAAAATACTATTTTTACTTTATTTCAACTAAATAATAGAAAGTAAAATAAGGGTACAGAAGGTTGTGCTTTCTAACTTCATCCATCTCATGCTCATCAAAAGGAATCCACTAACAAGGTTGATCAAGTCTTGTTAACAAACTCATTCCGAATCGCATGAAATCGGAGAAATTTCGAATAACACTATGTTACCTCAACGGGGATATGCACATCCCCAATAATAAGAATATCATATCTTTTTTTGACAGTAGGAAGAGGAACACTACAACATGACCCCCCATATAGCAACGCCTTTTTCCGTATCTAAAAGTCCATATATGCGTTGCTACTGTCTTTACCAACGGTTTGGGATGCGTAGCCTTATCCAGTGTTCCTAACACATAATGCAACGCTTATATTTCCGTTGGTAAAAGGGAGCGTTGCAAGACTACAACAGATAAAACAAACTTCTACAACACTTATATATGTTGGTCCTTAATGTATAGGAATCGAAATCCCATTGCTTGGCTGTAGAGAATTTCCAACGCTTCATGTGCTAGTACATATATAATGTGAATAATATTTTTTTATCTATATAATTGCCAAGAATTAAATTAATGCTCCACTATAATGGTAATAATAATTATGAAAAAGGAGAATATACTCAAGAGAGGAAAAAAATCATATATTAGATGAAACTGCTGGATTACAATAGTGTATATTACAGGAGGAACATCATCCAAATGTGATGCATAATATAACTATTTTCTTCACAACAAAATTTAAACGGAAAGCATCCATCAACATCCCTAGAACTTAACTAAAATTGAACCGACGAACAACAACCAAGAGGAACGTCATCCCTACTACTTAACTAAAACTGAAAGCATCGATCATCATCTTCATCATGAACTCGAACATGAACATCATCATTGCAATATACTTGCCATGCACCCATATACTCATCCATTAGTCTTTTGAATCTACAAACAAGAAAACAGAATCAATTGTTAACACACAATGCATTGACATGATGCAAGTAGTAATACAGTTAAGGTACTAGTCACGTACAAAGGTTGAAGGCCATGCAATCTTTATTTTTCTGCATTACCGAGAGTATTGCAGGTTTTGCGACTCCGTACCAATTTTTCAGTTTTCAAAAGTGACATATCGACATGAAATGCCCATAATTCATTTCTAATTTCAGCACCATCAAGTTTAAATTTAGGATCACAACTTACAATTGTAGCAAGAGCTACGTCACTGTTATGGTTTTTCAAAACCAAAGTTACCACTGGCAGAATCATCCTCACCACCCATGACAAAACAAAGACAAAATAGGGGAACATATGACATGATTTTGAGCACTCTTACATGTACTTCACTAGCACCCAACGAACTCAGCGAACCACCTTGAGCAGTCTTATAGGCTGTATCAGCACCTTTTGTTGTTTTTTTTTGTCTGGACAACCCTCTTGACAGCAAAAAGGAAATATAAAGAAATCAACAAGTCGACACTACAGCTTGAACACAAATTTGTATAGTATATGATTATGAAAATATACCAGCTTGTTTGCAGTAGAAGTTTTTCTCCCTGACATGCACTCGCATTCTCAAGCAAAGTTTAGGAGTCCCGAACAGCATTCTGATAGCAAGACAATCAGTACATACATAAACATCAGAGCAATATATTTCGAACATTTTGTATAAGGTAATGGAAATATACCTTGTGTGCAGCAGAATTTATTTGGAAGGTCATTGCAGCAAACCATTATCCTTTTCCCTTTTGGAAGGTACCAAATATATTTCAACTTCCTCTTCTTACAGTCTTTTGTTACTGCATTTTCAGTTGAATACATAGAAACATGAATTATATATGTTATACGATGATGAATAAACATATATTGAAATCAGTAAGGAATGAGCAACAAACTTACCATCTTCATTTTCATCGGCACCAGGATCATCACAATCTGTGAATCCTTCTTCAGCATTAGTAGTTATATTAGGCATCAGATGATTCATTTATAGCATCCACTGACGCAAGGCCCAAAAAAGCCGAAAAATGGGGTCCATTTGATCCAGGACACCTATCTCTCTTTTTTTTGACAAAATCCAGGACACCTATCTCTGCCTGCCATGTTAACCATAATAGAGGTAATCGAATAGGTAGACCAACAACCTCTGCCTGCCAAAAAAAGACCAGCAACATCCAATACAGAAGTTTGAGTAAAAAATGAATTTTATTCCTGGGGTTCGATTTTTTCGCAACTCAGGCAGTTGTACAAGTTACATTTCTCATTATTGGTTTTGCCCCCTTTTCACACATTATGTGGCTGGAATGCAAACTACAGGCAAAGGTGTGGCACATACAACATCTCATGAACCGAAGCATGAGCTTGCCTTCACAATCAGCGATTCTTGCTTCGCACCCGGATCATGCCTCTACCTGAGCAATCCGGACAGTCCACATGGAACCCGATCCCTGGACATCTACCAACTGTTAAAGATCTCCACGTCGTTGATGTCGCAGAGGAAGAAATTGCGTCAACAAAATATCGGTCTATTCTACCAAGCTGAGAACAGCGACATGGAAAAGCAATAGATTTATTCTGCTTACCTCCTCTTCTCCATAAATGAATAATCAATCTTAACTATTATAGTTGCTTCATCCTGCTCTGTGGTAGCAAGCACCTCACCAAACTAGAAACAAAATGCCAACAATTAAACTGGAGATAACCATCCCCATCACTGAAATAGAATTTACAGAATGCTTGTATGAAACAGCGGGGCTCAAGGCAAAATTACTAGCAGTAACATACTATTACTTGTGTTAGTCTTGGGTGTAACTTTCAAGTCTGGACTCCAGAGCACAAAATATCTGGAGGTCGCTGCAAACTACAGAATTACTGGCATCCTAAAATCTGTAATCAACTCACCGGTTCAACAGGAGTGGAATGTCCCTCATACCTGGTTGTCAGCAGCCCTAGCATCAGAAAGATATATTCAGAACATAAGCAGAGATGATATGATGTAAAATATATAGGAAAGATGCTTCAAATTGTACTTATGTCCGGTGTCTAAGATTACCCCTTCCCATGGATCCTATCCAAATTCTTATGTTTGGTCTCTCTCACGGATTGAATAGTAATGTTTCAAATCTCCGTGTGCTATATACTGCAGTTTCCAAAACAACCTATATTGTATTTTGCATACATTATTTAAACTTTTGATCCTATTCCTCCCTGCTAATGTCCAGGTGTCAATGTCTTCCACCATCCTAGAGCAAGCCTACACCCGTTGTCCATTTGTTCTCGAAAATAAATTGAATTGAGGTAACTGCACAAAGAAAATCGAAAAAACAAATCTCTCTGTATATCGATTGGCGGGTGAAAAAAACAGATTGGAACCAATACGGAGGGCAGGAATTGCAGCAATGAGATGGGATAAGGAGCAGCGCACTAACTACATGAACTCGCAGGATTGTTTGCCACCACGTATCAGCCGGAGCTGGGGAATGTGCCAGCCAGATTTGTCTTGCGAGAGATCTGAATTGATTAGGAGAATAGATCGGTAGAGCAGGGAGCAAGAGAGGATGGATTGTGGGAGAGTGGGTCCGGAACTAACCTTGATCAGCTCCTCATGGTGATGCCTCCGCCACCGGCAGCCGGACATGCGATGAATCCAGCAGGAGACGAGGAAGGGAGCAGTGTTGATATGGGGGAGGTTTCCGATTTTATTTGCGCAGTTACCTCATCGTGATCTGTTTGACTGATGTTAGTATCCGTCTTGGATTCCAATGATAGGTGGGGCCTTGGTAATGACGCGCGTGTATTTGATTTTTTTTTCTTCAGATTAGTCACTATTGGCGGGAGAGAATGGAGGGAAAGGTCAAAATTGGAGCGAAACCAACAAAAGTACGAGGGTGTCTAACAATTTGAAACCAACATATATTTGTGTCAAGTAGAATGATGCTTCTTCTATGTTTGTACAAATTAAGTGCAATATGGGTGAAGTAAAAATGAATACTATTACTCAAACAATAGAAAAAGTTAATCCAAAAACAAGAAATTTCCTAGCTTGCATGTTCCGACCTACATGTATAATTATCATCCAAAATTACTAGTTGTCGTCCATCATATCCAAGATCACTAGTTGTCCCCCACATGCAACATGGCCGTCCAGATCGAGCGCCGCGTGAGGAGGAGTCGCCCTTACCGACATAGAACTGTCGTGCCTGCTGAGATGAGGGCGGCGAGCAGGCGACATCAGTAACATGATGCAGCAATTCCATGAAGGAGGAGGTGCCGCCGACGAACGTGAAGGCGAACGCCCATCTCCTCCACTACCTTAGCGGTTGCAGCGGCGCCAACTCATCATGGCGGACCATTGTGTCAGGTGAGGAGAGGGCAGCGAGGCAGACGACGCAGTAGGAGTGGCGCAACACGACAAGTCCGTCAAGGAGGAGGTGTCCCTAGCGATAGCGAAGGCGTGCGGCCATATCCTCCACTACCTCGGGGGCCACGGCGGGGCTGACTCTTGTCGCAGTCCATTGTGTCGGCTAAGGAGAGGGAGGCAAGGCGGCCGGCGCGGTAGGAGTGGCACAATGCGGGAAGCCGTCAAGGAGGAGGTGCCACTTACAATCGCAAAGGCGCATGACCACCTACTCTACTACCTCGGTGATCACAGCGGCGTCGACTCCTTGTCGAGGGCCATCGTGTCAGCAGAGGAGGGGGCAGTGATGTAGGCGGCACGGCATGAGTGGCGCAACACTGCATGTTCGTCAAGTAGGAGGTACTGGCAACAATCACGAAGGCTCACGACCATCTCATTCACTACCTCAGTGGCCGAGGCGCGGACTCCTCGTCGCGGGCCATCCTGTCGATTGAGGAGAGGGCAGCCAAGCAGGAGCAAAGAGGCACGGCTGCAATGGTGCAACGCAGCAATTCCTTCAAGGGAAGAGGTGTCGCCGACAATCGCGAAGGCGCGCGCCCACCTCCTCTGCTATCTTGATGGCCGCGGCGGCGCCGACTCCTGGTATCAACGGGGAGCTCGCCAGGATCAGCGATGAGTGGCGCTAAGCGACACCTCCGCCGTCGCCGCCGCCAGGACACCTCCGCTATAAGTTAGCCTAGTTTTTATTTTAAAAAATTAGTTAGACAAACAAAATGTCGTCCATTTTATGTAAATTATGTATGAACTTTAGTGAATTCCATCGTGTTTGGTAAAATTCGTCCAGTTCATTCTAATTCATTTTGAATGGGCCGGAGTATTTAAATAAACTTTGAAATGTACCTGCTCATACTTTTTATATAAATAGTATATAGAGCAATGACTTGTATTATAAAAAAATTCTCAAATTTTATGACGAGTTCCCAAAACGTAGTAGTTTTTAAATTTCTAAAAAATATATTGTCAGACAATTATCTTCAGTTCGAAATTGTTGCAGATGGAGGACGTGAAGAAGACCAGCAGCAGCGATCTGCATTAGGAGAGCGTGGAGAGGAGAAGCAGAGAGGAAGATTAGGACAGTCACACTTACAAATCTTCTTGTCTGAAATACTACATGGACATAAAAGAAAAAAAATAGCAAATAACACTAATGAATTCGTCACTTCAACTAGGCTCCACATTTTCAGATCAGTGACCTTTCCATTATCCATCAAACCTGCATGCAGAAGCAATATAGTAGTAAGTTTCATGTGCGAAATCTATACAGCAGATTATACACCATTTCCTAACAATGGTAAACTTGACATCCAACAACACAGAATGACTGTAAATTTGCGAACACATAGTACAACTAGGCAATATCTGTGAAGACATAGTGCATCACAAGCAGTAAATAGTATAACTAGCTTTCACCTCTTGTACGACAATAGCTAGCAAGTTCAAATAGTCCAATTCAATTGTTGATCCATTGAATTTTCATCATGATACAACACCAGCTGCAGCTGCTAAAGTTCAGCTAGTCCCAAACACCTAGAACCATGTTGTACAATCTGAATTCTTTGACCTAACAATTCACTACAAGCAAAAATATTCTAAACATATGCCATAAGTATACACAAAAAATCAAGGATTTCTTTTCTTTCTTGGTTGACTGAAACCGGCAAGGAACTAAGCTGAGACGAACACAACAAACACTCAAGCCAAATAAAACAAAAGCATTGATCTTCCAGGAAACCGAGAGGCTAAACAGAGAGGCATTCACATGTTAACGGAAAGAAATGGAAGTCAACAGTAAGTTTAATCAAGGTGCATCTTTAGAGTGATATCTTTGTGCATTTTCAAACTATTGTCCACTTGAGTTTCAGAAAATACTGTGAAATAAATATAATAGTCTTGTCAACAAATGATATAAGTGTATGTACTCCCACTGATTTTATATAGGTCCAAGTATTACTCTTAACATATACAAATATAGAGGTTCATGTAATCATCTCTCATCTTGTACCTGTTATTCAGATTTGGATAAAAAAATCAACACTGGATTCAGAGTACTACTCGATATAGATTCTCAAAGTCGTCATTTAGTTTAGCAGACATCTGTTATATTTTTAAACACTCTTGTACATTTGCTTTAGACTATGGTCTAGACTCTAGAGCACAGATGTATCCGCCCCTCCCTCGCGTCGCCCCGCTCGGGCCGCCGGAGGGGCGAAACCCTAGCTGCGCCGTCTCCCTCCCTTCCTAGATCCCCCTCGCCGCCGCCTGAAGCAGCCGCCGGCTAGCCCGCGCACTGCTGATGAAGGTGGCGGCGGGGCCCTCGCTGCCCCGCCTCGCTCGCGGGAGGGGGGGGGTTCCGAGGCGGCGGCCCCGGCTGGTGAGGCGCCCCAGCTTTCGGCATCTAGTGGCGCGGGCGCGGGCCAGCGGATCTCGGCCATGCTGGCGGCGAATCCACCGGAGGATGCGGGCCAGGGCGTGGCAGCGTCGGCCTCGGCGACATCAGATTTGGCCATCTCCACCACCTCTCCAGCGATCTCATCCCCCAGATCTGGCCTACTCCGTCTAGGAGCTCCGGTTTTCATCAGGTGGGAGCGGGTGCCGGGATGCAGGACCGGGGGAAACCCTGCCAGCCTTGCCGGCTGCGACGGCGGCGATGCCCACGAGCGCCGCTCACCTTCCTGGAGGTGTCGGTCAGGTCCTGTTCCCCACCCCCGTCCCCCTTGTCTCCCGGGTTAACACCTCAACTCCGTTGGACGGCAGCGACGCCTCTGGTGCCGTAACCTTCTTGAAGGCGCTGTTTTTGGAACAAGGATGGGATGTGGGCTTTGTTGCGGTGTGGGCGGAGGGCGTGTTCATCCTGGCTGCTCACCCTCTTTCATGCCAGAGCTCTGGTCTTTGGCGTTTGGTTGCTCTAGGTGAGTCGACGGCGACAAGCGGGGATCGCCTGGTTCCGCTCTTGTGGCTTCCTTGGATACCAGCCATCCAGGTTCTAGGGTGAACATGTCCATCACTCAACGGTTTGGCGCCCTCGAGCTGGGCGAGGAGGCAGGGGCCTTCTTTGATGATGGATCCGGTAGGCTGCGTCTTCTCCAAGTCCTGGAGTTTTTTTTGGCTATGGCATGCTTTGTTTTGTCGTCGTTCCCCTCTCCCGAGCCGACTGCCGTCTCCCCCTTGGCTCTGTGCATGCAAGAGGTCGCTGGCATCTCCAAGCATTTGCTCTTTGTTTCTCTAGCTTGTTGTATGTAAGCATTGTGAGCTGCTCCCCGGCGCCTCTGTACCTTTCGCCATTTTTCTGTTCCTTTTCTTTGTTTGGTGTGTGGTTGTAATCTTGCTATGTAATCCTGGCCGGTTGATGGCTTTGTTAATTCAAAGATGGGCTCCTCCGGAGCCTTCGTTCTAAAAAAACATTTGCTTTATAAGAATATAATCTTTTCCTTGTTCTTATTATTGATGTTCTCCTGGCACAAATCTGTTATTGCCTTAGAAGAGTCCTGAACATACATGTTCCTATTTATGTTACAAATTAGGGTCCCTGTTCTGAGTATTCTCACTTGTGTTCTCTTACTCCCATATATACATGGACTCTATACTGAAACAATAACTTAGATGTTATTAGTTTCGCAGTGGATATGACAACAAGGGATTCACAGTTAAAAATAGAAGGGAGGAGTACTAGGACTTTGTACACTTTTTCTTAGGTCAACCAACTTTCTAATCATGATTGACTGAATTACTTACCTTTTTCCTTGTGCAAATCCATGCCACATTTTCAGTGACTTGTAACCGATAATAAATGTTACAAAAATATTACCGACATTTGTGATTGCAGGTACACAAGGAAAGACTGAAGCTGGGGGAGATCATACAGTTCAGAGAGTTGCTATTATGTGTTGGTGATGATGTAGAGAAGTGCATCGATGCACGTAGTGGTATCTGCACGCAGCGCATCAACGGCGCACGTGGCATCGAGATTCAAAGCGGCAAGCGTGCTCACATAAAAGAAATTTTTTGAATATTTACAGTCCCTAACTCTTGAATATTTCTGAAACTTCAATTATAATATCTAACTGTGGATATACCTTGCTTACACTATATAATAACTGTATCAAATATTCCCTGAAAAACTGAATTCAAATATGAATGTTTACTCAGTGTGATGCTTACACTACATTCCCTGAATATTTCAAGCATTCTCTGTACAAACTGAATTCATTGATGAATGTTTACTTCGTGCAAAATTTAAACTGTATTCCTCTATAAATTCTGTTCAATCTTTGACCAACAGAACAACGATGAAGTGGACAAGGATTAGGAGGGGTAGGGGACAAACCCCAATAGGGATTAGAGTGACAGAAAGAGGTTTCACTCAATCCCCATGTTGATTAATTCACTGTTGGGAACAAATCCCAAACTAAACATAGCTCAGGTGGTACAGTACATCTCTGAAATTGTAACAAGCCCGAAGCTCCTCTCTCTCAGTTGATTTGATCGCAAACACAGGGGAATAGATCCATCTCTCCTATCTGACGGTCCATCCCCTTAATCATCTACCAAACCCCCCTACATCCCATGGCCATGTCTTGAGGTGGCTACGAATAAGGTGACTGGATGAGAGGAGAGACAGGAAGGAGGGAGGATACCTCGGAGGCCAGTCTCGCCATCGTACACGGTGAGGGGGAAGAAGGGCGGCTGGAGGAGCAGCGCGTCGGGCAGGCTGGATGGGCAGCGAGCAGGGGATGCCAGCAGACGACTTGCAGCTTTCCTACCGCGGCCTTGCCGCTTCTCCCTTTGTCGCTGCCCACAAACCCACCGCTCCGCTATCCGCCGTTGCTCCCTTGTCGGTCGTCGCCTTCCCGCCACCCCCTTGTCTGTCGCCGCCTTCCCGCAGCCCCCCTATATGTCCGCCTTCCAGCCTTCCCGCTCAGCTAGAGGAGATTGGATGATTGCTTTGTGTCGTAGTAGACGTAGATCGATCCGGACTTGAAGGCGAATATCAATCTGGATCGCAGAATAAAAGTGGTGGATTTCGCGCGATTTGGTTTTGCTCGGACGGTTAGCACATATTTTCGCACCACATATAAAAAAATTATTTTTGCCCCACATTCATAATGTGTACCTTCCTAAAAAATGTGTACCGGCGTGTCTAATTGATTTTTTGGATCCCTAATTTTTTTGTCTGGATTATTTTTTATTTTTATTATGTATATTTGTCATCTTATAATAGATACAATTTGCAACCAATACATGGCAACATATAAGATCTGTTGCACCACGATAGGGTGACGAGATGCAAGTCTGCAACACATATGCTACACCGCTTATATGCGTATCTACTGTGAATTTTGCAACAAATAGTCAAAACGATGTAGAATATGTGTTGCTTTATAGGGGGTATCCTTGTAGTGGAAATTCAAAACCTCCAAAAATAATCGATGAAATTTTTCCAATAGAATTGATACTGTGGACTTGAGGTTGTTTCCTCGGAAAGTGTACCGTATGCTCATTACCATTAACATGAAAAGTGATATTGCCTTTGTTGCAATCAATAATAGCCCCTGCAGTATTCAAAAAGGGTCTTCCAAGAATAATAGACATACTATCGTCCTCGTGCATATCAGGAATAACAAAGTTCGTTAAAATAGTAACGTTTGCAACCACAACAGGCACATCCTCACAAATACCGATAGGTATAGCAGATGATTTATCAGCCATTTGCAAAGATATTTCAGTAGGTGTCAACTTATTCAAATCAAGTCTATGATATAAAGAGAGACGCATAACACTAACATGGGCTCCAAGATCACATAAAGCAGTTCTAACATAATTTCTTTTAATGGAGCATGGTATAGTAGGTACTCCTGGATCTCCAAGTTTCTTTGGTATTCCACCCTTAAAAGTATAATTAGCAAGCATGATGGAAATTTCAGCTTCCGGTATCTTTCTTTTATTAGTAAGAATTTCTTTCATGTACTTGGCATAAGGATTCATTTTAAGCATATCAGTTAATCGCATATGCAAAATGATAGGTCTAATCATTTCAGCAAAGTGCTCAAAATTCTCATCATCCTTTTTCTTGGATGGTTTAGGAGGAAAAGGCATAGGTTTTGAACCCATTGTTCCCTTTCTTTACCGTGTTTCCTGGCAACAAAGTCTCTCTTATGATAATGTTGATTCTTTGACTGTGGTTTATCAAGATCAATAGCAGGTTCAATTTCTACATCATTGTCATTGCTAGGTTGAGCATCAACGTGAACATCATCAATAACATTATCACTGGGTTCATGTTTGTTACCATATTGTGTTTCAGCATCAGAAATAGAAATATCATTTGGATTCTCAGGTGGTTCAGTAATAGGTTCACTAGAAGCATGCAAAGTCCTATCATTTTTCTTTTTCTTCTTTTTAGAAGGACTAGGTGCATCTAGATTATTTCTTTGAGAATTCTGCTCAATTCTCTTAGGATGGCCTTCAGGATACAAAGGTTCCTGAGTCATTTTACCAGTTTTGGTAGCCACTCTAACAGCATAATCATTATTCTTATTATTTAATTCATTGAGCAAATCATTCTGAGCCTTAAGTACTTGTTCTACTTGAGTGGTAACCATAGAAGCATGTTTACTAATGAGTTTAAGTTCACCTTTAACTCTAGACATATAATCACCCAAGTGTTCAATCATATAAGCATTTTGTTTTAATTGTCTACCAAAATAAGCATTTAAGTCTTCTTGCTTAACCATAAAATTATCAAAGTCATCCAAACATTGGCTAGCAAACTTAGTAGGAGGGATTTCAGCTTTATCATATCTACAGAGAGAATTTACCTTTACTACCTATGTCGGGTAATCAAGACCATGTGTTTCTTCAATAGGCGATGAATTAAAACCATGTATTTCTTCAACAGGCGGTAAATTAAGAGCATGTATTTCTTTAATAGGAGGTAAATTCTTAAGATCTTCAGCTTTAATACCCCTTTCTTTCATAGATTTCTTTGCCTCTTGCATATCTTCAGGACTGAGAAATAGAACACCCCTTTTCTTCGGAGTTGGTCCAGGAATAGGCACAGGAGTTGGCTCAGGAAGCATCCAATTATTTTCATTAGTCAACATATTATTCAATAGAATTTCAGCTTCATCCGGTGTTCTTTCCCTGAAAATTGAACCAACACAACTATCCAGGTGGTCTCTGGAAGCATCAGTTAGTCCATTATAAAAGATATCAAGTATTTCATTTTTCTTGAGAGGATGATCAGGCAAAGCATTAAGTAATTGGAGAAGCCTCCCCCAAGCTTGTGGGAGACTCTCTTCTTCAATTTGCACAAAATTATATATTTCCCTTAAAGCAGCTTGTTTCTTATGAGCAGGGAAATATTTAGCAGAGAAGTAATAAATCATATCCTGGGGACTACACACACAACCAGGATCAAGAGAATTAAACCATATCTTAGCATCACCCTCTAATGAGAACAGAAATATTTTAAGGATATAAAAGTAGCAAGTTCTCTCATCATTAGTGAACAGGGTGGCTATATCATTTAATTTAGTAAGATGTGCCACAACAGTTTCAGATTCATAGCCATAGAAAGGATCAGATTCAACCAAAGTAATTATATCAAGATCAATAGAGAATTCATAATCCTTATCAGTAACAAAGATAGGTGAAGTAGCATAAGCAGGATCATATTTCATTCTAGCATTCAGAGTTTTTTGTTTGAGCTTAGCTAATAATTTCTTAAGATCACTCCTATCATTGCAAGCAAGAAAGTCTCTAGCAGTTTCTTCATCCATAACATAGCCCTCAGGCACAACATGCAATTCATATTTATTGGGAGAGTCTTCATCATCACTTTCATCAATATTATCAGTTTCAATAGTTTCATTCTCTCTAGCCCTAGCAAGTTGTTCATCAAGAAAATCACCAAGTGGCACAGTAGTATAAAGCATAGAAGTAGTTTCATCATAAGCATCATGCATAACAGAAGTGGCATCATCAATAACATGCGACATATCAGAATTAATAGAAGAAGCAGGTTTAGGTGTCGCAAGCTTACTCAAAACAGAAGGTGAATCAAGTGCAGAGCTAGATGGCAGTTCCTTACCTCCCCTCGTAGTTGAGGGATAAATTTTGGTTTTCTCGTCTTTCAAGTTTCTCATGGTGACCAGCAGATATAAATCCCAAGTGACTCAAAGAATAGAGCTATGTTGCCTGGCAACGGCGCCAGAAAATGGTCTTGATAACCCACAAGTATAGGGGATCGCAACAGTTTTCGAGGGTAGAGTATTCAACCCAAATTTATTGATTCGACACAAGGGGAGCCAAAGAATATTATCAAGTATTAGCAGTTGAGTTGTCAATTCAACCACACCTGGATAACTTAGTATCTGCAGCAAAGTGTTCAGTAGCAAAGTAATATGGAAGTAACGGTAATGATAGCAAAGTAATATTTTTGGGTTTTGTAGTGATTGTAACAGTAGCAACGGAAAAGTAAATAAGCGAAGAACAATATATGAAAAGTTCGTAGGCATTGGATCGGTGATGGAGAATTATGCCGGATGCGGTTCATCATGTAACAATCATAACATAGGGTGACACAAAACTAGCTCCAATTCATCAATATAATGTAGGCATGTATTCCGAATATAGTCATACGTGCTTATGGAAAAGAACTTGCATGACATCTTTTGTCCTACCCTCCCGTGGCAGCGGGGTCCTAATGGAAACTAAGGGATATTAAGGCCTCCTTTTAATAGAGTACCGGACCAAGGCATTAACACATAGTGAATACATGAACTCCTCAAACTATGGTAATCACTGGGAGTGGTCCCGATTATTGTCACTCCGGGGTTGCCGGATCATAACACATAGTAGGTGACTATAGACTTGCAAGATAGGATCA
Source organism: Triticum dicoccoides (assembly GCF_002162155.2). Taxonomy (NCBI): domain Eukaryota; kingdom Viridiplantae; phylum Streptophyta; class Magnoliopsida; order Poales; family Poaceae; genus Triticum; species Triticum dicoccoides. The sequence goes on along the minus strand of NC_041384.1, from coordinate 46,352,835 downwards.
AGAACTCACATATATTCATGAAAACATAATAGGTTCAGATCTAAAATCATGGCACTCGGGCCCTAGTGACAAGCATTAAGCATAGCAAAGTCATAGCAACATCACCGTCCAGCAACCCTACTAGGGATCAAACCCTAACAAATCTAACTCGATTACATGATAAATCTCACCCAACCCATCACCGTCCAGCAACCCTACGATGGAATTACTCATGCACGGCGATGAGCATCATCAAATTGGTGATGGAGGATAGTTGATGATGACGATGGCGACGAATTCCCCTCTCCGGAGCCCCGAACGGACTCTAGATCAGCCCTCCGAGAGGTTTTAGGGCTTGGTGGCGGCTCCGTATCGTAAAACGTGATGAATCCTTCTCTCTGATTTTTTCTCCCCGAACACGAATATATGGGGTTGGAGTTGAGGTCGGTGGAGCTCCAGGGGGTCCACGAGGCAGGGGGCGCGCCCCCACCCTCGTGCCCAGGGTGTGGGCCCCCTGACCTTGATTCTTTCGCCAATATTTTTATATTTTCCAAAAATAATCTCCGTGAAGTTTCAGGTCATTCTGAGAACTTTTGTTTCTGCACATAAATAACACCATGGCAATTCTTCTGAAAATAGCGTCAGTCTGGGTTAGTTCCATTCAAATCATGCAAGTTAGAGTCCAAAACAAGGGCAAAAGTGTTTGGAAAAGTAGATATGACGGAGACGTATCAAGGGGCCACTTGGAAGGTTATCTCTTCGGACCGATAATTCTCCGGCGTGCCGAATACCACGTCAAGTGTGATTTTTCCCGCACACCGCGCCTCCCGACTGGGAATGATTCCTCAAAAGGTCGTGCTGCTTTGCTCGATGTGGCTCCTGTCTATTTCCATTTTGTGGAGTGTATCCTCATAAATGAGGTTTAGTCCGCTGCCGCCGTCCATGAGAACCTTGGTGAGCCAAAAGCCATCCATGATTGGACTGAGGACCAAGGCGGCTGGTGCTCGGACTGTCCTATATTTTGGTTCGTCACTGACATTAAAAGTTATAGTCGTGTCATTCCAAGGGTTTATTGCTGCGATTTGGTAGACTTCGGCGAGTTCGCGGAGTGCCCTTTTCCGCCTATTGTTTGAAGAAAATGTCTCGAAGACCGTCAATACTTTGAGGTTGTCGTCTTCTAGGGGGTGTTGTTCTGGGGTATTCCTGGTGAGGATATCCTCACTGCTCTTGGCCACTTGCCGGAGTATCCAACATGCTCTAAGGCTATGGATTGGTATGTTATCCGGCATTGTGTGTATTTTGCATGGCCCATCGAGCCATCCTTCCAGAACGATTCCATGCCCCGTAGTGGGCTTGTATTTCTTTACTATTGGACTAGGTGTGCCACAAGGGTGCGCCCTTTTCACCTGAATGGGGGGTTGAGTGGGGACCGATGGTTCCCAATGGGTTGCCTAAGTTTTCCAGGCGCTTTCCATTGCGCTCTACTTCTATATGATAGTTGCCAAGTCAGCGAAGTGTAATATGCAACGGCGGTTGATGGCGTTCAGGATTCCTTCGTTCATGCAGTTGGTGCTGAACGCTGAGGTCGCATCTTCGTCACAGCAATCTTTAATCTTGTCTTTGACAAGAAGGGATCTGGCCCAGAAGTGATGGACCGTTTCCTGAGACTGCTGTTGTATGCTCCTGAGAGCGCTTATGTCCAGGTGGGTGGGTGGATTTAAACCTGAACCTTGACCCAATTTTGGAGCCGGAGTCTGAAGATCTTCCGGACTCAACAGTCTAGGCTCCGGGATATCAACTGCTTTTTTAGGCTTGTCGTCCGATTCTATGTTCGGAGGACAAGATGCATCTCTTCGCAGGTGGGTGTCCGGTTCTTCGGGGTCGGAGATCTGGACATAGTCCGTTCTCAGTGTGAAGGAAGAGTTGTCTCCTCGCTCCTTACTACTTCTTGAGCACTTCGTTGGTTTTCCCTTGAAGAGGAAAGGGTGATGCAGTAAAGTAGCATAAGTATTTCCCTCAGTTTTTGATAACCAAGGTATCAATCCAGTAGGAGGTCATGCTCAAGTCCCTTGCACCTACACAAACAAATAAGAACCTCGCAACCAACACGATAAAGGGGTTGTCAATCCCTTCATGATCACTTAGGAGAGTGAGATCTGATAGAGATGATAAGATAATATTTTTGGTATTTTTATGATAAAGAGTAAAAGTAAAGAAAGCAAGTAAACAGTAATGGAAATAACAGGAGATTAATATGATGGAAAATAGACCCGGGGCCATAGGTTTCACTAGTGGCTTCTCTCAAGATAGCATAGGTATTACGGTGGGTGAACAAATTACTGTTGAGCAATTGATAGAATTGAGCATAGTTATGAGAATATCTAGGTATGACCATGTATATAGGCATCACATCCGTGACAAGTAGACCGAAACGATTCTGCGTCTACTACTATTACTCCATACATCGACCGCTATCCAGCATGCATCTAGAGTATTAAGTTCATAAGAACAGAGTAACGCTTTAAGCAAGATGACATGATGTAGAGGGATAAACTCATGCAATATGATATAAACCCCATCTTTTTATCCTTGATGGTAACAATACAATACGTGCCTTGCTGCCCCTACTGTCGCTGGGAAAGGACACTGCAAGATTGAACCCAAAGCTAAGCACTTCTCCCATTGCAAGAAAGATCAATCTAGTAGGCCAAACCAAACTGATAATTCGAAGAGACTTGCAAAGATAACCAATCATACATAAAAGAATTCAGAGAAGATTCAAATATTGTTCATAGATAATCTTGATCATAAACCCACAATTCATCGGATCTCAACAAACACACCGCAAAAGAAGATTACATCAAATAGATCTCCAAGAGAATCGAGGAGAACTTTGTATTGAGATCCAAAGAGAGAGAAGAAGCCATCTAGCTAATAACTATGGACCCGAGGGTCTGAGGTAAACTACTCACACATCATCGGAGAGGCTATGGTGTTGATGTAGAAGCCCTCCGCGATCAATGACCCCTCCGGCAGGACGTCGGAAAAGGCCCCAAGATGGGATCTCACGGGTACAGAAGGTTGCGGCGGTGGAATTAGGTTTTCGTGGTCACTTCTGATGGTTTGGGGGTACGTAGGTATATATAGGAGGAAGAAATAGGTCGGTGGAGCCACGAGGGTGGAGGGCACGCCTGGGGGGGGGGTAGGCGTGCCCCCTACCCTGTGGCTTCCTCGTCTGTTGCTTAACATCCACTCCAAGTCCTCTGGATCACGTTTGTTCCAAAAATCACGTTCCCTAAGGTTTCATTCCGTTTGGACTCCATTTGATATTCTTTTTCTGCGAAACACTAAAATAGGAAAAAAAACAGCACAAAAACAGCTCAAGAAAAGAAACTAAGTGGGTGTGCATCCAACTTGCTTGCTCACGAAGACGTAGGGCATTTTGAGGAAGCCCATCATTGGAATATACAAGCCAAGTTCTATAATGAAAAATCCCCACTAGTATATGAAAGTGACAACATGGGAGACTCTCTATCATGAAGATCACGGTGCTATTTTGAAGCACAAGTGTGGAAAAAGTATAATAACATTGTCCCTTCTCTCTTTTTCTCTCATTTTTTTGGGCCTTCTCCTTTTTTTTTCTTTGGCCTCTTTTTTTATTTAGTCCGGAATCTCATCCCGACTTGTGGGGGAATCATAGTCTCCATCATCCTTTCCTCACATGGGACAATGCTCTAATAATGATGATCATCACACTTTTATTATTTACAACTCAACAATTACAACTCAATACTTGGAACAAAATATGACTCTATGTGAATGCCTCCGGCAGTGTACCGGGATATGCGATGAATCAAGAGTGACATTTATGAAAAAATTATGAATAGTGGCTTTGCCACAAAATACGATGTCAACTACATGATCATGCAAAGCAATATGACAATGATGAAGCGTGTCATAATAAACGGAACGGTGGAAAGTTGCATGGCAATATATCTCGGAATGGCTATGGAAATGCCATGATAGGTAGGTATGGTGGCTGTTTTGAGGAAGATATAAGGAGGCTCATGTGTGATAGAGCGTATCATATCATGGGGTTTGGATGCACCGGCGAATTTTGCACCAACTCTCAAGGTGAGAAAGGGTAATGCGCGGTACCATAGAGGCTAGAAAATTGTGGAAGGTTGAGAGTGCGTATAATCCATGGACTCACATTAGTCATAAAGAACTCATATACTTATTGCAAAAGTTTACTAGCCCTCGAAGCAAAGTACTACTACGCATGCTCCTAGAGGGATAGATTGGTAGGAAAAGACCATCGCTCGTCCCCGACTGCCACTCATAAGGAAAGCAATAAAAGAACATCTATGTGTCAAAATTGTCACACAACTTTTACCATACGTGCATGCTACGGGACTTGCCAACTTTAACACAAGTATTTTTCAATTTCACAATTACTCAACTAGCACACTCTAATATTACCACCTTTATATCTCAAAACACTTATCAAGTATCTAGCTTCTCATAACATTCAATGAACTCAATATAGAAGATTAATTTCACAATTAAAGCAAATTACCATGTTGTTTAAGACTCTCAGAATAATATAAGTGAGGCACGAGAGATCAATAATTTCTATAAAATACAACCACCGCTGTGCTCTAAAAGGTATAAGTGAAGCACTAGAGCAAAAACTATATAGCTCAAAAGATATAAGTGAAGCACATAGAGTATTCTAACAAATTTCAAATCATGTGTCTCTCTCTCAAAAGGTGTGTACAGAAAGGATGATTGTGGCAAACTAACAAACGAAGACTCAAATCATCCAAGACACTCCAAGCAAAACACATATCATGTGGTGAATAAAAATATAGCTCCAAGTAAATTTACCGATGGATGAGGACGAAAGAGGTGATGCCTTCCGGGGCATCCCCAAGCTTTGGATTTTTGGTGTCCTTGGATTTACCTTGGGGTGCCTTGGGCATCCCCAAGCTTATGCTCTTGCCACTCCTTGTTCCATACTCCATCAAATCATTACCCAAAACTTGAAAACTTCACAACACAAAACTTAACAGAAAATCTCACGAGCTCCATTAGCGAAGGAAAACAAAATACCACTTCAAGGTACTGTATTGAACTCAATCTTTATTTATATTGGTGTTAAACCTACTGTATTCCAACTTCTCTATGGTTTATAAACTATTTTACTAGCCATAGATTCATCAAAATAAGCAAACAACACATGAAAAACAGAATCTGTCAAAAACAGAATAGTCTGTAGTAATCTGTAACTAACGCAAACTTCTGGAACTCTAAAAATTCTGCCAAAATAGGAAGACCTAAATAATTTATTGATCTGCTGCAATTGGAATCAATATTATATCACATTCTGGTAATTTTTAACAATTGTTTTCGTGAACAGAAAGTTTCTGGAATTTTCAGCAAGGTCAAATAACTATCATCCAAGAAGATCCTATAGGTTTAACTTGGCACAAACACTAATTAAAACATAAAAACAAATCTTACCAGAGGCTAGATCAAAGATTTATTCCTAAACAGGAGCAAAAAGCACAAAACTAAAAATAAAATTGGGTTGCCTCCCAACAAGCACTATCGTTTGACGCCCGTAGCTAGGCATAAAAACACGGATAGATCTAGGTGTTGCCATCTTTGGTAGGCAATTCTTCAATAAGGCGCCTATCACCCCTAGGAGTTTCTTCCTTTTTATTAATAATCAAACTTCTAGGCACGAAATCAACGAAATCTCTTGTGGCAAAAGGTTCCTTAAGGATAGCGAAAAAATTGGGGTGAACACTTATGGATTTGAGGTCCGCCTTCCCCTTGCTAGAAGTTTCACCCTTATTTTTAGGAACATACATTAATTTGGCAATCTTAGCATTAGAAGGAGTGTTTTTCATGGAAGAAAAGGCAGATCCTAGGTTGGTAATAATATCCTCAATTTTATCAATTCTAGTGGAATCTTTATCTATCCTTTCATTAACCATAGGACCCTTTTCTTTAAAAAATTTAAGAGCAACTCCTACCTTAGATCCGTATTGGGTAATTTGGTTATGGATCTTTTTATCCAAATTTTCAATCTACTCTACGGTGGCAACTTTATTTTCAATAATTTCAAGCCATTGCATCACATGTTCCAAGTTAAAATAGTTCCATTAACCAAAAGAGGTGGTGAGCCAAACAAATCTATCATAGCATTATAAGAATCAAAAGCATGGCTACCCAAGAAGTTTCCTCCGGTAATGGTATCAAGAATATATCTATGCCAAGGGGTGATGCCTACATAAAAATTGCGAAGAAAAATGGTAGTAGATTGCTTTCTAGCAGATTTATTTTGAGTGTTGCAAATTCTATACCAAGCATCTTTTAGATTTTCTCCCTCCCTTTGTTTAAAATTAAGAACTCCATTCTCGGGAGATAGAGGAGTAGATAAAGGACTAGCCATAACGAAGAAGTAGGCAAAAAACAGGCAAACGGAAAGAGAGGGCGAATAAAACGGCAAGGGTGAAGTGGGGGAGAGGAAAATGAGAGGCAAATGGCAAATAATGTAATGCGAGGGATAAGAGTTTGTGATGGGTACTTGGTATGTCTTGACTTGACTTGGCGCACACCTCCCCAGCAATGGCGCCAGAAATCCTTCTTGCTACCTCGTAAGCACTGCGTTGGTTTTCCCTTGAAGAAGAAAGGGTGATGCAGTAAAGTAGCGTAACTATTTCCCTCAATTTTTGAGGACCAAGGTATCAATCCAGTAGGAGGTCACGCTCAAGTCCCTTGCACCTACACAAACAAATAAGAACCTCCCAACCAACGCGATAAAGGGGTTGTCAATCCCTTCACGATCACTTACGAGAGTGAGATCTAATAGAGATGATAAGATAATATTTTTGGTATTTTTATGATAAAGAGTAAAAGTAAAGAAAGCAAGTAAACAATATTGGAAATAATGGGAGATTAATATGATGGAAAATAGACCCGGGGGCCATAGGTTTCACTAGTGGATTCTCTCAAGATAGCATATGTGTTATGGTGGGTGAACAAATTACTGTCGAGCAATTGATAGAATTGAGCATAGTTATGAAAATATTTAGGTATGATCATGTATATAGGCATCACGCCCGTGACAAGTAGACCGAAACGATCTGCATCTACTACTATTACTCCACACATTGACCGCTATCCAGCATGCATCTATAGTATTAAGTTCATAAGAACAGAGTAACGCTTTAAGCAAGATGACATGATGTAGAGGGATAAACTCATGCAATATGATATAAACCCCATCTTTTTATCCTCGGTGGCAACAATACAATACGTGCCTTGCTGCCCCTGCTGTCACTGGGAAAGGACACCGCAAGATTGAACCCAAAGCTAAGCACTTCTCCCATTGCAAGAAAGATCAATCTAGTAGGCCAAACCAAACTGATAATTCGAAGAGACTTGCAAAGATAACCAATCATACATAAAAGAATTCAGAGAAGATTCAAATATTGTTCATAGATAATCTTGATCATAAACCCACAATTCATCGGATCTCGACAAACACATCGCAAAAGAAGATTACATCGAATAGATCTCTAGGAGAATCGAGGAGAACTTTGTATTGAGATCCAAAGAGAGAGAAGAAGCCATCTAGCTAATAACTATGGACCCGAGGGTCTGAGGTAAACTACTCACACATCATCGGAGAGGCTATGGTGTTGATGTAGGAGCCCTCCGTGATTAATGCCCCCTCCGGCAGGACGTCAGAAAAGGCCCCAAGATGGGATCTCACGGGTACAGAAGGTTGCGGCAGTGGAATTAGGTTTTTGTGGTCGCTTCTAATGGTTTGGGGGTACGTAGGTATATATAGGAGGAAGAAGTAGGTCGGTGGAGCCACGAGGGGCCCACGAGGGTGGAAGGCGCGCCGGGGGAGGGGGGGTAGGCGCGCCCCTACCTCGTGGCTTCCTCGTCTGTTGCTTGACGTCCACTCCAAGTCCTATGGATCACGTTCGTTTCGAAAATCACGTTCCCGAAGGTTTCATTCCGTTTGGTCTCTGTTTGATATTCTTTTTCTGCGAAACACTGAAATAGGAAAAAAACAATTTGGGTTGGGCCTCCGGTTAATAGGTTAGTCCCAAAAATAATATAAAAGTGTATAAATAAGCCTATTAAACATCCAAAACAGAATATATAATAGCATGGAACAATCAAAAATTATAGATATGTTGGAGACGTATCACTCCTCGACTACCGCTATCTGGTGGGTGATCGGTGGAGCCTTGATTTCTCTCTGATCAGGTTTAAGCCTAATCCGATCGTAGTCTGTAGTGACCCTCAGGACGGCGATGCGATCTAAGAGCTCGTTTAAAGATGAAAGCTCTGCCGGATCCATCTGCTTGCAGTGTTCAGAGTCAATGCGAAGGGGATTTTCGATGACCTGAGAGGTCATCGTCGGCTTAACGGCCGAACGGGTGGTCATGGTAAAGCCGCCTAGTCGGAGGGTTTGGCCTGGGGCCAGTGCTCCTGCAGAGGTGATATTGTCCTTGAGAACAAGGCGAGGCATCGATCCTATCTTCGATGTCATAGTGGAACTCTCAATGAATGCACCAATGTCGGTGTCAAAACCGGCGGACCTCGGGTAGGGGGTCCCGAACTGTGCGTCTAAGGTCGATGGTAACATGATAAGGGGGACACAATATTTACCCAAGTTCGAGCCCTCTCTATGGAGGTAATACCCGACTTCCTGCTTGATTGATCTTGATGAATATGAGTATTACAAGACTTGATCTACCACGAGATAGTAATGGCTAAAACCCTAGAAGTCTAGCATGTATGACTATGACTATGAGTATCCGGCTCTATAGACCTAGCCCTCCGGTTTATATAGACACCGGAGGGATCTAGGGTTACATAAGGTCGGTTTACAGAGAAAGGAATCTTCATATTCGATCGTCGAGCTTGCCTTCCACGCCAAGGAGAGTCCCATCCGGACACGGCTGGAGTCTTCGATCTTTATATCTTCACAGCCCATCAGTCTGGCCCATGGCTAATAGGCCGGACGCCCGAGGACCCCTTAGTCCAGGACTCCCTCAACAGGTGCGGTGTTGAGGTCGATGGGCATGGCCACGGGCGTGGACGGTGTCACCACACTCACCTCTAGCAAGCATTCCCCGGAGAAACGGGAGGCTTGCGGATAGGGATTGAAGTCAGGAATTGGCGGCGTTGCATACGTGCGCGGTGGCTCCGACAGTGTCACACAAGGAAAGGCCGACGAGACCGTACTGGCCACGGCCACGACGGCGCTGATGAGCCCGTGCTGGCCTAGTTTTAACTTAGGATGATCAGGGCCCGCCTCATTGCTGCGGCAACTCTGCCATTGTTTTCCTCTTTCTGTGCGGCGGCGGCCAGGGCAGCGGCAGCCACGGTTTCGAGCATGCGGTCCTTCGCGTGCCTCTGGTCTTCCTCTTGGCCGACTACACCGCCCGCTGCTCGGCCGTCAACTACTTCTTCTTGGGCCCTGCCGCCGTGTTGCCGGTGGTGGACGGCAGTGCGTGGCTTGCCTTTGGCGGGGGCGATGGAGGTGAGGCCAGAGGCGGGGGAGGCTGAAAGTGCAATCATGCCCTTACATCATGTTTTGATATTGATGACAATATACATGCAGGGGACTAACTATGTTCGTCAAGTGAATCTCAGGTGTTAGTCCGCGGTTCACCAAAAGTGTGTGGATCATGAGCACATGGAGTTGATTTTACTCAAGGAAGAAGTATCAAAATGATTACATATTTGTTTTCTTGAGTATAGGATCCCACACTATTAAGAGGGGATCGGTAGGGTTAGTAAAAGACTTGCTCTTGCCACAAAACTCCTTCCTAAAATTCTTTTGATCTATCAAGTTCTTCTTGGCTTGTGTTTCTGCCTCTGGGGTTGCCGGATGTCCGGGCTGCTCCCCCAGATGTCCGACCCGCACGCTGGATATCCGACTTCATGCCACTATATGTCCAGTAGGGTTCTGGTGTTCACGCCGGATGTCCGGGTCTTCGCCGGATGTCCGGGCCCTACTGCCACGCCGGATGTCCGGGCTCTATCCCCGATGTCCGGCCACTACTACCCGTGGTTTAAATAAGGTTTTGTAACCGTTCTGTGAACTCGCCGGATGTCCGGCCACCTGCCGGACGTCCGGGCTTGGCCCCGGATGTCCGGCCCCTCTGTTTTTACCTCTGCTTTTGCTATGTTCTTCAAGTGACTTGCCAGGCCGGATGTCCGGCCCCGAGCCCGGATGTCCGGTCTGCCTGGTCACTTGCACTATAACAGCCACATTTGCACTCACACTATATATAGCTCTCTTCCCCATGGGAGAGGATTGACGATTCACTTTGAGCAAACCCTAGAACATATTTCACTCTCTCTCTCACTCTTCCACACCAAATCTTAGATCCCTAAGGGATTTGAGAGCATTTGAGAAAAGTTGTCCAACCAAGTGATAGATCCACTCCTTCCCCTTCTTTGCACCAAAGGAATTCGTGATTTGAGCAAGTCTTGAGCTTTTCCCCATCGTTCTTGTTGCTCTTGGAGGTTGGAGACTCCTAGGCGGTAGGAGTCTTTCGGAGAGGAATCAACCATTGTGATTATCCCAGGAAAAGTTTGTGAGGGTTTGGAGACCACGCCAAGGTCTACCACTAGTGGTTGAGAAACGCCTTCGCGGTGTTGTCTCAAAGGGAGAATAGGGTGAGCCTTCGTGGCGTTGGTGTGCCTTTGTGGTAACATCCACCTCTCTAACGGTGACATAGCTTCCCTCCAAGGAAATGAACATCGGCATACATCCTCGTCTCCCGGAGTTGTGGTTATTCCTAACCCTAACTCTCTACTTGTGGTTACTTGTCTCTTAGCACTTACTTATATCATATTGTACTTGCTTTCTCACTTATTTGTGTTACTTGTTTATCTTGCTTAGCCCTTAGCATCATACTTGCAATTGTTAGGCTCACTTTCATATTCCGCATTATTGCCTAAAATTGCTAAGTAATAATTAAAATTTGTAATTGTACCTATTCACCCCCCTCTAGGTCCATCTCGATCCTTTCAGAGGCAAGGCCGGCTATGTCGAGGATCAGCTTGTCGTCCATGGCAAGTAGCAAAGAGCGCGAGCGGGCGAGAGTTTTTTGGGAAAGAGGGGGAAAATGGGGGTAGTTGTGCCACCGACTGGCGCGCCAGGGAAGGAGTAGGCGGGCATCGCGCACGTTCGCCTCGTTTCTGCGACTCAAATGAGGCCCAAATTTGAGTCCGGGATGGGTCACCCGGCGGATGAAAAGCAGGCGCGCATCCATTTGGGTCAGTGTGTTGGGCCGACTTTTGTGTCTGTTTTGACCCAAACAGACACGCGCGCGTTGGAGTTGCTAAACGGACACTCTAAAGCCAACTCCAACTCCAGCACGGACATCCATTTTGTCCGAATTTTATTCGTTTAGATCAGACTAAGGGGACGACGTCTAGCCCTTTTTCTAGATGTGTTGACAATGCACCCAACGTGGCCGACACATTTGGTCCGCCACGACCGGGGGCCAAATATAGACAATTTTTGAACTAAGCACTACAAATAGTTTTACAACCAAATAATAGTTTTACAACAAAAAAACACACACTAGCAAATAGTTATACTGCCAATCAAAATTGTCTTGAATACATAGAAAGAAAATGAACCGATATATTTACTGGAGAGTTTTTTTTAAGGCGGGTTCAGGAGAGTTTTTTTGTTTAGAACAGGTTTAGAAGAGTTTTTTTTAACACGGTACAGACGTAAGCGCTCATATACACGCGCATACACTCACCCCTATGAACGCATACACGCACACCCTACCCCTATGAGCACCTTTGAAAGACTGAGCCGGCATATTATCTTAAAATTTATGAAGTCGCCGTAGGTACCTTGTCGTTGACAGGGTGTGTTGTTGTAATCTGAGTAGAGTAGATTGAGATAACTAAGAGGAAAACCCACATGTATAATTTTTTCTTTGTGAGGGGATACTAGCTAACGATGGGGGATCCCGTCTAATCTTAACTAACTCACCCCTTGGGCCCTATATATGTGCCGTTCCTGCATCAAACATACACTTCATCTCGGATCCACTTTTTTTGGGTCCTAGCATATATCGGATCCAGACGAGAAGCGATCGGGATCAAAATCAATACGACAAACAAGGAAGAAATCGATATAAAGGCCCGATGGCTCGTCCGTGTACGTGATCGACCGAGCAAGCAAGCAATTGATCTGCTAGCAGTAGCAGCCGGGAGCCGGCCATGGCGTCCACGCCTTTGAACAAGACGGCGTCCACGCACAGGTCGGACGTTAGTCCGAGGCAAGCACCAGTTTCATATCGTCGGCTACAGCGAGCGGAAGGCTCTCGCCGGCGTGAGCGCCAGAAACACCTCCGTCGTCAGGTCCGGCGACTTCGAGGCCGGAGGATGCACCTGGGCCTTCAGTTGTCGCTTCAGGAAACAAGGACTGGCGTCCATCTCCCTGGAGCTGGTCTGCGGCAAGTACGCCGCCACCGCCATGGCCAGCTTGAGGATGGACGACCCGTTTCACCGGTGGCCTGCCGCAGTATGGCGAAGCCCGGGCACCAACACCTTCCCCGCTTCGCCGGCAACAACAAGCAGGAGTTGGAAGCTGTCGGTCCCCGAGGCGTTCTTCCATGGCCAAGAGGAGCGGTACGTGGTAGATGACCGCCTTACCATCCTCTGCGTCGTCCATGTCCTCCGGCTGGACGTCACCCTCCCAAATACCAGGAGCTGCTTCATCTCCGCCGTGCCGCCGCCAACCATCTCCGGAGATCTCCTCATGCTTCTTTTTGCGTCCATGTCTAAATCGGATTCCGTGAAGCACGCCATGAGGCCAGACGTGACGTTCATCGTGGAGCAGACCGAGATCCGGGCGCATAAGCTTGTCCTCGCCGTGCGGTCGCCGGTTTTCGCGGCGGAGTTTCGATGGCACGTGAATGAGAATATCATAATCAGGGTCGACGACGACGACATGAGCGCCTCCACTTTCAGGGCCATGCTTCGCTTCATCTACACCGACGAGCTACCCATCAAACCAAACAACGACCGCATGATACTAACAAGCGAAGATAAACATGCGGCAAGGCGGTACGAGGCCATGGTGCGCGACCTGCTGGTAGCCGCCGATCGGTATGACTTACAGAGGCTAAGGCTTTTGTGCGAGAAAGTACTGGCTGAGGGCATGGATGATAAGTCTGTCATACCTACACTGATGGTGGTGCACGGTAGGTACAGTTGTCGGCAGCTCGAGGATTTATGCATCGAGTACATAGCGTCCCATCCAAATTCTTATAGTGACCTGAAGGCGACCGAGGAGTATAACGAAATCATGAATAGTGGCTGCTCTTTCCTACTTGAGGTCACCGACAAAGTAGACACGATTAATATGGCTCCAAACTCAAGCTCCAACAAAAGAAAGCGAGATGATGGCTTGCCAGATCAGGTGGTAGTCCACGGCTCACACAAGTTTACGATCCCCTACTTTAGGGCTCTCCAGAGGAGCCTGCTTGCTGTTGGTAAAAATACAATCGGTTCCGGCCTTTTTCAGGTTGGCGGCTACAACTGGCAGCTATGCGTACGGTGGTTATACCCATCCAATTCTTCGGCATTCGTTGTGTATCTCTGTTTGGTGAGGAGTAGTCTTGAAACTTCCCCTGTCACTACGTCAATTGGCTTCAAGATAGATAACCCTTGTGGCAAGTCGTTGCCGCCGATAACAATGGTAGAAGAAATTTTTACCAATGCAGAAAACTTCAGGCGTGCAGAGTTCACCCTCATGAAATCAACCAACTCCTCACATGATGACTCCCTCACTGTACACTGCCATCTCAATGTCACCAAGGAGGCTGCTTGCACTAGTTCTAGCACCATCTCCCATGGTGCCGTAGTAACGGTCGTTGTGCCTCCACCCTACATCGGTTTGCACCTTGAGCAGTTGTTGGTGAGTGGGCAAAGGTACGATGTGAGGTTCCTGGTTGAGGAGTGTGACATACGTGCTCATGGTCTCGTAATCGCGGCTCGATCACCAGTCCTATACAAAGTGGTTGAAGCGGCGGCGACCAAGGAGGATGACCATCACATCGTACGGGTTGACAACATGAAGGCGGCGGTCTTCAGGTCTGTTCTCCACTTCATCTACACCGACAAGCTACCCTCTATGGATAACCCAGTCCTTGCTGTTGAAGACATGCTCGCGGCAGCCTGCCGATTCCGTCTCGAGAGGTTGAAGATTGCGTGCGAGAACTTTTTCGCTGACCACATCTCGAATAAGAATGCATTGTGCACGTTGAAACTGGCGCAACGTCACCACTGCTTGGAACTAGAAAAATACTGTGTCAAGTTCATCTCTACATGACTAAACTATGTATGATTTTTTTGGTCTAACTCTATTGTTACTATAGAAGTACATGCTCTAGTCAGTGCAACTCTATTGTTGCAGGTACAGGTAATGCCATGTTCATGACGCGGGAGCGATGTTTGCATGTTTTGGAGTTCTCCTTCTTCGTCGATCTTGGGTTAGGTTCCTGGTCGGCAGCCTGGGCTGGCATGGTGGATATTGTTTGAGTTTCTGTTTGTGTTTCATCCACAGTGGGATGTTGGTCTTATGGATTATGTATTGATGTATTCTTGTGGCATATTGATGCCTGGTATGTATCCCCATCTATTATGTAATATTGATGTAATGATATTCACCTTACAAAAGCGTATCAATATGTGGTTCTATCCTTGGTGGAACCTTCGAGTCTCTTTAGGATAGTATCGCATATTGGGCGTAACAAAGGCACATAATAATTTTCTAAGAACACCATCGATTGACTATCCACCAAACAAGGAAGATACAAAACTCGACCGCCGGGTAAATGTGTTTTTACCTTTTTTGTGTGGTGCATGGTAAATGTGATTAGTAAACTGAAAATTCATACAGGAACATGCAAAAATCTGTGGAGAGCGACACGAGTTGATGAAGATAAAAAAAGAGGCGTCAATTCAGTCGGCCGAAAACTATTATATACCATATGAGAAAAGAACATGCCAATAGATGACAGCAAAATTTATCTAACCCGATTCATTTGGAATAAAACTCCTTTATCCTTGCAAAAAAATATGATCATTGATACTTCATGAGGCACGGTTGAAGTTTATTCCTTCTTTTAGTTTCATTCTTCCTGCTCATATTTCTGAGCGAATGGGACGGATTCATCACCCTTCGCTTTGATTTTGGAGCTGTTTATTAATTTCAAATCACAAACATATATAAACTGGTGGGCTGAGCTGTGAGGAAGCGAGGTGGGACTATTTCATCGGTAAACGAATCCTACCTTCAACTCACAACCATGAGGTAGCTTGGTGGAGTGAATCCTTTGCGGCTGTAATATGGAGGTCGTGAGTTCAATCCCTGATGGCACCGCCTATACATCAGGGTTTAAGTTCTGATGCTCGCATTATTCTTAATTTTTTTGCAACGTAGACGCTAGTAGCGTCCGGCTTTAAATTAGTAAAGCCACCACGCAGGATCCACACAAGTTAAGTCTTACAAACCGAATAAAACAGTCATCGAGCCCGCAGCTCAGGATAAAGCTAAGAAGTTCACAGCCACAAGTTTAAGAGCGCAAAAGTGGAGCAACAAGACATAAGCTAGCTAAAAGTAGAGGTTTCATGATCAAGCCGTCATCCCTTGTCGTGCCTTCACCATGGTCCTCTTGATCTGCTCCATAGTCTCGTTCATGCGTTCGACGTCACGCTTCTTCCCCAGTGGTGCTCATACCTGAAGGAAAATATGACATTTGAAGATGATATCAGCGGGGTGAACCGGGAACTTGTGTTCCATCGTAATTTTGTTCCGAACTGTCCAAAGGGACCAAAGTAGCGCCCCAACGCATCTCCAAACGATCCTAGCATTGGCCCCTCTTTACATCAGGGTTTAAGTTCTGATGCTCGCATTATTCTTAATTTTTTTTGCAACGTAGACGCTAGTAGCATCCGGCTTTAAATTAGTAAAGCCACCACGCAGGATCCACACAAGTTAAGTCTTACAAACCGAATAAAACAGTCATCGAGCCCGCAGCTCAGGATAAAGCTAAGAAGTTCACAGCCACAAGTTTAAGAGCGCAAAAGTGGAGCAACAAGACATAAGCTAGCTAAAATTAGAGGTTTCATGATCAAGCCGTCATCCCTTGTCGTGCCTTCACCATGGTCCTCTTGATCTGCTCCATAGTCGTTCATGCGTTCGACGTCATGCTTCTTCCCCAGCGGTGCTCATACCTGAAGGAAAATATGACATTTGAAGATGATATCAGCGGGGTGAACCGGGAACTTGTGTTCCATCGTAATTTTGTTCCGAACTGTCCAAAGGGACCAAAGTAGCGCCCCAACGCATCTCCAAACGATCCTAGCATTGGCCCCTCTTTGCGTCGTTAAGATAGAAAGCATATCGTGGCTAGACTGTGGATTCCAATTTTGATTGAAAGCGTCTCTAACCGCACTCCACGCGAATCTAGCGAGAACACAGCCAAAGAACACATGGTTCGCGTTTTCCCCTAAACCGCAAGTGGTGCACGTTCCGTCCACCGGCCCGTTGCGTTTGGCCACGTTATCCGAAGTAGGTAAGCGGTTGCAAACATTTTCCATAGGAAAATCTTGATCTTGAGAGGGATTCCCGCCTTCCATAGCCCCCTAGCTATATCCAGCGTAGTACCCTCGGATAGCTTATCGTAGAGGGACTTGACCGTCAATCTATTGGAGGAGGTCAACTTCCACGTAATCGTATCCGCCCCAATACCACGAGTCAGCCCTCCCAAGTTAGCCGCCAAAGCGTCCCAGCTAGCGGCCTCCGTTGTCTCTAGAGACCTAATGAAAGAGCTGGCTGGGGGCTGGGCGCGCATAGCATCGGCCACCATAATGTTGGAGTCCGTTGCCAATTGGTACAGTTCCGGGTGGGATTGCCACAACGGTTCCTGCCCCCACCAATGGTCGAGCCAGAAGCATGTGGACTTGCCATCGTTTACCCGGAACTGCGCACCCACTGTAAATGTCGGTCGAACCGTCTGGATCCCGTTCCAGAAGGCCGAACCGTTGCTTTTAGCATTGAACAAATTCCCATCCGGGAAGTATTTAGCCCGTAGGATGTCTGCCCAGAGTCCCGACTCATTTTGGGCGAGACGCCACCACCACTTAGTAAGCAGGGCCACATTCATGAGTTTAGAATTCATAACACCTAGGCCGCCAAATTTTTTTTGCCCTACAAACCGATGCCCATTTCACTAAGTGATACTTGCGCTTGGTCCCAGCTCCTTCCCAAAAGAACCGGGAGTGCGGAGTATCAAGTCGCGCGTGAACCCCATCCGCAAGTAGGAACATTCCCATTGTGAATATAGGAAGGCAGGATAAGCTCGAGTTGGTGAGGATAAGCCTTGCCGCCGAGGACATAAACCTGCCCCTCCAAGGGCTCACTCTGTTAGCGACTTTCCCATACAGCGGCTCCCATTCCGCTATGGTTAGTTTCGTGGTCGATATCGGTAGGCCCAAGTATTTAATCAGGAAGCTCCCTAGCTTGCAATTAAGAAGGTTCGCAATCCTAGTTCTTTCTAGATCCTCCATCCCAATGGTGATCACTTCACTTTTCAAAAGGTTGATCTTAAGCCCCGACAAAATCTCGAAAACAAGCAGAAGTAACTTGATGGTAGCTATACTCTGGTCGCCGGGTTCAAATAAGAGCATCGTATCATTTGCATATTGCAGATGCGTAACCCCACCAGGAATAAGGTGGGCTACCAGCCCTTTAATGTGCCCCGCTGCCCTCGCTTTATTAATCATGTCCGCCAGGGCATCCGCAACAAAGTTAAAAATGAGCGGCGAGCTTGGGTCTCCCTGAGGAAGGCCACGTTTGTTACGGAAAAACTTGCCCATTGTGCCATTTACATTGACCGCCGTGTGCCCACTACACACGAGGTGCATGATGCGGTGAACGAATCCTGCCTCAAAACCCTTTTTGAGGAAGACCTCTCTCACGAACTCCCAGTTCACGCGATCATACGCTTTCTCGAAGTCTAATTTAAGTAGCACTCCCTGTGCCTTGGTCCGTTTCAGCTCGTGAACGATCTCTTGTAACACAATTGGTCCCTCGAGAATGTTACGTCATTTGAGAAAACCTGTTTGGCTAGAGCTAATAACTCGTTGAGCGGCCGGTGCCAAGCGCGAGGCATAAGCTTTCGCACAAATTTTGAATGGGACGTTAATCAAGGTAATGGGTCTAAAAAGCTTAATGTTATCTGCCCCTTTCACCTTAGGAATAAGGCTAATGGCACCATAGTTCAAACAAGATAGGTCGACCATGCCTAAAGTGAATCCGTTGACAATATCATAGAACAGGTGCTTAAGGCATGGCCAGAACTTCTTAAAGAACTCGACATGCCATCTGTCCGGTCCAGGCGCCGTGCTCGTCTTCATGTCATGAAGAGACTGATCTATTTCCTCGTGTAGGAAAGCAAGGACAAGCCTATCATTCTCCTCTTGCGAGACACGTTCCGCGGGACCCCACAGATCATCGCACAAGCATAACGGTTTTTCAACGGCCGTCCCCAAAAGACCTATGAAAAACTCATAGATATGAGCCACGATTTGTTCCTGCGTCAACAGGATACCGTGATCTGCTTGGAGACGCAGGATGGAGCTCTTCCTTTTCTGCCCATTCGCATAGGCATGGAAATATCCTGTGTTTGCGTCTCCTTTCGTGACCCATTTGACTCCGCCCCTGCGTCGCCAATATTCCTCTTCCGCGCGCAAAAATCACCGTGACTTTATTCTCCAATGCATACCTATGGGCCCATTCGGCTCCGAAAAGGGACGGCGATCTGCCTTGGCATCTAACAGCGCAATTGTCTCTACAATGTGCGCGCGCTCTTTCTTGGACTCACTACCGTGATTAGCGCCCCATCCGCGCAGGAAGGCACGCAGCTTTCCGGCAGCCGCGTTCCAGCTCTCTGCTGGCCCGCATTGAGGACCCAGCTGGGTACAAATCGCACCCCAACGATCTACCACCATCTGGGCAAATCCCTCCGCTTCGAACCAAGCCTTTTCGAAGTAAAACCTAGGGCTACGCAGGATGAGATCCTTCCCTGAGGAAAAAATCAGCGGAACATGGTCTGATCCGATGCGCGTCTCCGCCACGAGCGAGCACATGGGAAACAACACCTCCCATTCAGGCGTAAAAAGACCCTATCCAACACGCTACGGACCGGTTGCGTTTGTTTGTTAGTCCAGGTATATCTGGCACCAATCCTTACTGGTTCCCACAATGGCATTATTGAATAAGACACACTAGTCCAATCAATACACTAGTGCAGAACCGGGCAATAGCACCGGTTCGTAAGGCCCTTTAGTGCCGGTTCGGTAACCGACACTAAAGTGTGGGCACTAAAAGTCCCCCCCCCTTAGTACCGGTTCAGCACAAACCGGTGCTAAAGCGCAACCACGTGGCATGAGCCAGCTCCGGGGGCAGCGAGCCCTTTAGTACCGGTTGGTGACACCAACCGGTATTAAAAGGTTGTGGGGTTTTGGGTTTATGGTTTCTTTTTCATTTAATTTTGTGTTTTCCATTTAATTCCTTTTCCTTTGCTGGTATTTTATGATACTACATATGTACACGTTATGCATATATATAAAAATAGAATGTCCGCTTAATTAAGACATGCAAACGTGTGTGCATGCAGATTTCACTGGATCTTGTTAATCATTAAAGTTGATGAAGGAACAGTTGAAGTACTAGACTCACTACTTAAGAAACCAACTGACTACACCATCATGAAGGGGATAGTCAACACGTAATTTCAATCATTATTAACTATATCTCGGCATATTTAATGATGGTGTAGTCAGTTGGTTTCTTAAGTAGTGAGTCTAGTACTTCAACTGTTCCTTCATCAACTTTAATGATTAACAAGATCCAGTGAAATCTGCATGCAGACATGTTTGCATATCTTAATTAAGTGGGCATATGTAAGCAAAAACATGTAGCTAGCTAGTAGGCAAAAACAGAATTTGTAGTACAAGACAGTGTGACTCACTCGAAGTTGTAAGGAAGTAGTATATCTTCATTGTATTTGAGGCGCTTGAAGAACTCTAGCATGCTTTCCTCTACACTTTTTTTCGTAATATGGATCTAATTTCCATGTGTATTCATTAATGGTATTTGGGTCAACGAATCCAATGCCATAGCGTCCATCTTTTTTCATTTCATAAATCTTCATCTTGCATATACCATAGAAAAGAATATAGTGAGGATAATTACAGGTAATGATTGATCAAAATGATCACTACATCTAGCTTGAGACTTAAATTACAGAAAAAAATCACTTACAAACAATAGTAACTGACGATAGATTTGTCGAGTGTGTCTTGATTGTATAACTGAAATAGTTCTGAATACTCAACGGACACAGCTTTCTCATGGTAGTAATGATCCTTCTTGACATTCACCATGAGGGACTCTCGATTGGAAATCTTGGTAATGTCCATGTAGCATTGATGCAATTCATACATTCTCGTTGGGAGCTTCTTGACCTTGTTTGGCTCGACCAAAGGTTGGCCCCGGACATATTTCCATTTTATTTCCTCCTCTCTGATCGGAGACATGGGCTCAATATCGAGGAGTTGTCCAACAGTGATCATGAGCCTTTCAGCCTGCTCAATATGCTCCTCAGTTATTACCACATCGCCCAACTCGGGAACGTAAACGGTTTGCCCACAATAATATTGGGAGAGCCTACTCTCATGTGTTGTTGACACAACAAACGGGGGGATTGGTTGCGCCGCCTGTTCTCCCAGTTGGGGAACGGTTTTACCACATGTTTTGCCAGCTGATTTGCTCGAGCTCGAGCTCGCCTCTTTCTGTAGATGTGCTCGATTTAACTTCCTGAGGTGGCGCTCATAGTCTGTGTCAATGGGCTTGAGAACTGGTGCTCTAGCCATACGAATGAAGTGGTCAATCTTTTCCTCAGGCACTTTCTCCCTTGGCGGCGGTGGCGGTTTCAGTGCAAAATGGGCTTCCACCTCGGCCTTCGATATGGCTGCGTTTTCCTCCTCGGACTTGTCGTAAGGCCTCTGCGGAAGAGGCGCGAGGCTGCTTGGACCATATTGAAATCGCTTGCCTCCGCCTGTACCTCCAGTACTACCTCGACTTGTACCGCTACGCACCATAGTTGAGGCGGCTCTCTTCCGTGATTGCTGAGGCGGCGAAGACGGCTGACGTGTCTGAGTTGGAGGAGGAGGAGTGGCCTGAAGCTGTGCCAGACTTGGAGGAGGAGTGGCCTGACGCTTTGCCGGACTTGGAGGAGGAGGAGTGGCCTGAAGTTGTGCCGGACTTGAAGGAGGAGTGGCCTGACGCGTTGGTGGACTTGGAGGAGCGGGAGTGTGCTGACTCGGTGGCGGACTTCGACGAAGAGTCGGATGACGCTGTGTCGGTGGCCTTCGAAAGATGATGCAATCATTTCTCCAAAGGGTGATACGATGGTTGGCCTCTCCCAGTGTGTGCTCCTCGTCACCTCCAGGAATGTCAAGCTCTAGCCCCAAATATTGGTCCACCACCTCATCAACCAAGAAACGAGCATAGCCCGCTGGAATCGGGTTGCAATGGAAGGTTGCCTCAGTAGGATTTGTAAAAGCAACGTCGTCCGCCACCTTCATGGATATGTTCTTCATTTTGAAGTGTAGCTCACAGTTAGTGTTCTCCATGATGTCATCCACTGGGTAGCTATTCAGCAATGCGTCGCCCGGGGCGGAACCCACGCTGCTTCTCGGCATGGATGGAACGGTGCTATCCAATGCTGGATCATCCGCTAGCTGCTGCAGCTACTGAGACCCCCTTTGCTGGCTAAGTGAGTCGATCTGCTCCTGCTGCCGCTGGAATTTGACTGCCAAGTCCGCGTGCACTGATTCTAGGCCTTGAAGGCGTTCATAGTCCAGCTTCCTCTGCTCCTCCTCCATCTTCCTCTTCTTCTCCTCCGCAATCTTCTTTCTCGCACGGGTTCTGTAGTCGGCGTTCCAGTCCGAAAACCCCTCATACCACGGAATAGCGCCCTTGCCTCGTGTTCTTCCCGGGTGTTCAGGATTTCCCAGGGCACGCATAAGCTCGCCATTCTCTCTGTTGGGCTCGAACACCCCCGATCGAGCCTCTTCTATTGCAACAAGTAGCTTATCTTCGGCTCCGTCCAGACATGCCTTCTTCGAAACTTTGCCTGTCTTCGGGTCCAACTCCCCCCCATGAGCATAGAACCAAGCCCCGCACCTAGGGGGCCAGCTCAATGTTTCTGGAGTGGCACCTGCATCCTCCATCTCTTTCTCAGACTTATCCCACTTAGGCATTCCCACCGCATAGCCACCTGGCCCCAGCTTATGGAAGTTATCCTTTTTTGCGGCATTGGCCTTGTTTATTCTCGACCGTTCCTTAGATAATTCCGAATCCTTGAATTTCACGAAATCGTCCCAATGAGCACTTTGCTTCTCTAGTGTTCCCTCGAATACTGGAGTCTTCCTTCTTCCCTTGACGTACTTGTCCCATTCACGATTCTTGTGGTTGTTGAATGCAACCGCCATCTTCCTAAGAGCAGCGTCCTTGACTTTCTCCACATCTACATCTGTGAAATGATCTGGTAGGGTGAAATGTTCCATGAGCGTTTCCCAAAGCAGAAGTTTTTGTCTGTCGTCGACAAAAGTAACTCCTGGACGTGGCTTTGCTGGCTCTCTCCATTCTTGAAGGGAGATCGAGAGTTGGTCCTTCACAAGAACTCTGCACTGATGAATGAACTTGTCCGCAATCTTCTTAGGCGCTAATGGTTCGCCATTAGGTTTGATGGCCTCGATATTGTACTTTACGCCCTTCTTCAGCTTTTTGTTCGGGCCTCGTTTCCTGTTGCCTGAAGATTTGCTCAATCCGGATGGCTGAAAGAAGAAAGATCGATTCGTTAATATATCTTCAAGTCATTTAAAACATGTGATGATCACCAGATGCCTGCTTATATAAATATATATACCCCGCCGGTCTTTGTTGTTTCAAGATCAACATTTTCTTCGTCATGTTCATAGTTCATGACTTCATCAATTCGGTCGTCGCGATCGAATATCATATCACCCTCCCCGGTTTTGTTTAGATATCCGGAGCCGTCACAATCTTCTTCATTCTGATCATCATCTGGCCCGCGAGGATTGTGTATGATATTGAACAGGGCCTATTCTCCCTCTCTGCCGGTATTGTCCGCCATAGGTTTTATTTAACTAATCCAAAAGAAATATATTCAAATTACAATGCATGGATGCAATCAATTAATAAGGAAAAACTGAAGCAATCATAGTACATAATAAGCATCATAGAATATAATCTCGAATACGTCGTCTCGAATAATAGATATAATCTCGAATACATCGTCTCGAATAAGAGATATAATCTCTAATACAACGTCTCGAATAATAGATATAATATCGAATACATCACTAGCTAGCTATCTAGCAAGCTAATAAAGATCGAATACTACAGAGTAATCTAGGCCACTCGCGGTTCCTGAGGTGCGGGCGGTGGACACCCAAAGAGAAGGAACCATCACTGGATCATAGCTCGGGTGATCTCCCAAAAGAACCTGCCAGGTATTGGAGAACCTGACGTCCATAGCAGCCATGTAGCGATGGGCGTGCTCGTCCTCCTCCCTGACACGGCGATGTACCACCTCCGGCGGGGCCGGCTCCCTCCTCAACGAAAGTGGCCCATGCGAACGCCACCAAAGGAGATCGGGGTCGACGACGGGACCCGGGGCCGGGTTCCTCACCAAGCGTCGCGCCCCTGAAGGTAGCACCTCCCAGTGCTAGCCCGGCGGAGCCCAGTCCCGAACATGGGTCCTCTGAAGCAGGACGTCGTCGCGAACGGGTCGACGGCGAGGATGCGGGCCGGGCATCGCTGACAACAAATACTATATGCCGCAAAAGTAAAGTAACATTTTTTAAATGATGGATTGTGATTTCATATATGCAAATTCTAAATTTTATAACTAAAACTAACATTTCTAATATTTCTATAACTAAAACTAACATTTCTAATATTTCTATAACTAAAAAACATTTCTATATAACTAACATTTCTAATATAACTAACATTTCTATATAACTAACATTTCTAATATTTCTATATAACTAACATTTCTATATAACTAACATTTCTAATATTTCTATAACTAAAAAACTTTTCTATATAACTAACATTTCTAATAATTCTATAACTAAAAAACAGAAAGATTGCTGACATTTCTATAACAATGTGTGTGTGTGTGTGTGTGTGTGTGTGTGGTACATGGCGGCCGGGGCAGGAAGCTCACCGGCGAGGCGCGACGACGGCGACGACGGGGACGGAGATGGAGACGGCGACGGGGACGGGGACGGGGCGGCGACGACGGGGACGGGGCGGCGACGACGGGGACGGGGAGGACAGGCCGGGCGGGGACGACGGGAGGACGGGGCGAGGCGCGACGACGGGGACGACGGGGACGGGGACGGCGACGGCGACGGCGACGGACAGTGACGGGGACGGCGAAGGACGGCGACAGGGACGGCGACGGGGGCAGCGACGACGGGGCAGAGGGAGAGATGAGAAACTGACAATTTTTTTGAAGTGTTTTCTTATATAGAACAACCTTTAGTACCGGTTGGAGTCACCAACCGGTACTAAAGGTCTGTTTTGGCCAGGCCAAGCGGCGGGAACGGCACCCCTTTAGTACTGGTTGGTGGCTCCAACCGGTACTAAAGACCCCCCTTTAGTACCGGTTTGAGCCACCACCCAGTACTAAAGGGGGTGCACTGGCACAGGTGCGGTGCGTCATGTTTAGTCCCACCTCGCTAGCCGAGGGGCGTCCGCACTGGTTTATAAGCCCCAGTGCGGTAGCTCCCTCGAGCTCCTCTCCAAAGCAGGCCTACTGGGCCTAAATGTTTTGTGCTTCCCTGTAGGCCTACTGGGCCTTCCCGGGCCTGCATCCTGGCCCAACAACAGGTTGGGTTTCTAATCGTATGCAGGCCGCTGTGGCGCAGTAGGTGGGCTTTTTTTTCTTATTTTTTTGCTTTATTTATTTTTGTTTTATTTATTTTTGAGTTGTTTTTTGCTGTATTTAGAGTTTCTTTGTGAATATTTTTGCTTTAGGTACAAAAAATTACAAACTTTCTGTTAGTACCGGTAGTTTACAAATTTGAATAGTTTAAATTTTGAATTATTTGAAATTTGTGTGAATCACAAGTTTGTGAATAACTTAACTTTGAAAATAGATTTTTTTCAGTGATTCTTTTTTCTTATGTTTAATATTAGTGTGTTTTATCATTATATTTAATTTGGTAATGCTTAGGTTATTTAAAAATGAAATGCCTTTGTAACGGATGAGTTTCGTCCGAAACCCTCGTACTTCAAAAGAGATTGTCCATTTTGTACACGAAGTGCATCCAGTTTTTGCGGTAACCCTCTCTACTTTTTTGCACATACTATGTGGGTGAAATTATGATACCATGCCAACTTTCAACCTTTTCTGAGTTCATTTGAAATGCTTTTCAATTTCAGGGTCATTAGCTGAAAAAATCATTAAATGCATGAAAGAATTTGCTTGCATAAAATTTCTTCGTGTTTCAAATGCCAAAACACATAACTAGCTATCCTAACTGTTACAGAGATTCCCTCATGGGTGTGAAACACAGAAGAAAGTGATGATAGTGAAGCCGATCACATCCCTGATCTTTGGGTGTGAAACTTTTTCTTCGCGTGTGTCCCTTTACGCCGTAGCCATGGAAAATCTTCATCATTTAACTGGATGCTCGGGTCAATATTCACTATGAATGGAGCAATTTCATCAAACTTTTCATAATCTCCTGACATGTCTGTCTTGTCATCCACTCCCACGATGTTTCTCTTCCCAGAAAGAACTATGTGCCGCTTTGGCTCATCGTACGATGCATTCACTTCCTTATCTTTTCTTTTTCTCGGCTTGGTAGACATGTCCTTCACATAGAAAACATGTGCCACATCATTGGCTAGGACGAATGTTTCGTCTGCATAGGCAAGATTGTTGAGATCCACTGTTGTCATTTCGTACTGCGGGTCTTCCGTTACCCCGCCTCGTGTCATATTGACCAATTCGCACTAAAACAAAGGGACCTTCAAACCACGTCGATAGTCAAGTTCCCATATGTCCTGTATATAACCATAATATGTTTCCTTTCCCGTCTTCGTTTCTACATCAAAGAGGACACCACTGTTTTGGTTGGTGCTCTTCTTATCTTGGGCGATCGTGTAAAATGTATTATTTATCTCGTACCCTTTGAAAGTCGTTATATTCAAATATGGTAACTAGGACAGCAAGTACAAGTCATCTTCAATAGAGGCGTCATGTATGGTACGTGTCTGTAACCAGCTGGCGAAACTCCTGGTTTGTTCACGTGTAATCCAGTCATCAGACCACTCCGAGTGTTTGGAGCGTAGCAAATTCTTGTGTTCATCCATATACGGAGCCACCAATGCGGAATTCTGTATAATTGTGTAGTGTGCTTCAGTGAGAGAATGTCCGTCCATACATATTATTTGTTCCCCTCCTAGCGTGCCTTTTCCATCCAGTCTTCCCTTATGCCGCGATTCAGGAACACCAATCGGCTTAAGGTCAGGAATAAAGTCAATACAAAACTCAATGACCTCCTAATTTTCATGGCCCTTGGAGATGCTTTCTTCTGGCCTAGCACGGTTATGAACATATTTTTTTAAGACTCCCATGAATCTCTCAAAGGGGAACATATTATGTAGAAATACAGGACCCAAAACGTTAATCTCTTCACATAGGTGAACTAGGACGTGTGTCATGATGTTCAAGAAGGATGGTGGGAACACCAACTCGAAACTGAAAAGACATTGCACCAAATCATTCTCTATCCTTGGTATGATTTCTAGATCGATTACCTTCTGAGAGATTGCATTGAGGAATGCACATAGCTTCACAATGGCTAATCGAGCGTTTTCCGGTAGAAGCCCCCTCAATGCAACCGGAAGCAGTTGCGTCATAATCAAGTGGCAGTCATGAGACTTTAGGTTCTGGAACTTTTTCTCTGCCATGTTTATTATTCCTTTATATTCGACGAGAAGCCAGACGGTACCTTAATACTGAGCAGGCATTCAAAGAAGATTTCCTTCTCTTCTTTGGTAAGAGTGTAGCTTGCATGACCCTGATGTATGCCGTTTTTTCTGTGCATACGTTGCTGGTCCTCCCGTGCCTTGGGTGTATCTTTTGTCTTCCCATACACGCCCAAGAAGCCAAGCAGGGTCACACAAAGATTCTTCGTCATGTGCATCACGTCGATTGCGGAGCGGACCTGTAGGTCTTTCCAATAGGGCAGGTCCCAAAATATAGATTTCTTCTTCCACATGGGTGCGCGTCCGTCAGCGTCATTCGGAAGAGGTTGTCCACCAGGACCCTTTCCAAAGACCACCTTCAAATCCTTGACCATATCATGTACATCAGCACCAGTACGGTGGCGAGGCTTCGTCCGGTGATCCGCCTCACCTTTGAAATGCTTGCCTATCTTTCTTATGGGATGCCTACTCCGAAGAAATCGACGATGTCCCAGGTACACATTCTTCTTACAATTAGCCAAATATATATTGTCGGTACCGTCCAAACAGTGCGTGCATGCGCGGTATCCCTTGTTTGTCTGTCCTGAAAGGTTACTGAGAGCAGGCCAATCATTGATGGTCACGAACAGCAACGCCTTTAGGTCAAATTCTTCCCCCATGTGCTCATCCCACACACGTACACCTGTTTCATTCCACAGTTGTAAGAGTTCTTCAACTAATGGCATTAGGTACACATCAATGTCGTTGCCGGGTTGCTTAGGGCCTTGGATGAGCACTGGCATCATAATGAACTTCCGCTTCATGCACAACCAAGGAGGAAGGTTATACAAACATAGAGTCACAGGCCAGGTGCTATGGTTGGTGCTCTGCTCCCCAAAAGGATTAATGCCATCTGCACTTAGACTAAACCATACGTTCCTTGCGTCATCTGTAAACTCCTTCCCGTACTTTCTTTCGATTTTTCTCCACTGCGACCCGTCAGCGGGTACTCTCAACTTTCCGTGTTTCTTACGGTCTTTTCTGTGCCATCGCATCGCCTTGGCATGCTCTTTGTTTTGGAACAAACGTTTCAACCGTGGTATTATAGGAGCATACCACATCACCTTGGCAGGAATCTTCCTCCTGGGGCGCTCGCCCTCGACATCACCAGGGTCATCGCGGTTGATCTTATAGCACAATGCACCGCATACCGGGCAAGCGTTCAAATCCTCGTACTCACCGCGGTAGAGGATGCAATCATTAGGGCATGCATGTATCTTCTGCACCTCTAACCCTAGAGGGCAGACAGCCTTCTTTGCTTCGTATGTACTCTCGGGCAATTCGTTATCCTTTGGAAGCATATTCTTTATCATTACCAGCAACTTTCCAAATCCCTTGTCAGATACACCATTCTTTGCCTTCCATTGTAGCAATTCCAGTGTGGTGCCCAGCTTTTTCTTGTCACCTACGCAATTCGGGTACAACAATTTTTTGTGATCCTCAAACATGCGCCGCAACTTCTTCTTCTCCAAATCACTTGCCCAGTTTCTCTTTGCATCGGCAATGGCCCGACCTAGATCATCAACAGGCTCATCCAATGCCTCTTCTTCAGCTTCTTACCGCATTGCCGGCTCAGCTTCTTCCCGCATTACCGGCTCAGCTTCTTCCCTCATTGTTGTATCATCGTATTCATGGAACCCATGGCCAGGATAGTTGTCGTCGTCCTCTTCTTCTTCATTGTCTTCCATCATAACCCCTCTTTCTCCATGCTTGGTCCAAACATTATAATGGGGCATGAAACTGGACTCAAACTGGTGGACGTGAATGGTTCTTGACGTAGAGTAATTGTGACCATTCTTACAGCCAGCGCATGGACAAGGCATAAAACCATCTGCACGCTTGTTTGCCTTAGCTGCAAGCAGAAAAGTACGCACGCCATTAATGAACTCGGGAGAGCATCGGTCATCGTACATCCATTGCCGGCTCATCTTTAATACACATCACCGAAAACACCAAATTAATACAATACATAAAGTTCATACATAAAGATCATAGAACACTTAAATGCCACAAACAAATAAATCTCTAGCTAAAGAATTTAAATGCAACAACAAATATGATCAAGATCGCAACTAAGGTAACAATTGATCCAATAGCATAATGATACCAAGCCTCACTATGAATGGCATATTTTCTAATCTTTCTAATCTTCAAGCGTATTTTCTCCATCTTAATCTTGTGATCATCGACGACATCGGCAACATGCAACTCCAATTCTATCTTCTCCCCCTCAATTCTTTTCAATTTTTCCTTCAAATCCTCGTTTTCTCTTTCAACTAAATTTAACCTCTCGGCAATAGGGTCGGTTGGAATTTCCGGTTTAACTACCTCCTACATATACAAATATCTATGTCAACTTGATGGGCATAATTTGTCATAAACACAAAATGCAATGAATAGTTTTAAAAGAGAATATACCACATCCGAATCATAACCCGGACGAGGGCCGATGGAGACGGATATCAAAACCATGGCACTATGTATAACAAACAACGTATGAGTAAGATAATTATACGAGTAACTATATATCCAAATCACACAAACATCAATTTTTTATATAAAACTTCATGAACAAGAGGCTCACCACAAGGTGGTGGCGGCGACGGGACGTTGCGGGCGATCGATGGTGGTTACGACGGAGATTTAGAAGGCACTAAGTAAACCACACCTACATATGCAAACTAAGTGTTATTTTGACCTCAAATTGCATATAAATCAAATACTAGCACATATATATAATTCCTCCCAAATTACTAAACTCAAAAGTCAATCACTATATAAAGCATTGCACGAGCTAATCTAGCAATGAGAGATGAAAGGTCAAAGTTGCTAACCTTTGTGATTATTTGAATGGATGGGGCCCTTCAAATCTTGACAAATTTTGGGCAAAATGTGTGATGAGCTTGAGAGGAAGAGGGAAAAGAACAGAGAGGAGAGGGGAAAGGGGAAGAACAGAGCGAGCTCGGGTGGATGAAGGGTCTATGTAGGACGACCTTTAGTACCGGTTCGTGATACGACCTGATACTAAAGGTGCTGGAGGGGCCCCGGACTGACAACATCCTGCCACCACTCACTTTAGTACCGGTTCGTGGCACGAACCGGTGCTAAAGGTTCACCACGAACCGGTACTAATGATGTCCGCCCGCCTAGCCGTTGGAACCGGCACTAATGGACACATTAGTGCCGGCTCAAATTCAAACCGGCACTAATGTGCTTCTCATTTGACCCTTTTTCTACTAGTGATATTAGCATTATTCTTATCCGCCCCCAAGCGAATCAAATTAAAATCAACCCCACCACCACAGGGAGGTTGATTGCCCTTTTGGCCCCAACCAGGTTGGTTAGTTCGAGCAGGAACGCCGGCGATCTGGAGTGATCGGCAGGTCCATAAACACACACGACCACCCACGACAAACCAGATACATGATGTTTAATAGTAGCGGCTAAAAGGAAAACACCAACGTCCCACTACATTACATCACATACATCCTTATTACAACCCAACAAAATGCCACCAGAATGCCCAACAGAGGGTACCCAGTGCTAATCAAAACGTTGTAAGGGGTCATAAGCGAGCAGTTCTCTAAAGGTAAAATCAGTCTTAATCGTCTCTTGGAGCGCAACCACGTCAATACGTTCTTTGGCCATGTATTCTTTAAGTTGTGTGCGCAGGCCACCGTGGCCACAACCACGTATATTCCAGAACATGTACCGCATCTAAATAATCCCGTTACGTAGGCGCACACCCCGAGAGGTCACCGCCTTTGCCACTCTCTTCCTAGCCGCCACTCAGCCATTAGAAGGAAGGACACCAGCTTCCCTAGCTTGTGTCGCCTCGTCGGGCACTCTCTCGTCACCAGTCTCTACTGGAACAATGGCTAACTCGTTGCTGTTAGCGCAGCGCATGACGGCAGCCGCCAGCACAGCCTGCGCCTCTTCCCTAGCACGCACGAGTGAAATAATGTCGGACTGAGACCCTCGGGTTTCCACGCCGCAATCGTCTAAAATGCTCGCGAGGTGATCATCCGAGAAGGCATTAAGAATGCGGAAAGATGGAAAGGGATCACCTGCAGCGTCCATGTTCTTGTCGGCGATGCGGATTTTGGCGCTCTCCATGGAAGAGAGATCACCGAGCTTGGCCTTGGCCCGAACGCTAGGAGCGCGCTGCACCACCGGGATCGCCTTGGTGCGCCTGGCCTTGTTGTTAGTACCCGTCGCCCCTAGCGCCGCCCCCAGCTCGCCACCAAGGTCAGAAGTCGCCACCTCCGCCACCACCATCGCCTGCTTGTTAGCCGGCTTCCTCCCCGCCGTTTTCTTAGGTTGATGACCAGCGCTGTTGGAACCCCGATGCGGGGCAGGGGTAAGGTCGCCACCCTCGTTCACCACTCAACCAGAGTCCGCCCCCACGGTCACTGGAGAGGATGAGGCGGGAAGAGAAACAGCCGAGGATACCCCGCCCGCTCCACTCAGGGACGCCGCCACCTCGTTCGGGGCAGTGTTGGTCCCGAACTCATTGAAGGAAAGCTCCAGCGACCGGGCGAGCGAAGGCACGCTCACCGCGGTGTCCTGACTCGCCACCCCAATGGCACCAGCCTTAGCCGACAGCGTACCCAGCTTATCCCGCGTTTCCGTGTCAATCTCCGTGCCAATGGATGTATCCTGGAGGCTGTCGTCTGGTTCTATCCCCCTGTCTTGCATCTTGGCATCCTGGTTCGCCGCAGCACTAGGACCACCCTCGCCCCCATGCAGATCTTTGCGTGGTTCAGCCCTACCATGTTTGTCATTGCCCTGTGGCCGTACGCCCGGATTCGCGTCCATGGAAGGAGGATGGGAACGACCAGATCCAAGCTCGGCCCTCGCACCACCCCTTTTGGGCAAGGTCTCACGCTCCACCTTGATTTGATCTCCCTCGTGGTTGAACCACACCTCGACGAACCATTCAGCTTCTCCGGGGCTTTGCAAGCGAGCTTCATCCGAACAGGCCCCAACCTGATCAGAGACAGTTCATCGACCACGATTGGCCGTCCCAGCATCCGGAACCCCTCCCTGATGCGGTCTTCACGGATATGCTTATTTGGGACTCCATGGAGCCGCACCCAAGTCGCCGGCATCACCATGGGATGGACCTCCTCGTGAAGCATGTCGCGTACACGCGCAGTAATGTCATTGATCGACAAAAATAGCTTACCGCTAGATTTCGCCATGTGTAATAGATCTGCAGAAGGAAAGACCACCACGAAATCGTCATCGCCCACCTGTGTGACCTGCCAATCCCATTCTCTCCGGTCACCATGTGCTTCAGTTCTTGTTTGAGAATCCGAAGATTAAGCTTCCCCGGCTCCGCAGAGAGGATGGCAACGTTCTTGATGCGAGCATCGATGGGGGCTTCGTCCTCGTCCTCCTCTTCAAACTCTAGACAAAAGAAACCCTCCCCAGAGATGGCACTTCCCATGATTTGTAGGTGAAGCTGTCGGCCCCGTGTCGGGCAGTGCGCGAACCCGTGCCCTTCTTCCTTGCAGAGCACACAGAGGGGCAAGAACTTGCATTTGGATTGGTAGTGACCGAGTCGCCCGCACTTGAAGCACTCCACATCCGGCGCCTCCTCCACTGGGATGGGTTCCTCCGCCGTACCCTTGGACGCAGAGGGCAGCGCCATCGCCAGTGGATCTATAGGTACACGCGGCTTCTTGGCCAATGGATCCCCGTGGCCCCCACCACAGTTGGGATGAGCCTCATGCTTCCTCTCAAGCTCGCGCCGCCGCTGCTGAACCTTCTTCTTCTTCTTGCGCTTCTGCCGCTGGATCCACCATGGGGGAGGAGGACCCGAATCCCCCTCACGCCCGCCATGGTCGCGAGATCCCCCACGATCTTCTCTGGCCTCGCGGCCACCCGAACGATGGCGCATCACGCGCTTCGCCTTGTCGCGTAGCTCCCGTTCCCTGCATCGTTCCGCCTCCGGGTCTGAAATCTCCATCGGTCTCTTGTCTGCTCGCCGATCTCCCATCACCACCGCCGCGAAGGAATGGAGGAGGAGGGAGGAGGGAGGCAGATCTTGAGCGTGCGGGCGGATGAGCGAGGTGCCGCACCTCGCGAGTGGTGGCTGGAAACCCTAAATGGGGATCCAGGTAACCCCTCCTCACCCACTTATACCCAGTGGTCGGGCGAGTAAGGGGCCGAGGCGCGTTGGGCCGTTGGGGCACGTGTGGCCGCAGGTCCGAGGCCATCTCCAGGCCCAACCCCACTGGTGGGGCAGAGATGCACCCAGTCTGTCCCCGCCGCCCAGGCCCAGAACCCTCAGCCAGCCCCGCACCCGACGCCGGCCCAGTAAGGACCCCCGCTGCCGGCCCATCCGGCCCAACCCTAGGGCCCGGTGCAGAGCGCATCGTCTCCAAACCGCACAGCACCACCGCCGCCTCTGCCGCCGCCACCACTTGGGACGCCGGCAGGCACGGCCAGTCCTCCCTGGACAACTCCATCTCAACCACCAGCAGGCTCGCCGCCGTCTTGGATCGGATAAACGTCGCCGCCCCCGACGAAACGCCAGCACCCGAGCCCGAGCCGCTAACCTCGACGGTATCCAGATGCGCGAGGCCATGGTCCTGGAGCCACGGCCGCCCGGCGCAAAGCGCCTCCCACGCCCCGAGCCCGAACCCACCGCACTCTGCTTCGCCGCAAAGACCACGAAATCTCTGATCGACGGCCCTGCAGGCACCGCGCACAGGCCCCGCTCCAAAACCAGCGCCTCGTCCTCGACCTCCTCCTCCGAGTCCTCTGCTGCCAGCGCCCAAAAGCGATTGTGTCGAGCGCCGCCTCCCGCCTCAGGAGAGCTGGCGCGGCCCGCCCCGCCGCTCCCCTAGTGACCGCTCGCGCCGGGCTGGACCACCGACCAGCCCGCCGCCTCCTCCACGGTCGGCACCAGCACCGAAATAGGCGCGTCGCCCGCGCAGTCGCCTTCCCGACTAATCCTCCGTCTCTTCAAACACATTCCTATTCCTGAATTTATCTCAAAATTTCTGGCGATGCGCTTTCAAGGGGAGGAGACGTTCCGGTCGGCATTTGTGCCCTGTCTATTTGCTTTTTTGTCAGTGTAAGGATAAGAGAGGGATAAACTTATTCGTCATGGGGAAACTGCTCCTAGGGAGAGAGGGGCGAATCCCAGGCGACTCTGTTCCCCTCTGCGTCCGCCAGCGTTCCCGTGGGTTCCCTCTCCCTCCGCCGGTCATTTCAACGGCGGGAGGGTGGGGGAACCCTGGATCTACGCTCCGGTGTGTAGATACGTTGTGGGTAGTTAGGTTTCTGGACGGCGGCACTGTGGAGGCGGAGTTGCTGCCGGGGAGAGTAAGGGTGCTGCCGCTCGTTCCCCTCTGTGTCGCTGTCCTCCGGGGCTCCGCCGTCGAGCTTGCGGATTTTGGTGCTCGCGGATCTTGGGATCTGGCGTGATCTTCGTCCTTCTCGCTGGTCGAGGTCGCGTCGATGGCTGTGCTTGTGAGGTGCTCCTGCTCTGCGCGGGGCTGTCGTCGCCAAGGTGATGGCCTGCTGCTGGAGCCTTTGGTCCCCCATCTTCGTCTTTGTCATGGTAAGGAGGCTCTGGTCTTGCTGTGGATGGCTGGGGGTTGGGCGGTGGCGCCGGTGTCGTCTGGTGTTGCTGCTTGTACAGGGCCTCTTGGTCGACTCCAGTTCTTCGTTCTGCCAGCTCCAGTGGTCGAGCGATGCTGGATCTTCCCCTGTCCGTCGTGCTGGTCCAGTTGGGCCTTAGCTGAAGACTTCCTGTCCGTGATTAATCCGTCTAGCAGATGTCAAGGTTACGCTGGCCTCGTGTGGGAGCAGCGGCAACGGCAGCGGCAGCGCGCGGGCAGCTCACGGTGGTGTGTGGGGTGGTTCGGCTCCCTAGGGACCGGATTGTAGTTTTTTTCTTTATGGGGTGCTCTGTATCACTAGCTTGTGCTAATATAGTTCTGGGGTCCTTTTCGCAAAAAAAGAGAGGGATAAACTTTCCTAAAATGGTTGTTTGCTTGGGAACTCTAACGAGGAAAGGCACATAATAATTTTCTAAAAACACCATCGATTGACTATCCACCAAACAAGGAAGATGAAAAACTCGACCGCCTGGCAAATGTATTTTTATCTTTTTTTGCGTTGTGCAGGGTAAATGTGATTAGTAAACTCAAAATTAAACTGAAAATTCATACAGGAACATGCAAAATTCTGTGGAGAGCGACACGAGTTGATGAAGATAAAAAAGAGGCGTCAATTCAGTCGGCCGAAAACTATTATATACCATATGAGAAAAGAACATGCCAATAGATGACAGCAAAATTTATCTAATGTGTAGTTTGTAAACCAGAAACTTGCTACTCGAGGCTCACCTTGTTCGTCACATCCTTCGAAATTTTCTGGCCCCTGCCGGAACTCATTGTGAGGAGCCTACTGGCACTGTGCTTCGCCACATGGCCAGCGGCCACCTGCCAACTAGCGTGTCGTCGATCCTTATGCCGGCCATGGCGATGACATCCTTTGCCATGTCGGTACTGATCAGCTCCAAGAGCTGGCAGATATATGGCAAGCATAATTGATCAAATATATTCTATAAATTACCTAGGTCTAGCCTGTTAGTTGAAGGATGCCCACCGTTTTCTTCGCGCTCCTTGGCTAAGAGTGGCCAAGGACGAATGAACTCGATGCAATAATCCTCGAGCTTGGAGCAATTGTGACAGTGAGCGTGAGCCAGCTTCAACATGTCTAATGCGTTATCTTTTGAGATGTGCTCAGCCAAGAAGTTTTGACATATGGCCTTCATCCTGTCCAGGCCGAACCGACATGCCGCCCCGAGCATCTCTCCTGCCGCCCCTGTGCTAACGAGAGGTTCTAGCTTGTCGGTGTAGACAAAGTTGAGCATGGCCTTGAAGACATCAGCCTTCATACCGTCAACCTGTATGAGGTTGTCATCCCTGATGTTGACTGCTCCTGCCATCGCTTCACATAGGATTGGCGATCGCGCGGCGATCAAAAGACGGTGGGCGTGAATTTCGCTATTCTCGACTAGAAAGCACACGTCCGCCCCATCTCCGCTCACCAGCAGCTTCCCGAGTTGCGATGTGATGCTGGAATCGGGCACGGTGATCATGGCCCTGGTCGTGGGAGAGCAGGTAATAGTGTAGGGATGCGTGATAAGAGCAACGTTGCAGTGTATGGTTAAGGAGCCATCATGTGCTAGGTACTTTGATTTTGCAGACTCAAAGGTGATTAACCTTCCAAGTCCCCAGCCTTCATTGTTTTGGGCGTATACTGCACATATTTGTTGTTCCACGTAATCTATGGCCATGTTTGACTTCCTACTTGGGTCAAAGATCTTGCACTACCGGACTCGCGGGCTATGCCTACGGCCACGGGCCGTCGGCATAGGCCCCTAGGCCGTCGGCATAGATCTATGCCTACGGCTGCCGTCGGCATAGCCTCGTCGGCGTAGCGTCAGCGTAGTTTGACAGACCGTCGGCATAGTATAGCCGTCGGCAGTGTTTTTCGTCTGACGGCAACGGACGGCACCGTCAAAAGCGCTGACGAATCACGCAATGCCACGTCGCAGGGCTATGCCTACAGCAAAGCTGTAGGCATAGATGAATCTATGCCGACGGCTTTTGCCGTCGGCATATCTCTGCCACGTGGCAGCTCCTGGGTTCTCCTGGCAGCAGGGCTATGCCTACGGCAAAGCCGTCGGCATAGATATTGATATATGCCTACGGCTTTGCTGTAGGCATAGATGTGCCACGTGGCAAGCCCTAGTAACTCCTGGGCGTATATATGCCGACGGCTTTGCCGTAGGCATAGTTTTTTTTCTCTGTTTTCTCTTTTTCAATTCATTTGACAGCATTTCAAAACAGAACAATATGAAATTATGCAGAAATATGACAATTCGTCATGTAAACATACTCAAGTTCATCTAAACATACTCAAGTTCACCATCATCATCTAAACATACTCAAGTTCATCACATTATCTAAAGATCATCACCGACGGAAGTTCATGAACATAAAAGTAGTGCAAGACATGAAACATGATAAAAGTAGGAATATGAAAGGCATGGCACGATGGCCACATGCACGGAATCATCAAGCAAGAGCACCACCGCCAAAACCACCACCTCCGCCAAAAGCACCACCTCCGCCAAAACCACCACCACCACCTCCGCCAAAACCGCCATCACGACCACCACCACTCTGCCAGATCGGAGTGACTGGGGTCGACGGAGCAGGAGTCGAGCCACCGGTCCCCTACATGTTTCAGAAAAGATTCTAACGGTAAATATGATATGATAGTGTTTCATGAACGAGAACTAGTTTGCTAGTAGTTAGGCAAATGTACTAACCGGACCATCACTGCCTAGTGCCACCCATTCATCGAACGTGGGCACGTGTGGGGGTTCTCCCGCGGGTGGTGGTGGGGGTCCCATTTGCCGTGGACGGTGCGCCGCGGATCGGTGACGTGGCATGACGATATATGCCTACGGCCGCCCGTCCAGGCCGTCGGCATAGATTTGACGACGTTAGCCGCTGGTCACGGGCGGGGTCGCCGGGCCCACGGGTATGCCGACGGCCTGGGTATGCCGACGGTTGCTGTCGCCATGTTCGCAGCTGGGCCGACGACATATGTATGCCGACGGGTGCCGTCGGCTTAGCTCGTGATAGCCCGACGGCCAAGATACGCCGACGGCCAAGACGTGGCTGTCGGCATAGCGCAAAGTAGGCCGACGGCAGCCGTCGGCATTGATTTGGCCGTCGGGGTAGGGCCAGTTTCCGGTAGTGTTGAAGGTGCTGGACACCTCGACACCACGGTCTGGAGGATCAGTCAACAGCCTGAGGTACACAGAGATGTTCCCTTGGTTCTCTGCTGCATCTCCTACCGGGTTCACCTCTATCCTCCAGTTGTAACCACCGATGTGGAAAGCACCCGAATGGATCACATGGCCAACACCATGGCTCCTCTGAACGGAAAGGAAGTTGGGTATCCTGAACTCGTGCACGCCATGCACTTTTTGGGACATGTTATAAGTAGACCAGGTCTTCCCAAGTGGCAGGCCATTGATACGGTCCGACGTCCGAGGACGAGGAGTTATGTGCGGCTACTCTTTCCATGATCTCGGTTATCAAAGAGGTGCAGCTTTCTTTGATGATGAGCTCCTGGAACTCTTGTGTCTTGGTCACAGCAGCGCACATGGCAGGGTCGGAACTCGGAAGCTATGTACTCGATGCAAGAATCCTCGAGCTGGCGGCAGCTGTAGCGGCCGCGCACGACCAGCAACGTGGCCATGACATTGGTGGTGTCCATGCTCTCGGACAGTATGTTCTCACACATAAGCCTCAGCCTCTCTACGTCATAGCGATCTGCAGCCACGAGGAGGTCGCGTGCCATGGCTCCACGGCGCCTCGCCACATATCTCTCCTTGCAAGCAGGCTGGTGTTTGCTTGTTGGTTTGATGGGCAGCTCATCAGTGTAGATGAAGCGGAGCATGGCCCTAAAGGTGGAGGTTCTCATGTCTTCGATGACGACGCGCGCGGCAGCAGCACCATCATTCGTCTGCCAGCGGAACTGCGCGGCGAAGACCGGCGATTGCATGGCGAGCACGAGCTTGTGCGCCCGGATCTCGGTCTGCTCCACAACGAAGGTCACGTCTGGCTGCAAGCAAGGTGGTCTCATGTCTGGTTCTGGTCCATCCGCGAGCAGAAGTTTGCGGATATCCTGAGAGATGGTGGGTGGAGGCACCATGCAAAGTGGTGGCGTGTCTTCGGTGGTGGGGGTGCACGCCTCGATTATGAGGTCGACGGTGCAGTGGATGGTGAGGCGATCGTCTCTCACGTAGCTGCTCTCATGGGCAAGGAACGCGCGGGGAACTGAGAGCTTCCAGGTCATGCCCGATGTAGCCGTCGTGGAGATGGAGAAGACATTGGAGCTGCCGCTTCGCCACACGGCAGGTGGCGACTCACCCAGCGGGTCCTCGATCCGGAGACTGGCCTTGGCGACGACGTCCTTGGTCATCCGGAGGCTGAGCAGCTCGAGGGAGATTGACGAGAGTTCACCCTTATAATCGAACCAGCAGCCGAGCTCCCAGGTGTGGCCACCGGCGCTGAAGGCGCCGGACCTGATGATGGTGAAGCAGTATTTGTCGGCGACGCTGCCGAGATGCTTCCGCTGGCTGTAGCCGACGATGTCAAACTGGTGTGTGCCACGGATGAGCTTTGTCCTGTGCGTCGACGCCTTCCTCTGCGGCTCCGACGCCATGACCGGGCGGTTCAGCTTCTCGATCGCTAGATCGATCGATGAGGATGCAAAGTTGCAAACGCAAACACGTGTGCTCAAGAAAACATAGATTTTTTTTGAGGGAACAAGAAAACATAGATTTGATTGAACTCGATCTCCTTATATATGATTTTGTTTATCAACTCAAAGAGGTTTATTAGTTAACCAATGATTTCTATTTTATTCTGCCAGTTTGACACCAATTTCCAGGCAACGCTCCATTGAAGCACCGGTGATGCAGCACCGTCAACGGCAGAGATGGATGCTGCGTTGTAGCACCGTCGCCGACGAGCATCTACATGGATGCTACGTTGCAGCAAATCACCGCCAAGCAGCACCATGGATGCTCCTTTGCAGTATCGTAGTTGTCGTGGAATTGTCACGGCAGATGTCCTTAGTGTCAGGACTTAGTCGCGAGGCCAACGCATCTATGTGGTAGCTTGAGAGGGGTCGAGCGGGATGAGAGACGCGATGTTTTTACCCAGGTTCGGCCCCTCACGGTGGAGGTAAAAGCCTACATCCTGCTTCATTGATATTGATGATGATGACCACGGTTACAAGATTGCTCTATCTCGCGAGCTATTGTCTAAACCTAACTTGTCCAACCCGTGGAACTTGTCCCTCTCCCTCCTTTTGGGGAGCCCTGCCCCTCCTTATATATGTTGGAGGGGCGGGTTACATGTAGAGTCCTATTAGGATTAGGACTAGTCTATTTCTAATACAAACCGGATACAAGTCCAGGTCTTAACTCCTTGTAAGATAAATGTTCCTCATGCCTTTTCTCTTAAACCGGCCCACGATTATCATAAACCGGCATGTTGGGCCTTGGGCCTTGTCATCCATCTGAAACACGCGCCCGGTCACCAATGAGTCTTCAGGCTCATGAATCGTCATACCAGTGAACTGCCAGATACGTAAACCGCTAATCTTTGGCGGTTTACCAATGAAACACCTAGTCCAGTAGGGTTATACTTCCGGCCGGTTTACGCCGCGGGGTATATCCCCGACATTAGCCCCAAGTTTAGCTTGGATTTATCCATGGTAAACTTATGCTGCAAAATTAACACAAGAACAAATTTGATAGGTCGTGCTCCGGGTTAAGAATTCTTATAAACCGGTACCTGATCACCCTTAAGTCCTTGTTATTTCCTCCTTCTGGGAAGTCCGGGTCAACAGACCAACTTCATAATCAATTTGCCGACATTGGTTTGTCACAGAAATATTATGAAGAATAACTCCTTTGATTCAGCTCCCAAAGCGCTGGTTTAAGAAATATGGGTCTTGAAATACTTATCTGATATTCAGCCGGTTTGAAGATGTAAAACTTGCCGGTTTGAGAATGTTAAACTGTGCCGGTTTAAGACTTGAACTTGCCGGTTTATCATTACAGGTTTACAAATATTGACGGCACCGGGTCATAATTGTTGTCGACACCGGGTCATGTAACTGATCTTCCTGATTTGCTCAAAACTGATAAAATGAAGATGTTCCTCCTTTACATGCATAATACCTGTAGCCCCCAAGTCTTAAGAGGAGAACATAGTGATAACTTAAGACTTGCTCCAATAAGTATTTCAACCTTGAAGAAATCTGGTTTGTTCATCTAAAAACTGAATACTCCATATATGTAGCCCCCAAGTGTCGGGTTGTCATGCTTGCAGCAACTTGGGACTTGTAATTGCTTATAAAAACTTCAATCAGTGTAACTCCCAAGGGCCGGGTCATTATGCAATAATGAGCAGGAACTTTGTAAATATAATTATGTAGATTTTAGTAGTGATGTGTAGCCCCCAAGGGCCGGCTTAGTAAGACAATACTGAAGCAGGACTTGATATATACTTCAATGAAAATAACATCTTATAATGTAGCTTCCATCGTAGGGCTTGAACCCATGTCCACAAGGTTAAGAGCTTTGTGCTTTACCAACTGAGCAATGGATCCTTCAATATTATGGACGAAAACTTGTGTACCTTGAATTGTTGACAGGAGCAATTGGTAGCCCCCGAGGGCCGACTCATTATAATATAATGAGTCGGGTCTTCAGTAAGACTAGTAAAAATGACTTTCCATTAGCCCCCAAGTGTCATGATGCATGCTTGCAGCGACATGAGACTTGCATGTAATCTCAATTTGAATAATGTAGCCCCCAAGTGTCGGGTTGTAAGCCTGCAGCGACTCAGGACTATTCCTTCCATGGCAAAATAAATCATATTCATCGACAAAATAATATCCATTGCGCTAAAGCGACTTTGAAAAACCTCAATCATAATATTAATAACCATAATAAAAATCCAGCCATGTTGGCTATTTGAATATTTGAATAATATAATCCAATGATTTATGAGCGCATGATTCCAATGGCGCAATCCAAATATATATTGGCAACTTATAGTCGAAAGCCAGGCAGGGTCAACAAACACTGGATATTATCTTATCTCAAACTGGCGACTTATAGTCCAAAGCCAGGCCGGGTTTGATAAACGCTGGTGATTTATAATCATGCTTTATTAAACCTGTTTCTGCATACAACAAGTTTAAAGTGTCCTGGCGGTTTACCGCCGGACGGGTCATAATGCCCGACATATAATCTGGGTTTATAACCGAGGCTGCACTTAAGAATAATCAAATATGAAATACATCATACATGTGACATTGAATCACATCGTTGGTTTACCAACTTTTTGTAGTAAGAGTGATAACCCCAATCTTGAGTAATGATAACTCATTTCATATTGTGCCGGTTTATGATAAAACCGTACCGGGTTGTGATAAACACCGGTTTAACCATATATAATACTGGCGACTCATAGTCAAACCAGACCGGGCTGATAGTCTCCGGATTATAATTTGATCGTGTACTGAGAACTTGTAGTTGAAAGCCGAGCCGGGTTGATAAACACCGGTTTACTCCACAATAGGATGGTAACAGAAAATCAAACCGGGCAGATAGCCTCCGGATTAAGATTTGACCATGTTCAGTCAATTTGTAATTTGATAGTCGAACCGGTTTAAGAATTGTCGGTTTAAAAAATGCAACAAAAGAAATATTTATCAAAACAAAATTTCAAGCAAAGGCAATGATAAAACCATTTGTAAAAAGAGGCTATTGAGCCGATCAAATGGCGTTACCATGGTCGGACACGACCAAGCCCCCGATAGGCGTAGCTATGGTTCAAGTCAGCTAGGTTCCCAAATGAAACAGTGGCATTATGCCGATCAAAAGGCGTGGCAATGGTTCGGGTTCGACCAAGCCCCCAAGTGATTCTGTGGCCTTAGGCCGATCAAGAGGCGTGACTATGGTTCAGACGTGACCACAAGTCCCCAAGTGATGCATTGGCATTACGCCGATCAAGAGGTGTAGCGATGGTTCGGGTTCGACCAAAGCCCCCAAGTGATGCTGTGACACTAGGCCAATCAAGAGGCGTGACTATGGTTCAGACGTGACCACAAGTCCTCAAGTGATGTTGTGGCTTTACGCCTATCAAAAGGTGTTGCATTGGTTCAGACATGACCAAGCCCCCAAGTGATGTTGTGGCACTAGGCCGATCAAGAGGCGTGACTATGGTTCAGACGTGACCACAAGTCCCCAAGTGATCATTAATATGATAAGCCAATAAGGCATGATACCCATGTTTGAACCGCGCATCATGGCAGCAGGTCCTCTTTGGCACCTTTTAACTTTTGCAAGAGATAAATCCTTCTTGAATCGGATGTTAAACCGGATATTGAGAGCTTCAAAGCTTCATGGGAGACATCTTTCCCTTGAACCGGATTTTCAACCGGAATCTTCATTTTCAGCCGGAAATTTTCTGACGGCCTTTAAAATTTGCACCAATATGGCGGTTTAGGGTCCTGCATTTAGATAACTTTGCAAGCCGGAGTAATTGCTCTTTCAAAGAAAGCAATATATAATGTAAATATATATTGGATGGATTTCACCTGATATGTCAGTCCAGTTGATATCCAACATGGCTGGATTATACGCCAGTACGGACAAAAAAGTCGGCCGCGGCATTGCTGATGTAGTCCGGGCTGCGGGGACGGCGGTTTGTGTTCCGGTTCACCAGTGTGATATGCACAAATGCCGGCGCAGAACAGCTATCGCGTCTTGTCCATAGTAGGGCATCACTTTTATAGTGAGCACTTTTCCTGTATAGAAAGATATAGGCCAGAGTAATCATTCTTGGAAAAACAATATGTATAAAAAAGAAACAAATGGAACAGATAGCACCTGGAAATTTAATTGGCCGTGCTACCAGCGAGTAGTAGCATGCTTTTTGTCTGCACGTACCGACTGCTCCACAGTAAACCGGCCAGAACACATGCCATGGCCTGGTGGCTGTTAGCACCAGGATTTGATTTTTTATGGGATATCAACCCAGTCGTCATGACGAGGCGAGTATGAAGATGAATCATCAGGCACAATTAACTCCTACTGATTATTTTTAGCAGTCATCCGTGCGGGTCAACACCTCCTCTTATATGGCGAGGCGGGTTACTGCTTTCGCAGTGTCATTCGGTTGCAACGGCGATTTACAGCGACGGCGGCACGCGGCTGATGAAGTGTCGGCTCTTCCGTTGCTGTCTTGGTGGCAACCAGTGGCTCAAGTGAGGGTCGCGACTCAGACGACAGCGGCTATGACTCATGTCCCGGTCCTTTTGTAAATCGTGATCTTCAGACAAATCTTCAACAGCAAATTTTGATCCGGTGGAGTCCTACTTGACGTAGTATTTTTCCTTCCATCTCTACATTAGGAAGTAACCGCAAGTACGTATACTTATACCTTGAGACTTGAACTCGTAGCAGGACGAGTTAGTAGTATTCCTGGGCCAGCAGTGTCTCGAGGCAGGGGGATGAGCCAGCAGTGAATCGGCCGTGAAGGTTCAGAGGTTGCAGGGTAAACCGGCCGGCGAAACGAAGTACGCGGCGACGGAGTCCAGCGGTTCAACTTGTGGCGGGTCGCAGGAGCGATGACAGTGGGGGTGGCTCAGTGGAGGCGGCCAGCATGATAGTGACTCGAGTCAACAGAAGGCCATAGCGGGTCGACAGAGAAGTTTAGCGGCATGCAGCGGTGGACCGGAGCACCGGTGGCAGTTCTCGGGCAGTTTGGAGCAGCGGCCATTGGAGCCCGGCCACGGGGCGTGTCGTGGAATTATCACGGCAGATGTCCTTAGTGTCAGGACTTAGTCGCGAGGCCAACGCATCTATGTGGTAGCTTGAGAGGGGTTGAGCGGGACAAGAGACACGATGTTTTATCCAGGTTCGGCCCCTCACAGTGGAGGTAAAAGCCTACATTCTGCTTCATTGATATTGATGATGATGATCATGGTTACAAGAGTGCTCTATC
Organism: Triticum dicoccoides; assembly: GCF_002162155.2. Classification (NCBI taxonomy): domain Eukaryota; kingdom Viridiplantae; phylum Streptophyta; class Magnoliopsida; order Poales; family Poaceae; genus Triticum; species Triticum dicoccoides. The sequence continues at coordinate 46,307,994 of NC_041384.1, read as the reverse complement.
TCGGGAGCTATTGTCTAAACCTAACTTGTCCAACTTGTGGAACTTGTCAATCTTGTCCCCCTTTGAGGAGCCCTGCCCCTCCTTATATATGTTGAAGGGGCGGTTTACATGTGGAGTCCTATTAGGATTAGGACTAGTCTATCTCTAATACAAACCGGATACAAGTCCAGGTCTTAACTCCTTGTAAGATAAACGTTCCTCATGCCTTTCTTCTTAAACCGGCCCACCGTTAAACGTGAACCGGCCTTCTGGGCCTTGGGCCTTGTCATCCGTCTGTCCCGCTCGCCGGATCACCAGTGAGTCATAATGACCAGGTGGGTTGCTTGTAAACCGCCAGGTCAGGGCGGGTCGCCAGTAACTCGCCAAGTGTCAGCAGGGTCTTCAGATAAACCGCCAAGTCCGGCCGGGTTAACTTCCGGCCGGTTTACACCGCGGGGTATATCCCCGAAATTAGTCCCCAAGTTTAGCTTGGATTTATTCATGGTAAACTTATACTGCAAAATAAACATAAGAACAAATTTGACAGGTTATGCTCCGGGTTAAGAATTTTTATAAACCGGTACCTGATCATCCTTAAGTCCTTGTTATTTCCTCCTTCTAGGAAATCCGGGTCAACAGATCAGCTTCATAATCAATTTGCCGACATTGGTTTGTCACCGAGAAATATTATGAAGAATAACACCTTTGACTCAGCTCCCAAAGCGCCGATTTTAAGAAATATGGGTCTGAAAATACTTATCTGATATTTAGCCGGTTTGAAGATGTAAAACTTGCTGGTTTAATATTACCAAAATGGCCGGTTTATAAATATTAATGGCGCCGGGTCATAATTGTTGTCGACACCGGGTCATGTAATTGATCTTCCTGATTTGCTCAAAACTAATGAAATGAAGATGTTCCTCCTTTATATGCATAATACCTGTAGCCCCCAAGTCTTAAGAGGAGAACAAAATGATAACTTAAGACTTGCTCCAATAAGTGTTTCAACCTTGAAGAAATCCGGTTTGTTCATCTCAATCATATAAACTGAATACTTCATATATGTAGCCCCCAAGTGTCGGGTTGTCATGCTTGCAGCAACCTGGGACTTGTAATTGCTTATAAAAACTTCAATTAGTGTAGCCCCCAAGGGACGGGTCATTATGCAATAATGAGCAGGGACTTTGTAAATATAATCATGTAGATTTTAGCAGTGATGTGTAGCCCCCAAGGGCCGGGTCAGTAATATAATATTGAGCTGGGACTTTATATATACTTCATTGAAAATAACATCATATGATGTAACTCCCATCATGGGGCTTGAACCCACGTCCACAAGGTTAAGAGCTTTGTGCTTTACCAACCGAGGAGTGGACCCTTTAATATAATGGATAAAAACTTGTGTACCTTGAATTGTTGATAGGAGCAATTGGTAGCCCCCAAGGGCCGGCTCATTATAATATGATGAGTCGGGTCTTTAATAAGACTAATAAAAATGACTTTGCATTAGCCCCCAAGTGTCATGATGCATGCTTGCAGCGACATGAGACTTGCATGTAATCTTGACTTGAATAATGTAGCCCCCAAGTGCCGGGTTGTAAGCCTGCAGCGACTCGGGACTATTCCTTCCATTGTAGAATCATTTCTATTGATAATATGATAGCCATTGCGCTAAAGCGACTTTGAAAACCTTACTCATAATACTAGTTATTGATAACCATAATAAAAATCAGCCATGTTGGCTATTTGAATAATATACCCAATGATTTATAAGGCCATAATTCCAATGGCGCAATCCAAATATATACTGGCAACTTATAGTCCAAAGCCAGGCCGGTTCAATAAAAACTGGTGATTTGTAATTATGCTTTATTCAACCTGTTTCTGCATACAACAAGTGTAAAGTATCCTGGCGGTTTACCGCCGGACGGGTCATAACGCCCAACATATAACCCGGGTTTATAACCAAGGCTGCACTTAAGAATAATCAAATATGAAATATATCATACCTGTGACATTGAATCACATTGTTGGTTTTACCACCTTTTTGTAGTAAGGGTGATGACCCAAATCTTGAGTACTGATAACTCCTTCCATATTGTGCCGGTTTATGATAAAACCGTGTTGGGTTATAATAAACACTGTGTTACTCCATAAGAGGATGTTAACAACAAGGATCAAACCGGGAAAATAGTCTCCGGATTGACGTGAACTGTGTTCCGTCAATTGATTGGTTAAAAAAACTTTGCCGGTTTAAAAAACGCAATAAAAAGCAAAAAAAACTCCTTCAAAGAAAAGTGTAAATCGGGTGCAATGAAAAAACGTTGCAAAAAAAAGGTTTATTTGAGCTGATCAGATGGTGTTACCATGGCCGAACACGACCAAGCTCCCATTAGGTGTAACTATGGTTCTAGTCAGCCAGGTCCCCAAATGAAACCGTGGCATTTATGCCGATCAAGTGGCATGGTCATGGTTCGGATTCGACCAAGCCCCCAAGTGATTCTGTGGCCTTAGGCCGATCAAGAGGCATGAGTGGTTCAGACGTGACCAAGTCCCCAAGTGATCTGGTGGCTCTCGCCTATCAAGAGGTATGGTATTGGTTCGGACACGACCAATCCTCCAAGTGATATAACACAATGCTTTTAAAAAGCAAACTCAAGGGGTAAACCGGAGGCCGCTTTAGAACAACTCCGTGTAACCACACATGATGTAAAAGACCAGAGATCCCGCTTTATGAAGCAGAAGGCCCCATGTGATCAATAATATGTCGGGCCAGTAAGGCGGGATACCCATGTTTGAACCGCGCATCATGGCAGTAGGTCCTCTTCGGCAATTTTTAACTTTTTGCAAGAGATGAATTCTTCTTGAACCGGGATCTTGAACCGGATATGGAGACCTTCAAAGCTTTGTGGGAGACATCTTTCCCTTGAACCGGATTTTAAACCGGAATCTTCATTTTTAGCCAGAAATTTTCTGACGGCCTTTAAACTCGAACTTGCGAGAAGTTAATTCCTTTTTGAACCGGAAATTCTTAAACCGGATTTGAGCGCTTCAGAGCTTTGTGGGAGAATAAATTTCTCTTGAACCGGATTGTAAACCGGATATTTGAGAGCTTCAGTGAGACTGACTTCCCTTGAGCCGGATTTTAAACCAGAATCCTTTCTGATGACCCGGATCTTCTTCATTGAGCCGGGATTTTGTAACTGTCATATACTTTCTAATCCGGAAATCTTCTGACAGCACGATGTGAATCCGGGACCGGGTTATCTTTCCCTCCAACGTATTGGGGTTCTTGACTTCACTGAAAACCGACAACGTTTGCTAAGTCATATCATTGTAGCCCCCAAGTCTCAAGGTGACTCGAGGAGTTGGCTTGAGATTCTCCATATTTGACTGTGATATAAACCGGCATAACTTGTATATCATTGGCGTTGATAGCATGATGCGAATCCATAGAAGGTTGAGGTGACTGCGACGGGTTGTAAATGATCCCATATGAGCTGTATCAGCAACTCGGCCAATAGTTCCTTCCAACTGGTGATTTGAAGTTGACCAAACTGTAGTGGCGGAGATTTGTGCGCCTGCCCATTGAACCACCCAGTGCAGACGGCGGTTGATAGTATATGATGATTTACCTCCATTTTGTTGAAAGAAAAACCGGGCTACCCGAGCTGTGACTTGCTCATACTCAATAAATAGCTCATGCAGACAGGTGCGGCCCGATATGTTGATGTAGACCAGGCCGCGAGAGACGGACGACAAGGACGACCGCAACATCAGAGGCAGCTCGGACAGATGAGTCGGTCGCGACATTGTAAACTGGTGCGGAGGGGGAAGATCGGCACCGGTGTCGTAAACCGGCTCGGACGGGCGAGTTAATCGCGGGCGCGTTCCCGGCAAGCTGATGTAAACCGGGCCACGGGGACGGCGACCTTCTCACGTTCATTCACCGGGTGGTAGGACACGGACGAAACACCAGTGCAGAACGTTGCTAGCGCGTGCTCCGTGCCCATAACATAACGCCTCATTTGTAATGAACAATTGCCCTGCATAAACAATATTGCAGACCAAGGCAAAGATAAACTGCTCTTTGATAAAAATAATATGTTCTAATCAAATATATTTCATATGGGTGTCACCTGATGTGTTTAGACCGGAAATAACCCGCCATGAAGTTGATGATAACTGTATGAAGCTGAAATTAATCACGGGTGAACCGGCCGCAGTGTGATAAACCGGTGCGGACGGGTGAGTCGGCCATGATGTTTGTAAACCGGCATGGACAATGAGTCGGCCGCATGCGTGGACGAATGTAAACCGAATAGCGGGGGCGGCGATTTGCATGTGTATCCGTCGAGCAACATGGCCCGGAAGAACGCCACTGCAAAACTATGCCGGCACACGCTCCATGTCCGTGGTATAACAATACATTTGTCATAAATAATTATCCTGCATAAAAACATTGCATCAAAAATAGATTGTTTTTTAACAAAAAATAATATGTGTTAAAAGTAGACTCGGATGAATATCACCTGATTTATCCGGACGACAAATAATCTGTGCACAGGCTAGAATTTGATCAGACCAAATATCAGTGTAGATGTGCCATGCATGGCTGTTATTCTGTCTTTCTCTTCCTCTTTTTTTTCCAATGATGGACAAGGCAGCTGCTCCTTTTTTTTTCCTTTCTTTAATCAGCCTGAGCAACTTTCGCAACCGATGATAGATCTTGCTGGACGTAGCACATGTTGGTAAAAAGCAAAAGGCTGGACTAGCACTCTGTACTAGCGCAAGTACTAGTGCCTTCACACGTACCAATGGATAATGGAGTAGTAGCTGATGACTTGACTTCGGTTTTCGCACACATCTTTGACTTTGCCTTTTGAACTTGGGCTTAAATCTGATCGGATTAATACTACCAGTAATAGTAATTTCCCCCAGCTGTCTCTGGCATCACGTGCCTCCTGTTTCAGATAGGAAACAATGCTTGTTGCTATTTTGGTTTTGACTGTGCTGGACAGGCTGCTCCAGCGGCGGATCTATCTCCTGGCGTATCCTTTCCTTTCTTATTTTATTCCGAACTCGGCTGATCTAGCTTGTCCTTTGCCTGGACTTGGTCAATGTATTGATAGTAGAAAAATATATGGGATATTGGAGCCGCAAACTCAGTGATTGGTACGCGTACACAACTCCTGTCGGTCTCTTGCACACGGTATTTCCAACATCGATCTGGCTTCGGATTATTGATGAATTGACGATTTGATGAACCGCTAGATTCCACGCACAACAATCGCCGAGGAAATTTAATCACATCCCTCCGATTGCACAATGACGCGAGGACTAGATTCATGTTGGCCTCATAAATCGGCAGATTGCCCGACGACAGCGATGGACAAGTTGTAGCCCTAATTTTCTTGAACCTTAAATCTCACAGATCTAAAATCTGGTTTGAAGAACTGAAGTTGATGCACACCCTTCCAAACTGGCTCATCCAGAAAATTTCAAACTTCTCGATCCCTGGAGAGATCCCTCCAAGAACTCAACACCACTGTGCGCAGGCCCCACGGTGGGCGCCAACTGTCGTGGAATTATCACGGCAGATGTCCTTAGTGTCACGACTTAGTCGCGAGGCCAACGCATCTATGTGGTAGCTTGAGAGGGGTTGAGCGGGACGAGAGACACGATGTTTTACCCAGGTTCGGCCCCTCACGGTGGAGGTAAAAGCCTACATCCTGCTTCATTGATATTGATGATGATGATCATGGTTACAAGAGTGCTCTATCTCGAGAGCTATTGTCTAAACCTAACTTGTCCAATTTGTGGAACTTGTCAATCTTGTCCCCCTTTGAGGAGCCCTGCCCCTCCTTATATATGTTGAAGGGGCGGTTTACATGTGGAGTCCTATTAAGATTTAGGACTAGTCTATCTCTAATACAAACCGGATACAAGTCCAGGTCTTAACTCCTTGTAAGATAAACGTTCCTCATGCCTTTCTTCTTAAACCGGCCCACCGTGAAACGTGAACCGGCCTTCTGGGCCTTGGGCCTTGTCATCCGTCTGTCCCGCTCGCCGGATCACCAGTGAGTCATAATGACCAAGTGGGTTGCTTGTAAACCGCCAGGTCAGGGCGGGTCGCCAGTAACTCGCCAAGTGTCAGCAGGGTCTTCAGATAAACCGCCAAGTCCGGTCGGGTTAACTTCCGGCCGGTTTACACCGCGGGGTATATCCCCGACAGGGCGGGTGAAACCGGCGCAGCCACATATCTGGAGCAGGCAGAGACCGGTAGAATCCGGGCGGCTCACCGACGGTTTGGAAATGGCACGGTCGGCCGACTTTAGCTAGGCATCTTCCCGGCGGTTTGGAAACAGCACGGTTCGACCCGGCGGCACTGCGGGCGACTCCGGCGAAACGTAGGTCAACAGATGGTGGCTCGGCGATGGAATGACAAGACAAAGATGCACCGACGGCTATCGGCAGAGGTGGCCACGGCAGCGACTCTGAAACAGGCGACTTAGGCTGAATCACGGCAGCGGCTTAGCAGCTTGGCGGCAAGGCATCCACGGTGACAGAGGAGATGGCGGCCACTCGGCGAATCCGTGCTTGTGGCCACGGCAGCCCCTGGACGCAGTAGCTCAAAGCGGCCACTTGAGGCGGAGGCGAGGCCAAAACCGGGCGGCTCCGAGACGGAAGTGGCGGTTTGAACCGCAGCCAGTTAGGAGGCTTGACAGCGCAGCAGATTGGCGGCGGTTCATGGCAGCGACTGGAACGATGCGTTGATCCGCCGTAGATTAATCCGACTGGTGCGCGAGACGAGGCCGAGCACAAGGGAAGCGGCGCGGGGACGACGGCTCAATACGGCTCAGGGCGGCCAGCGAACAAGGGCGGCTTAGAGGTGATTGAGTCAACCGGGCCGGCTCACGGCAGCTCGGCGGTGCGGTAAGGGAGGCGAAGGTGGCATCGGCGGCGGTTCAGCAGTGGTGAGCGTCCGGCTCGACGCGGAGGTTATGGGCGACGGCGGCTTCGTCAGCGTTTCGGATCGGCTGCTCGGCGTTGATCCAAAAAAGGCGGCTCACAGACGCCGGGTCAGTCGAGGCGGAGCAGCTCGGATCCGGGTTGATGAAACGGGTTGACAGAGGAGTCCGGTTCACAACAGCGGAGATTCGGAGACGGCCGCGGGTCGATGAAGCGGAAATGGCCGTGAACATGGGTGGCGATTTGGAGCTGAAGGTGAGGCGGCGGTCTTGGCACGGACGTCCGCCGGGGCGAAGGCGCCTTGGAAGTGGGGATGGCACGAGTGCGACGGAGACGGTGTCTCAGTAGAGAGATAAAGTGAGGCCGGTAGAGGCGGCTCACGGCCGAGGCTAGCGAACCGGCGTGGCCAGTCTGCAATGGAAAAAGCCGGCAATAGTGAAGTTGGACGGCGAGTTACAGCCATGGAGGCCGAGTCCATGTCCACCCTTGGGTCTTCCTCCGGGTCATGGCCGGTTTCGAGGCCGAATCCAATTACTGTTTTTCTTTTCGTATGCAGGCCCGTCTTCAGAAATTCGGGGCCCCGGGCGAAAACCAAAATGTGGCCCAAATTTTGATCAATTCACATAACAAAAGAACTAACATTCGCAAAGCATACTCTCACTTTATAATATAATTTCAAATCAGTTTATCTGTACCTTATTTAGGCATATATCAAATATTAAAGCTGGAAAGGTAAAAGGATAGGAAAGCAATAAACTAACCATTAACCTCATGTTCTACCAAAAAGAAGCATCCGTCTGGTATTTCTTGAAATAAAATCTTCAATCATATCTTCGTACTTTATCTTCTCCAAGACATCATTTTCAAGTGCTATTGTCGCCAATCCATTAAGTCTTTCTTGTGTCATAGTAGAACGCAAGTAGAACTTCAACAACTTGAGTTTAGAAAAACTCCTTTCAGCAGATGCAACCGTTACAGGAATGGTCAACAAAATTCTGTATGCAATAACAACATTAGGATAGATTGTGGAGCGCTTCTTCAAATAATTCAGAATGTCAAGAGGACCCATTGATTTATGAAGTAAATCCTGGATGAAAATTAGCTCACAACACAATTCAAGTCCATCAATATCTGTATGTTCTCCACTCTTAAGTGCATCTTCAAGATTAACACAAGCAGCCATCAAACTCTTGTCATCTAGTGATCGCAGCCTATCTGAAGTAAACAAGAAACCAAATATCTTTTCATACCCCTCATATTGTTCAAATCTAATGGTAAGTGAAGTTATAGCTTGATCAACAACACGTATAAAATAATTGACCATAAATGACTCCTCTGCAGATTGTGAGTCGATAGATGCATCATCTTCACCCTCATCAAATTGTTTTTTCCTTTTGATTTTACGCTTGGTGCGGAATTCTGGATGAATATCCATCTCCATTGCAATTTTTTTGGCAACTTCCAATGCTTTTGAAAAGCCGGTTTCTCTATACTTTTTGAAAAAGGAAAGCAAGCCTTTTACAGATTCAATTGCAATATCAATAAGCATATCCTTTGACTGTAACTCTTTGCTAATCAAATTAACAACGGATAATATTTCATACCAGATGATGATTGATACTAAAAAATCGAAGCCACCAAGTTCATTCTCCGCCAATGATTGAGCTTCACTTTGTGTCGAAGAATCTTTATCACTTTCAGCCACTTGCAATAAGGCCTCCCTTATTTCCGATAGCTGAAACCTTATAGCCTGAACACTATCAACACGACTCTCCCAACGAGTAGATGATAATGACTTGAGAGTCAATCCTGGTATGTTATCTTTGAGAATTTGCCATCTCTTAGTAGAATTAGCAAATATTGTATAGATACGCTGGATAACTCCAAAAAAATCTGTTGCTTTACGACAAGACTTTGCCATATCACATAGTGCCAAATTCAGACTATGGCAACCACAAGCTGAATAAAAGGCTCTTCGGTTTATTTCCAATACTTTGTTTTGTACTCCTTTATTTTTTCCTTTCATATTCGACCCATTATCATATCCCTGACCTCTCACATTGTCCACATCAAGGTCAAGACTCTTCAATTCCTTATGTAAAACATCAAACAATCCTTGCCCGGTGGTATCATTCACATCCAAAAAACCTAAGAAGGATTCTTCAATGCAAAAAGAATGTGGAGATGCATCAACATACCTAATTATCAAAGACATTTGTTCTTGGTGGCTTGCATCAGGAGTACAGTCAAGTATAACTGAGAAGTACTTTGCTTCTTTTACCTTCTCAATGATTTTCAACTTGATTGCGGCAACAAGCAAATTGATTAACTCATTCTGTATGGAGGGGCCAAGATAATGATCACGAATTTTATCATTCGTGATGCGGTCAACATGCTCTTTTATAACTGGGTCAAATTCAGCCAACATTTGAACAAGTCCTAAGAAATTTCCATTGCTGTCTTGGTACAACTTACTATTACTACCACGGAATGCTATATTGTGTTCTGCAAGAAACTTAACAATCAAGAGGATTCTAAGCAAAACTTTTCTCCAATGTTCCTTTTCCTTCTCAAGTTCTCGCTGAGCAACTTTGTGAATTGTTTGATTCTTCTCCAACATAAGGTGCAAGTCATACCATGTAGTCATATTTGTGACATGTTCTCTACTAGTTTCATGCTCTTTAAGTCTATGACCAAGATGAGCCCAGTCACTAAAACCTTCATTTGCTAACTGCCCTTGCACGAGCTTTTCTTAATAATTTGCAGCAAAAACAAAATACCTTGTCAAGATCTTTGTTGTACACAAGCCATTCTCTGTCACACTTTTCCCCATTTGAGAGAACTCTAGTATATGATACTGCAGAAAACCTTCTAGACAATTTGTCCTTTTTACCATGCTGAATAGATGAATCTCTTTTAGGACCCTTTTGCACCAAAACATCTATCATTTTAGGATCAAGTGCATCCCAATTTCTTGGATCAAATATATCAAATGGAAAAGGATATTTGATGTCATCAGCAATATTATCATCACCGGTGGTATTAGCGTTATCACCTTCATTGGCAGTATCAACATGATCACCCCCATCGGCAACATTATCATCACCCGCTTCTTAGGCAATACCATCATCAATTTCTGCATCACGAGCCTCAACCTCTGTGTCATTGTCATCATGACCATCATCTAAATTAACATCCATAGTTTGATTTTCCGAATCAAGTCGGGGTATTCTGACGACATATCCATCGAGGGAACCTGTTTGAGATCGAGCCTCACGATCTAGTCTTTGTTTCTTCTTACGCTTTGAAGCACGAGAATCATGCTTCCTAATTCTAATAGACATGATGAAGATCCAAGCACAAGACCTAACAAAATTACAAATGATCAAACAGAATGTAATTAGTTTAAAATAGTAACTAGATGACTAAATGTGTAGATCGTTTGAATAGAAGAAAATAAGTTGGAAAAATAACCTTGGTCTTGAAGATTAAAACACAGCGGGCGTCCCTGTTGACTGTTGCGTCTTCAGTCTTCACGGCAACTGAACTGCGCCGGCACAATCAAATGAGCAGATGATCATCGTTCAGCAGATGGACGATGGGATCGCCGGATGACCCGGATCAGATCGGAGCCAACTGAACTACGCCGGCACAATTGCTAGGGCATCGCCAATCGCGACTCGCGAATTGAACGATCTATATCTTTTTCTGATTCCTGAACCTCCAGGGCTTCCGCTCTGGCCATCGGGGTAACGGGGCTGTAGGCTGTAGGCTAATTTGGGCCTCTAGCGTTCCAGGGAGCCAGTATGTACTGGTTTTTTCCTGTACCTGTATGTACTGATTTTTTAGCGATCAAGTGAGCCAATGAAACGGATCTTTTATATACTGGTTTTTTCTACGATGGGGGCCCCTCGATTTTGGAGGCCCTGTGCGGTCGCTCATTCCGCTCCCCCTCATCGACGGGCCTGTTCGTATGGAACAATCACAGCTTTTCCTTACGTGCTCCCACCATAGTATGCACGAATCAGTAGGGTTTGGTGGATTGGCACTGCTGCTTTTGATTTGACCATAAGTCGTCGGTACAGATTGGATCTGCAGTGGAAAACTCCCTAGCCTCAAGAACACACTCCAAAAATTAACCTGACGCCGGATCACCAGATCGTAAGTACGTGCCGTGGCACGCAATGCAACCCTAACTTTTGATTTAGATCTTTTGAGACCGGCTCTTCCTCAACCGGAAAATTGAAAGCTCCTCGATCCCTAGAAGAGATCCCTCCAAGAACTCAACACCACCGTGCGCAAGCCCCACGGTAGGCGCCAACTATCGTGGAATTGTCATGGCAGATGTCCTTAGTGTCAGGACTTAGTTGCGAGGCCAACGCATCTATGTGGTAGCTTGGGAGGGTTGAGCGGGACGAGAGACGCGATGTTTTTACCCAGGTTCGGCCCCTCACGGTGGAGGTTAAAGCCTACATCCTGCTTCATTAATATTGATGATGATGACTACGGTTACAAGATTGCTCTATCTCGCGAGCTATTGTCTAAACCTAACTTGTCCAACCCGTGGAACTTGTCCCTCTCCCTCCTTTTGGGGAGCCCTGCCCCTCCTTATATATGTTGGAGGGGCGGGTTACATGTAGAGTCCTATTAGGATTAGGACTAGTCTATCTCTAATACAAACCGGATACAAGTCCAGGTCTTAACTCCTTGTAAGATAAATGTTCCTCATGCCTTTCCTCTTAAACCGGCCCACCATTATCATAAACCGGCATGTTGGGCCTTGGGCCTTGTCATCCATCTGGAACACGCGCCGGGTCACCAATGAGTCTTCAGGCTCGTGAATCGTCATACCAGTGAACCGCCAGACACGTAAACCGCCAATCCTATGGCGGTTTACCAATGAAACGCCTAGTCCGGCCGGGTTATACTTCCAGCCGGTTTACGCCGCGGGGTATATCCCCGACAGTAGTCAATCTTCCCCCATTCTCTGTCATGGATGCTGCGTTGCGATGCAGTGTCTCCGCAGCGCCGGCGGTGGTCGATCTGACGGACAAGAGGAAGGCCAGGCTACGGCGCGGGGGAGGGGAGACGCATGGTTCTGGTCGCGGCAATCACCGGCAGCCGCGCCGCATCTCGTACAGAGATCTGATGCGAGAAGAGAGAAAGGGGATGGGCTCGATCTAGCATAAGAGGATAGAGGAGGCGTCGTGGGACCACAAGGCGACGTGGCGTGCGAGCGACAGAATTGCTATTTCATATTTACCTCACATTTAAGTCATTCACCACAAAATTAAGAGACTGGAAATTCGGGCAAATTGTTTGAGCGTGCGCTGTTTGTTGGCTGTTTTTTCACGTGCGTCAAGACTTGTTTCTGTATGTATGTACCTGGCCATTAGTCTGCATTAGAAAGAATGAAGCTTTTTGTGTTGTTTTTTCATGTGGGTTGGTTGCAGAATGAGACGAGCATGTGCGTACGACGGTCAATGTATACCTATCTGTGTACTCGGCGGAGGAGGGTGGGGAGCACATATCTGTCTACCTCCGTTTATGGTCTGATCCTGGAACTGCTAGGGTCAAGTTGTCCAAGACGTTCCTGATCGGTGACCCTAGTGGCAAATCACCATCGATTGTGCTTGTTCAGAAGATATTTTTACTAGGGTACGTGAAACCTGGGGGTTTCAAAAGTTCATCATGGTGAATTCTGCAAAGTCACATACATAGGCCACAATGGTTCCTTTACCATACGTTGCTACCTTGAAGTCCACACGAAGGCGTGCACCACTAGTACTAGCATCACCATCGCCAAACCTATGATCGTCGTGCCGCTGTCCAACATTGTCAGGCACCTCGAGCAGCTGATGGTGAGCAAGCAATGGTCAGACGTGACGTCCCTGGTCCAGGAGAGCGAGATTCACACGCACTGGCTCATCAGCGCCGTGCGGTCGCTGCTTCTATACGAAACATTAGAGGCGTCGACAACCAACAGTGTCGTACGGATCGGCGATATGAAGGCCGTTGTGCTCAGGGCCATACTCCACTTTGTCTATACCGATGAGCTGGTTCCTGTGAATGAAACGGTGGTAGCCAGAGAAATGCTGGCGGCGGCATGCCGGTTCCGCCTGGAGAGGATGAAGGCCATGTGCGAGAATTTGCTCGCTCATCTCCTGTCGAAAGACAACGCGATGAGCACTCTGGAGCTGGCATTGCGACACCACTACGAGGAGCTCAAGATTTACTGCAACGACTTCATTGAACGTGCAATGAAGTGATGAAAAAACACTTTACTTCGATATTTATGCCTCAGAATTTGAAGTTGAAGTTGTAGAACTGAAGCTTGCCGATTCCACATTGTATGCCTCAGAATTCTTAACTAGTTTCTTCCATGTATCTATCGACAAGTTTGAATGTATATATGTACTACTACATCACATGAAACATCTAGCAATCTGTGAGATGTTCACAGTACTCTAAACTTTCCTGTGGTCGCTCACCTCCCTAGCATCCCACTGCACATGTTCACGCCGCCACCGCCTTCACCTGAGGCAACTCCGCTGGCACATTGATCATTTGGCACAAGCTTGTGGCACACCATACACCCTGGGGCGTTGTACGGCGGCGAGGGGTCTAGGATTTTCATTGTGTCATTGAGGAGAGGGCCTTTTCCCCGGGTAGATGAGTTGAACATTAGTAATATATAAACTTACGAAAGATTAGGAGATATAGTTGTAGAAGAGAAAAGCAAATGCTACTTGTCCATGTAAACGACCTCTCCATATAGTACTACTTGGCAGTTTTAGCGCCATTTAGCCCCTGTTTAGCATCAATTTAGCTGATTTAGAGGCTGAAGCTATTTGCCATAACATGCTATTTGCACTTTTGGTTGTTGTGTTTTTCTTTTGCGAGGCCATCATGAATTGTTTAACAGATACCGTCAAACTATTTTCTTGTCCTTATATTGGACGTAAACTATAGGATCCCTGCTAAAGGAAGAAGACACTGTCTAATTTTTTATCTGAAGTTATCCTAAATATTGGGGAAAATGCAGTTGCACTTTAACCTAAGAACAAACAGAAAAGAATAAAACTCTGACCGAAAATATCATGAAGCAACATTAAATCAGGAATCTTCTTAAACATTATCCAACCATCTAAATTTCAGGTCGAGATAGAGATATTAGGAACCAGCATTCAAGCACTTGAGGATGACGGTGCCGGAGCAAGGTTAGCACCGTCAGCGGAAGCAATCGAGGACGACACTGTGGAAGCGGGGTCAATAGCATCTCTGCTAACACTCAAGGTCGATGATGATGGTACGGATGCGAGGTCAACAGTATCCCTGGCCTCTTCCACTTTCCTTCCTTGCAGAGCTTCCATTGCTTCACCCAGCATCCCTGTCACCTTCCCTCCTAATTCTGGCTCAAGCTGTTCAGCCAGTGGGTACAATTTCTCGTCTTGAATCTGCAAGGTAAACAAAATATACGACCGAACTCAAAATTCACCCTTCATTGACATAAATGGCTAATATATAAAATATGCATGCCAAGTAAAATTTGTAACTGTGAAATTAGCACGTCCTAATACAATTCCACTGTCCTTACAAGGATGTTGTTTCTCCGGGGCAGAAGAATCTACAACAGTGGTGGTGGTGTTCTTGCTTGGGACAGATGGAATAGAGACAATACTATCAGTTTGTGCGAAGCCCGGGGGAACCATCACAGAGTTGGCGTTCGCATTCATAGAATTTGGCATGTATGTGAAGGCTTGGTTGGCATTTGGGTACACCATCTGCATTGTAAACGCAAGAAAGTCAGGTGAATTGACTACTTGTGACATAATCTGAACATGGGCACGGCTGGATGCACTTTGCAAGAGTAGCTGATGCATTAAGGATTAAAAAACTTAAGTCAAAAAATGGTCATCTCTCATGCCATAATACCTGTCGGTGTAGATTGATTTCTTGATGCACACCACGCCAAGCATGGTGCAGTGGCCTCGGCATGTTATACGTATATGGCGTCATGCCGCTACGAACCCAAGGAGTGAAATGCTGTTGTGGGAATTGCTGATACCCGAAGCCTGCAGGAACCTGTGGTGGGAACATGCCAGGCACTCCTGGACTGACGTAGAACTGACGGGGAGCAAAATTTTGTGGTACTGCGGGTGCTAGAACTCCTATGTTCTGAATACGAGCAAAGTGTGCCTAGAAACAATGTCAGTAGCATTAAGCTTGTGATGTGTCCCTTGTATATATTCTTGAAACAGTTGCAGATCTAATGTTCAAATATTCAGTGACACACAGGTGACAAGAGAGAACCTGTTTTACTTAAGTTTATTTGGACGGTAAAAATTAACCATTTTGTTAACACTCATCCACATTGATTCTCAGTCTATGTTATTCTTAGGATGGGACAATATACAACTTATTTATAACGGATTTTCTTTTAGTTCATCAGCTATGTGCAAAAATGAAACAAATAATACGTAAATAATTGGACATGTAGTAGACATGGACACATAGCAATATTAAAACTCAAACAGCACTTATCAGCATATAAGATTAATTAAAAGAAGTCACTATTTATCACTTATCAGCAGAAGGCACCTAATGTACAAAATGATCACTTGGGAAAGATGTACCACTAGCATCGCTCGTCTTTCCTCTTTGCGTTGAGCTACACCAACATACAATGGCTTTTTGCCGACTATCTTCCTGTTCATCCCGTCAATCTACCACATTGATCAAAGATGATTTAATAATCTAAACTAGTCAACTGGATGCATTGGGCACGTTTGCATACAACTAAACCATGTTACTTACAGCCTTGTGGACAGCTGCAATAGTTGTAAATGACACAAAGCCATAACCCTTGCTCCTTCCTTGTGAATTAACCATAACCTAAAAAAATGTTAAGAAGGTGAGCCATGATACTAAGAAACAAAATTAGCTAGCAAATAAAGAGAGAAGTACCTTGCATGATCCTATCTCACCAAAAAAATTCAAATAACCCTCTAAGATTTAGATCATTAATACTATCATCTAGATTCTTCACGTATAGATTGAGCCCTTCAAACTTTTTGAATTTCTCATTTCTCGCACGCTCAAAGTTTTCTCTCAGTTCTGCTTCTCTTTCTGACTTTTTCTGGGCTCTTCCAACATACAAAATTGTATCCTTAATCATCTTACCATTAAGACTTTTCACAGCTTCTGTAGCACATTCTGATTCCCCATAGTTAACGAATCCGAAGCATTTGGATATTCCATCATTATCTCTCATGATTACAGCGCTAGTAATTGTACCGAAAGGACCAAACTCTTGCAGAAGGTCATTGTGAGTGAATTCCTTTGGCAAGTTCTTCACATATACATTTGTATAATTACTCACGCTGATATTTGGCTGCCTCTCCTGACGACGAATGAAGAGACCTACAAAAATTTGTTTGCCATTCACCAACTTGACATTCAAGCTGTCGATGGCATCATTGGCAGATGTCTCCTCTGCAAACTGAACAAATCCGTACCCTTTTGATTGACCGTTAAAGTGAGTGGCTACTTTGCATGATAGTATAGTGCCATAGCGACCAAACATATCACTCAAGCTCTTGCCATCAATATTTGGCACAAGATTTTTTATGAATATATTGGCCTTTCCACTCAATCGCAGCGTTGGGTCCCCATTCGAGAACATAACTCGGATATGCTTCCCGTTGAGAGGTGTAAAATTTAAAGAGTCTAATGAACGTTTGGCTGCAAAACAATCACATACAAAATTATTAGAGGTAATTGTAGTATTAAACTCAAATCCTCTAGTAGGGCAAGCAAACATACAAATACAAAGAAAAAGAAATCAGGTTAAGGTGAAAACAATAGTGTAGGTATGGTCAGTGGCGTAGCTAGGGGCTGGCCAGGGTGGTCCATGGACCACCCTGGAATTCCCCCATAGCTTGTGTATAGTGTAGTAAAATTTATTTTTTTTAAATAAACAAAACTTGTGTAAATATTTCTATTACCGGACCACCCTGGCAAATTGGGCTGGCTACGCCACTGGGTATGGTATGTATATGTATAATTGACCACGATACAACATGGTGTATTATATATGACAGGATGTTCATCGAGCAGATAATTATCGGATGTCCGATATGCAAAGCTAATATCCAATTTGAACTATGTACAATTTCTCTCTAAACTAATTTGGCAGCGTGGAGCATGAATAAACTGATGAAAATTTGACTAGGTTAACTATGAAATCCATGGGGCCATCGTGATCATACAATCTACCTAGTGTAATGTAGCACATTTCAACACCATGGTGCACAAACTAGAAAAATTCTTAACGAACTTTTAACCCACATTCAGTTCCCTCCTGTTTATATTTTCCAAATTGCCACACCAACTTATGGAGGCATCAATGGAAACAACAATGAATATTGGTTAAACTAGAAAACAAACTGCATGGACTAAACTTTTAAAAAATCGCTCACTAACCAAGTCAACTCCCAAATGTTACACCATAAAAAAGATAGACAACACCAATAACTTAAACATGTCATTTTGTTTAGATAGAAAGAAATAAGAACATAGACACACATTAATTGTAACCAAATTCTAGCTATTTGTTTTTTCCTAATCATATGCACATCCAAGTCCAAGTCGGATTGTGACAATGTTAACTTCCAGGATGACGTTCTACACCATGCATGATGCACAATCTACAATGAAATCGTAACGAAATTGAAGCTCTATTTCCATTCTCTTATGTTCTTAATTCCCGTGTGCAATCTACAAATCTTGGCTATCTTATAAATAAACCGTGTGGCCCAATTTAACAAAGAGCTAAATTTTCTCTCGCTAACCAATTCAACTCCCAAAAGTTAGACCGTAAGTAAGATAGACGACGCCGATAATATGAACATAACATTTTGTTTATGACAGAATCCTGCAAGTACAAAAAATGCATTAACTAAAATAATAATTGTGTGTGCCTACTTGCTTTTTCAAAATAATATATCCGATTTTGAGTCGGATTGCGACATATTCGGCAACATTATTTTCCGCATCGAATTTTACACCATGGTGCACAATCTACGCAGAAATCTTAATAGGATCTTAACCCAAATTCTATTCTTTTCTATTCGTAATGACCAGAAGAAATCTATGAAGCCATAAACTCAGATGGAATCAACAACTAATGTTAGCTAATTTGAAACAAACCAACCCAAAGTTCACAAAAAACTACAATTCCTCTCGCTGACGATTCAATCCAAGTATTACGGCGTAAGTAAGATAGACATCAACAATAATGGGAACATTTAGTTTGTGACAAAAATATATAGGTAGATAAAAACACATTAATTACAACCGGTGTGTGTGCCTACTTGACTTTTCCGAATCATACATCCGACTCTGAGTCGTATTCCGACAGCATTTGTTTCCACAAAGATTTTTTGCCATATCGGAAACCTGAATCGGTTACGGATTCTAACCCTGATGTCAGTGCTCGGCAGCATGTTCTACAAACTGCTGATTCCATTATCTTCCCAATCTACAAACTGCCGATTCCATTCTCTTCCTAATCTACAGTGCCTTGAAGTTATATTTCTTGTTGTGATCTATCGAAGCGAGGGTCTTGGTTTTTTTATGGAATGTGCATAAACCCAATCTATAAAGAAGTCTTACCGAGATTTAGTCAAAATTCCATTCTCTTCCTAATCGCCAAATGCAATCTATGAAGTCATTCCCTCATTGGTAACAATGATCAATCTTGTCTGACTTGAAAACAAATCATGTGACCTAGTTTAATAAAAACTACAATTCCTCTCGCTAACGATTCAACTCCCAAATGTTACACCATAAATACGATAGACAACCACCAGTAATATGAACATGTCATTTCGTTTACGGCATAACTCAGCGAACAGATAAACACATATTAATTGGAACAATTGTGTGTGTCTACTTATTTTTCCCAAATCATACATCCGGTTCTGAGTCAGATTCCGACAACACTATATTATCTACGGCGATTTTCTACCCCATGGTGCACAATCTATAGAGAACTCTTAGCAGGATTTTAGCCCAAATTCCTATTCTCGTCTGTTCATAATAAACAAAAGCAGTGTATGAAGCCTTTCACTCAGACACAAACAGCAATTAATGTTGGCTAATTTGAAAACAACCAACCTAACTTAACAACAAACTACAATTCAACTTGCGATTCAATTCTCAAGTGTTACGACCTGAATAAGGAAGACATCACCAATAATAGGAACATGTCAATTTCTTTTACGACAGAAATATATGGTATGTAGGTAAACACACGTTTAATTGCAACCACTGTGTGTGTCCATTGGCTTTTGCCAATCATTTATCCTATTCCGAGTCCGATTCCGAGAGCATCAGATTCCGCAAACCCGAAACGGTTACGGATTCCAACACTACTCATGTTAGTGACACGTTGTTCTACAAACTGCAGGTCAACACACTATCTACACGCGTTCCATCAAAAGACCCTCGCCTCTGTTGACCAGAACAAGAAAATGCCAAAATAGAACTTCTACCGATGGTGTGCCACATCTTGTATGGGAAATCTAGTAAATCACAGACTTCACAACCAAGATCTAAAACCACGCAGCCTCGTAAGTTCTTTGTATCCCCAATCCAAGCCTGAGTAGATGAACATGCAAAGAGACAAAGACAACCCCAAAAAAAAAGAAAAAAAAAAAGAGATGAAGCCAAACTCACCGTCCTCCCGACTGTAGAAATTCACGTAGGCATAACCAAGTGACCTGCCAGTGACGTCCCGGCAGACACGGAGGGACGCCACGGGCGCCACCTGGCAGAACAGGTCATAGATATGCCCCTCCGCCACGCCATCATCTAGGTCGCCGACGTATAGCGAGGCCCTCGAGCCCAACGCCGGTCCAGGAGGACGCAGCATGACAGCCGGGACCAGCAACGGGCGACCTGCCATTGCGTAAGATGCTCGCCAACCAGTGGCCAGGCACGGGATCGGTCGATCGATCGATCGAGCAAGAGTGCTTGCTCAAAAGGCAATAGAATACAGTCTCGGAAGGCACAGGATGGATTCATCGAGCAGGGGTGTTTTTATAGGTGAACGCTCTTGGATGGATATGCTCTCGAGTCCTATACTCGCTTCTCATTAATTGATGCATTAATTACTTCCTTTCTTTGTGTAATGATAAGTATTGGGCATTAACTTTGGGGTCGAGGAGACGAGTGTGTTTTTGATGGAGATATCTACACGCTGGAGATTGATTTTGGGTCCACATATACTAATATAAGAATTAGTAAGTTCGATCAGTTTCCAGGGCCATATATCACTACCATTTAATGTTTGGGATACTAAACTGGATCGAGCGTAGAGTGTGTGTGCTGATGGCTTAGACTCGGTCAAGTTGTCTGCTCTGCATTTTGAAGATGGCGTTCAAAAAAATTTCAAAGAGCAAAATAGGCAAAGATTAGAGTTTTAGCACTACGATACTATGGGTGTTGCGTTTGAAGGGAACATAAGTTTCCCCTAGCAGCTCTTCGGGCAGTGACTACTGACTAGGAGGGTTAGGGCAGATCCAGGGCGATTCTACATGTACGATGTGGGGTCAGCTAACCCCATAATTTTTCTGATTGCAAGCTTAATTTTATTCGTATTTATGCAAGAAAATAAGACATTTAAAAAACATTAGTGCATTTGAATGCACAGCTTCCTGGTGCTGGCACTGCCCCTGGTCAGATCATGTCCCCTTGTTGTCATCCGGGGAAACTAGTCCTCGGCCACCGCCATAGTTCCATCTCGAGCTATATATTCGGGCTATGCCAGCCGGGTTTTGCCGAGGCGGTGATGTCCAAGTGGTTCGAGGCGCTCGACTCCCCAACCAATCGATGTCGGTGTTATACACTTGGCATCACTGTACCAAA
>NC_041384.1:46256538-46286912 GCF_002162155.2 Triticum dicoccoides | reverse complement strand
CCATCAAGTCCTTTGATGATCGGTCAACCACGACGGGTCTAGATCCGGAGGAATGGATGGAGAGATGTGCTCTCGAGGATAGCATCATGACGTTCTTTCAAAACGATGAGATTTACTGTCATCTTAGGGTCGTTTAATTTGACATTTAGGGGTGACTCCAACACGGCATACTTCGAGGCTATTGCCAATAGCCATCATAGTGATCCTCGGTAGTGGTCCTTTGGGATGGTGTCACAATGCTTTAGGGCAAGGTGGAGATCCACTCTCACATTGATGGTTTTTACAAAAACCTTTTGAACAGTCAACAATGGGCTGGGGTGAGTCTTCGAGATGTGGGTCTCAGAGGGGGCGGCTGGGGCTCATGGAGCCTTTTTTAGAAGTTGAAGCGGCAATGAACTCGATGAAACCCGACTCCGCCCTGGGCCCGGTTGGGCTTCCTGTCCGGTTTTTTGTGAAATTCTAGAAGATCATCAAAGGGGTGGTGATGATTATATTCCGAGATTTCTATAATGCGGTGCTCGACGCATCCCGCCTTAACTATGGAGTGGTTACATTGATCTCCAAAGTAGTTTGGGCGATGGACATTCGCCAGTTCCGGCCAATCACGGCTATTAACGTGATCTTCTGCATCCTAGACGAGGCGCACGCCATGAGGGAGGCACCTATAGTGGCTAGAATTACCCATCCAAACCAGTCGGCCTTCATTAAGGGTGATCTAATTCATGATGGGCTACTGGCGCTACATGAAATCATTCACCGGGTTAAGACTAAACAGCAAAAGGCAGTATTTTCAAGATTGATTTCAATAAGGCTTATGATACGCTTAGTTGGGATTTCTGGAGAGATTCCCTTCAGCGCAAAGGGTTAGATGGTAAATGGGTTACCCGCATTATGTAGCTTGTCAGTAGTGGGCATACTGCCATTAACATTAATAGGGAGACAGATCCATTTTTTAAGCCCTCAAGGGGGGTTGAGGCAAGATGAACCACTCTTTCTGTTCTTATTTAATATTGTTATCGATGGCCTAGCATCCATTATGGATAAAGGGAGATGTGCTGGCCATTTGTGTCTGGTGGTGGCCCAGTTGATTGCAGTAGATGGAGTCACGCACCTCCAATATGCGGATGACACCATCCTTATATGGAGTGAACTCCAATGGATATAATAAATTTGCAGTTCCTCCATATTTGCTTCCAAGAGATGTCGTGTTTGATGATTAATTTCGCCAAAAGTGACGTGCTGGTACTGTGTTATTCGGAGCAGGAGCAGTTGGAAATATGCCCTAGAGGCAATAATAAGGTGGTTATTATTATATTTCCTTAATTATGATAAAGGTTTATTATTCATGCTAGAATTGTATTGACCGAAAACTGAAATACATGTGTGGATACATAAACAAATACAATGTCCCTACTAAGCCTCTACTAGACTAGCTCGTTGATTAAAAGATGGTTAAGGTTTCCTAACCATAGACATGTGTTGCGCTTGATAACGGGATCACATCATTAGGAGAATGATGTGATGAACAAGATCCATCAGTTATCTTAGCATATGATCCTTCAGTTTATTGCTACGGCTTTCTTAATGTCAAATACATATTCCTTGGACCATGAGATCATGCAACTCCCGGATACCGGAGGAATACCTTGTGTGTTATCAAACATCACAACGTAACTTGGTGATCATAAAGGTGCTCTACAGGTATCTCCGAGGGTGTCTGTGGAGTTGGAATGAATCGAGATCGGGATTTGTCACTCCGTATGACGGAGAGGTATCTCTGGGCCCTCTCGGTAATACAGCATCACAAGAAGCTTGCAAGCAAAGTGACTAAGGAGTTAGTTACGAGATGATGTATTACGGAACGAGTAAAGAGACATGCTGGTAACGAGATTGAACTAGCTATGAAGATACCGGCGATCGAATCTCGGGCAAGTGACATACCGACGGACAAAGGGAACTACGTATGTTGTCACAAAGGTTCGACCGATAAAGATCTTCGTAGAATATGTAGGAACCAATATGGGCATCCAGGTCCCGCTATTGGTTATTGATTGAAGAAGCGTCTCGGTCATGTCTACATCATTCTCGAACCCGTAGGGTCCGCACGCTTAACTTCGTTGACGATATAGTATTATATGAGTTATGTATGTTGGTGGTCGAATGTTGTTCGGAGTCCTGGATGAGATCACGAACATGACGAGAGGAGCTCCGGAATAGTCTGGAGGTAAAAATTGATATACGGGATAATAGTTTTTGGTCTCTGGAAGGGTTCCGGAATTCACCGGAAGGGTTTTCGGATGTTTCCCTAAATTTTCAGGCATGAGAACACTTTATTTGGGACAAGGGGTAAAGCCCGCAAGGTTTTAGGAAGGTGCAAAAGGAGTTTTGCAAAGGCCAGGGGTGGCGTCTGGGGCCAGACGCCAGGGACCCTAGCATCTGGTCCTGGAGTCCGAGAAGGACTCCTGCCTTGCGGGCTAAACCGACTTTGATGAGGCTCTTTCTCCAATAAACGACCCTAGGACTCAACATATAAATAGAGGGGTAGGGCTAGCACCCTAGAGACATAAAGATTCACCAAGCCATGTGTCGGCAACCCCGGCCCCACTAGTTTATCCTCCGTCATAGTTTCTGTTGTGCTTGGCGAAGCCCTGCGGAGATTGTTCTTCACCACCACCGTCACCACGCCGTCATGCTACTAGAACTCATCTATTACTTCGTCCATCTTGCTGGATCAAGAAGGCAAGGACGTCATCCAGCTAAACATGTGCTGAACGCGGAGGTGTCATACGTTCATTACTTGATCGGGAAGGATCAGGAAGGTGTATGACTACTTCAATCGCGTTGGTAACGCTTTAGTTTAGCGATCTTCAAGGGTATGGAAATGCTCTCCCTCTCTCATAGCTATGCATCTCCATGGATAGATCTTGCGTGTGCGTAGAAATTTTTTTGTTTTCCATGCAACGTTCCCCAATAGGAGCTATCCTCCATAGCCAACCTCCTAAATTGCTTCCCAGGGTCATTCCCTATTATGTACCTCGGTCTATCAGTTAGTGTGTAGATGGTTTGTTGGAGAGATCCGCGACCGGTGATGGAGAGGGTGAGACATGGGTAGATTTGTGGCAAGGAAGATTGACTTCTAAAGCCGGGAAATCGATTCTCATTATATCTTCCTTGGCTAGCCTTCCTACGTTTGCGATGGGGCTATACCATTTTCCTGAAGGAGCCCATGCGGACATGTACAAATATCAATCCAAATTCTTTTGGCAAGGTGAGGTGGATAAGCACAAATATCATATGGTCAAATGGCGGGACATTTGCATGAGAAGGACTAGGGGGTCTGATCATCACGTCAGCTCGTCGCATGAACATGTGCCTGATGAGCAAATGGATCTAATTAAGGACAAATATCTTAAGGGGCAGTCCTTCGCTCATTGCTCCACGACCAGAGGCTAATATTTTGGCACGCCATTCAACCTATCAAATCGATTTTCCATCTGGGATTTGCTGATGGTGGAGAGAGGAATGGACACCCATTTTTTGTTGAATAGTTTAGCTTGATGACCGACCACTCATTGTTCAATTCCTGGCGCTCTTCGCCATTCCGGATCAACCTTCCATCTCAGTGGCCTTGGCGGTTGCGGATGCAGGGAGGAATCGCACATTCCACCGCTCTTTCGGTCCCCTTGAATCCACCGAGTGGTTAGTGCTCTCCTCCATTGCGACAAGTATTACCTTATCTGCTGCTTCGAATATCACGTGATACGTCTCCGTCGTATCTACTTCTCCTAACGCTTTGGCTTTTGTTTTGGACTCTTATTTGCATGATTTGAATGAAACTAACCTGGACTAACGTTGTTTTCAGTAGAACTACCATGGTGTTGTTTTCATGTAGAAATAAAAGTTCTCAGAATTGCAAGAAACTTTTTGGAGAAAGAATAAATGAAAATTACTGGAACCAAGACCCATTGGAGGGGGGCAGTTGCCCACTAGGCACCAGGCCCCCCCCCTATGGCATGCTCTAGTAGGTAGTGGGGCTCACGAGGCTCCGCTAACCCTATTATAGATACTATAAATTCCTATTTTCCAAAAAAAATAGGAGAGGAAGTTTCATCGTGTTTCACGATACGAAGCCGCCGCCACCTCCTATTCTTCATCAGGAGGCCAGATCTGAAGTCCGTTCTAGGCTTCGAAGAAGGGGATTCACCGCCATTTTCATCACCAACCGTTCTCCATCACCAATTTCATGATGCTCACCACTGGGAGTGAGTAATCTCTTCGTAGGCTTGTTGGACGATGATGGTATGGGTGGGATTCATTATGTAATCGAGTTAGTTTTGGTAGGGCTTGATCCCTAGTATCCACTATGTTCTGAGATTGATGTTGCTATGACTTTGCTGTGAATAATGCTTGTCACTAGTGCCCGAGTGCCATGATTTCATCCATCTGGCTTTGATTCGATGGTTCACATCTTCATCAATACCCCCATCCTCGTTCAACATTGACCCCAAATATCGAAAGGTGTCCTTCTGAGGCACCACCTGCCCATCAAGGCTAACCTCTTCCTCACACCTAGTAGTACTGAAACCACACATCATGTACTCGGTTTTAGTTCTATTAATCGTAAACCCTTTTGGTTCGAAGGTTTGTCTCCATCACTCTAACTTCCTATTTACCCCGTCCGACTATCGTCAACTAAAACCACATAATCCGCAAAGAGCATACACCATGGGATATCTCCTTGTATACCCCCCGTGACCTCGTCCATCACCAAGGCAAAAAGATAAGGGCTCAAAGCTGACCCCTCATGCATCTCTATCTTGATCGGGAAGTCATCAATGTCAAGATCACGTTTTTGAACACTTGTCACAACATTATCGTACATGTCCTTGATGAGGGTAATGTACTTTGCTGGGACTTTGTGTTTCTCCAAGGCCCACCACATGACATTTCGCGGTATATTATTATAGGCCTTCTCCAAGTAAATGAACACCATATGCAAGCCTCTCTCTAAGCGGCGGGATAAGACAACCATCGACGAGCTGACATGGAAACATAAGGAGGTTGCGTCCAGATTAGGTATGATAATCTATTCGGCTTGAGACCCTGTTATGTTCTTTTGCAGGCTTGTTTTGTTGTTTCCCCCGACGAGTAATTTTTTCCTTTCTTGTTGTTGAACTTATTTCCTTTGTGTGGACCTCTATTTCAGTGTGTTTGTATCCTGTCATGACTTTATTTATAAAGCCGGGTGATAAGCCTTTTTGTAATTACATGTCAATACAATTGTGATTAAATAAGGATGGTATGCAAACTGCAATAATGAATATTCATACGTATTGGTAAAGAATGTTCATATATGTGGCCTTCCTTAAACATTAGGGTATTTTTTACCAAAAATAATCGCAATTGAACTTTGTTTTGGTACACCGCAGGAAATTTTACAGATTTTGATGCAGATTAAAGATGGAGATTAGAAGTTACCCTTTTTCGATCAAAAAGGGTCATATAGCCTTTTGTATTCAAATCAATCTATTTGATATAATTGATCTACATGCTAATATGGTGAAAACCTTTTTAAGTAACTTTAAGATTCATGTAAACTTTTAGAGGGGTGTGCCAAAAAAACTCATTGTGATTACGCAACAAGTTTAAACATATGTGAGTACCAAATTCCTTTCGGTTTTGGGGGCTACATCTTTGTTCCAGTCATTGAACTTGCACTCATATGCATGTTGTATTGTCAAAAAGATCACAAATTTGAAAATTATATGGAAATGAAAAATGGTATTTTGTGAAAGAATAATCGCAGATGGATTATCGTGTCCATATTGTGTTTATTTGTATTAATATGGCGGTGTGTTAAAATCTCGGGGGGATGCTTGAGTCCTATCGTATTTATTTTGCATTAATATGGTAATGTGCAAAATCTCAGATGGATGCTCAAATCCTTTAGTATTAACTTTGCATTAAATATTCTCCATTTATTCCACAGGCTACATTTTATAACTTTCTTACAACATCTCCAATTGCTGCCCTATTGTAGAGCATCAAAAGGAGGTTTGTGTTAAATTTAAGACACCAAAAAGTGGATTTTTTGGGCATGACAAAGTGACATCTCCAATAGCTGGCCTAAAATAGGGCATCACTGTTCCGTACTTGAACTGAAGTGCACTTCTGTTGTTTTCGATTTCATAGCAATGTGTGAGTGCATGTGGACCGTGTTTGTGCGGATTAACAATGGCGTGACCTATTTCTGGTATCGGGTGTAGTTCACTTGGCATTTTCTTGCTCAAACCACTGCCCGGTCGTCCTCAAGATGCTACCAGTCGATTCAACGCTGAGGCGGCGATGGGCACATAGAATAAGAGTATGTAGGAAAGGGATCCCAATCTGCCGGTTGTTATGTCACGTACATGGTGTCGGTGGAAACGACACCTATGGAATCACTGGGATCCCTTCTACGGTTGGCGGGAGCGGGGTTGTGCAAAGAGCAGGTCTGGCGGTCAGCACAAGGATCGTCTACCCAAGTTCGGGCCGCAGAGACACATAGTACCCTAGTCCTGCTCTGATGTATATTTGAGTGTTCTTGAGTTCTTGAAATAGCTACGGTGTGTCCCTAGTTCCAAATATCCGAATCCTCCTCTAGTACGCCTCGGGCCTCCTTTTACAGACAAAAGGGGTTGCCACAGTGACACACAGGAGGTGGAAAGGAGTATCGTGGCTGAGTCTATCCTCTAGCACCATCGGACAAACGCATTTAATGCACTGCCGACGTGCCCCTCTTGCTTTATTGGGGATGACAAGGAAGCTCGTCCCAGCTGTCGCCACCTCGCCTGGCTCTGGCGCGTGTCTGAGCTGACAAGGCGTTGTAGCGCCACGTTGGCTGGCTGCTGGGTTGGCGTGATGGCGGAGCCTTCACAAAGATCTGCATGCCACCACTCAGGTGCTTGCTGAGTCGGTGTGGAGGCCCCCATGCTGCCACGTAGACGCCTGCCCAACTGGTTGAGCTAGCAGTTGCATGGGAGCGGCGGTAGAGTCTTGGCAGATGTTGGCCTGGCTGCGGCCCCACGGATGTCCTCGGCAAGGGTCTTGACGGGGGCCCGGCAAGGGTCTTGCCATGGCACCACGGTCGTCCCCGGCAAGGATCTTGCCGGGGGTCTCGTGGATTTCCTTGGCAAGGATCTCACAAAGAATCGTCGTCTTCTGGTTCTCATATGATCTTGTGTATTTATGATCTCCACAAAGATCTACACGCACCATGGAGGTGCCTCCCGAGCCTTGGTTTTGGTGTGGTTGATGGCGTTGGAACCCCTTGGCTCAAGGGCGGCGCGCTTAGCTGGCATAGGGTAAGTTGCCCTGGTAAGGCTCTTGCTGGGGCTGTGGAGGCTGCCCCGGCAAGAGACTTGCCGGGGGAGTCCACTTCGCTCCCTTGCTCTTTGTGTCTCTGGTCTTGGGGTTTCTTCGGTTGTCTTGCGCGCCGGTATCCCTCCTCTGCCCTGCTCAGTGCGGCCGTGGGCGCGGTTCTGACTGCCCGTGCACAAGTAAAGGGGTGCAAAAGGAGAGACCCTACTTTTGTACACCGACAGGAGCCCCGGGCCTGGGCCACACATAAGCACGACGCGTTGTTGCACTAGGCCCAGAATGGTGCGCGGGCAGGCGGGGCGGATTTTTACTGCAGTAACTTTTCCATCCGCGGCGCTTCCCCACGACCCGCGTTGAATACGCGACGTGGAGGATCATGCATGACGTGGGGGTCATGTGTGGGGTGGTTCCCGCACGCAGGCATCATGTCGTAGTAAATGGTAAAGAGGCGGCCTGGGCCTTCCCCGTAAAAAGGGATAACCACAGGCGCGCTGCTCATTTACCCTCTGTGCCTTCTCCAATCTCGGAACCGTCGTCCCCTCCTCCTTCTTTCTCAAGGTCTTTCTCTCGCTCGCCGCCATCGCGTGTTCGCTGTCCTTCATCCTTCACCACTCGCAGTCACCATGGCACCCAAAACCAGCAAAGGCAAGGAAGTGGCCAAGGACGTCAGGGGGAAGGAGCCGCCGGAGAGTGAGTTGGCGGCACGGCAGACGCAGCTCGCCTACTTTCCCTCGACAGTCGATGCGGTCCATCTCTGGGACAACTTCAAGCCCCTGTGGGAGTGCAAGAAAGGGGGGGGGCGACGGGGCATCCGGCCACGCACATCATCCCCGCTGATTTCGCCAAGGCTGGCCCGAATCGGTACCCATTCTTCGTCGAGTACTTTTCCTACGGACTCTGCCCCTCTTTCTCCGATTTCTTCAATGATGGCATGCACACCTATGGCTTCCACCTTTTGGATTTCACTCCAAATGCCGTGGCATGCATGACCCTTTTCTCCCATCTCGGCGAGGGCTTCGCTGGAGTGCATCCCAATACGACGCTTGCTACGTCTTGAGCTTGCGTTGGTTTTCCTCGAAGAGGAAGGGATGTTGCAGCAGAGTAGCGTAAGTATTTCCCTCAGTTTTTGAGAACCAAGGTATCAATCCAGTAGGAGGCCACGCTCAAGTCCCTCGTACCTGCACAAAGCGATAGCTACTCGCAACCAACGCAATTAGGGGTTGTCAATCCCTTCACGGTCACTTACGAGAGTGAGATCTGATAGATATAATATTTTTGGTATTTTAGGTATAAAGATGCAAAGTAAAAAGTAAAAGCAAAATAAAAAAGCAAAGCAAGATTAAAGTAATGGAGATTGATATGATGAGAATATACCCGGGGGCCATAGGTTTCACTAGTGGCTTCTCTCAAGAGCATAAGTATTCTACGGTGGGTGAACAAATTACTGTTGAGCAATTGACAGAATTGAGCATAGTTATGAGAATATCTAGGCATGATCATGTATATAGGCATCACGTCCGTGACAAGTAGATCGAAATGATTCTGCATCTACTACTATTACTCCACTCATCGACCGCTATCCAGCATGCATCTAGAGTATTAAGTTAAAAACAGAGTAACGCCTTAAGAAAGATGACATGATGTAGAGAGATAAATTCATGCAATAAACCACATCTTGTTATCCTCGATGGCAATGATACAATACGTGCCTTGCTGCCCCTTTTGTCACTGGGTAAGGACACCACAAGATCGAACCCAAAGCTAAGCACTTCTCCCATGGCAAGAACTACCAATCTAGTTGGCCAAACCAAATGGATAATTCGAAGAGACTTGCAAAGATAACCAATCATACATAAAAGAATTAAGAGAAGATTCAAATATTATTCATAGATAGACTTGATCATAAAACCACAATTCATCGGTCTCAACAAACACACCGCAAAAAGAAGATTACATCGAATAGATCTCCACAAGAGAGGGGGAGAACTTTTTATTGAGATTCAAAGAGAGAGAAGAAGCCATCTAGCTACTAACTATGGACCCGAAGGTCTGAGGTAAACTACTCACACTTCATCGGAGGGGCTAGGATGATGTAGAAGCCCTCCGTGATGACGGCCCTATTCCGCCGGAGCTCCGGAACAGGCCCCAAGATGGGATCTCGTGGATACAGAAAGTTGCGGCGGTGGAATTAGGTGTTTGGCTCCTGTTATGATCGTTTGGGGGTACGTGTGTATATATAGGAGGAAGGAGTACGTCGGTGGAGCACCGAGGGGCCCATGAGGCAGGGGGCGCGCCCTAGGGGGGGCGCCCCCCACCCTCGTGACCTCCTCTTTGACCCCCTGGAGTAGGTTCCAAGTCTCCTGGATCACGTTCGGTGAGAAAATCATGTTCCCGAAGATTTTATTCTGTTTGGACTCCGTTTGATATTCTGTTTCTCCGAAACACTAAAATAGGCAAAAAAAACAGCAATTCTGGGCTGGGCCTCCGGTTAATAGGTTAGTCCCAAAAATAATATAAAAGTGGAAAATAAAGCCCAATATAGTCCAAAACAGTAGATAATATAGCATGGAGCAATCAAAAATTATAGATACGTTGGAGACGTATCAGGCATCCCCAAGCTTAATTCCTGCTCGTCCTCGAGTAGGTAAATGATAAAAAGATAATTTTTGATGCGGAGTGCTACTTGGCATAATTTCAATGCAAATCTTCTTAATTGTGGTATGAATATTCAGATTAGAAAGATTCAAGACACAAGTTTATATTGACACAAAAATAATAATACTTCAAGCATACTAACAAAGTAATTATGTCTTCTCAAAATAACATGGTCAAAGAAAGTTATCCCTACAAAATCATATAGTCTGGCTATGCTCCATCTTCACCACACAAAGTATTTAAATCATGCACAACCCCGATGACAAGCCAAGCAATTGTTTCATACTCTAACTTTTTCAAAACTTTTTCAATCTTCACGCAATACATGAGCGTGAGTCATGGATATAGCACTATAGGTGGAATAGAAGGGTGGTTGTGGAGAAGACAAAAAGGAGGGGAAGATAGTCTCACATCAACTAGGCGTATCAACGGGCTATGGAGATGCCCATCAATAGATATCAATGTGAGTGAGTAGGGATTGCCATGCAACGGATGCACTAGAGCTATAAATGTATGAAAGCTCAACAAAACAAACTAAGTGGGTGTGCATCCAACTTGCTTGCTCACGAAGACCTAGGGCAATTTTGAGGAAGCCCATCATTGGAATATACAAGCCAAGTTCTATAATGAAAAATTCCCACTAGTATATGAAAGTGACAACATATGAGACTCTCTATATGAAGAACATGGTGCTACTTTGAAGCACAATATATGAGACTCGCTATATCATGGTGCTACTTTGAAGCACAAGTGTGGAAAAAAGGATAGTAGCATTGCCCCTTTTTATTTATTTTCTTTTTTTGGGCCTTCTTTTTTTCTTTGGCCTTTCTCTTTTTTTTGGGACAATGCTCTATTGAATGATGATCATCACACTTTTATTTATTTACAACTCGATTCTAAAACAAAGTATGACTCTATATGGATGCCTCCGGCGGTGTACCGGGATATGCAATGAATAAAGAATGACAAGTATGAAGAAATTATGAACGGTGGCTTTGCCACAAATACTATGTCAACTACATGATCATGCTAAGCAATATGACAATGATGAATGTGTCATGATGAACTAGATGGTGGAAAGTTGCATGGCAATATATCTTGGAATGGCTATGAAAATGCCATAATAGGTAGGTATGGTGGCTGTTTTGAGGAAGATATATGGTAGGTGTATGGTACCGGCGAAAGGTGCGTGGTATTAGAGAGGCTAGCAAAGGTGGAAGAGTGAGAGTGCGTATAATCCATGGACTCAACATTAGTCATAAAGAACTCATATACTTATTGCAAAAATCTAGAAGTTATCAAAGCAAAGTATTACGCGCATGCTCCTAGGGGGATAGATTGGTAGGAAAAGACCATCGCTCGTCCCCGACCGCCACTCATAAGGAAGACAATCAATGAATAAATCATGCTCGACTTCGTCACATAACGGTTCACCATACGTGCATGCTACTGGAATCACAAACTTTAACACAAGTATTCTTTAAATTCACAACTACTCAACTAGCATGACTTTAATATTATCACCTCCATATCTCAAAACAATTATCATGTTTTACTATTTTCTTAGTATTCGACACACTCAAAAGAAAGTTTCACAAATCTTGAATACCAAGCATATTAGTATTAAGCAAATTACCATGCTATTAAGAGACTCTCAAAATAATTTAAGTAAAGCATGAGAGATCCATAGTTTTTTAAAACAAATCCACCACCGTGCTCTAAAAGATCTAAGTGAAGCACATAGAGCAAAATTATAACACTCAAAAGATATAAGTGAAGCACATAGAGCAAAATTATAACGCTCAAAAGATATAAGTGAAGCACATAGAGCAAAACTACTTAGCTCAAAAGATATAAGTGAAGCACATAGAGTACTCTATCAAATTTTAATTCATGTATGGCTCTCTCTCAAAAGGTGTGTACAGCAAGGATGATTGTGGTATACTAAGACGCAAAGACACAAATAATACAAGACGCTCCAAGCAAAACACATATCATGTTGGTGAATAAAAATATAGCTCCAAGTAAATTACCGATGGAAGTGGACGAAAGAGGGGATGCCTTCCGGGGCATCCCCAAGCTTTGACTTTTTGGTGTCCTTGGATTATCTTGGGGGTGCCATGGGCATCCCCAAGCTTAGGATCTTGCCACTCCTTGTTCCATAATCCATCAAAAGATTTCACCCAAAACTTGAAAACTTCACAACACAAAACTCAAAATAGAAAACTCGTGAGCTCCGTTAGCGAAAGAAAACAAAAGACCACTTCAAGGTACTGTAATGAACTCATTCTTTATTTATATTGGTGTTAAAACTACTGTATTCCAACTTCTCAATGGATTATAAACTATTTTACTAGCCATAGATTCATCAAAATAAGCAAACAACACACGAAAAACAGAATCTGTCAAAAACAGAATAGTCTGTAGTAATCTGTAGCTAGCGCAAGATCTGGAACCCCAAAAATTCTAAAATAAATTGCTGGACGTAAGGAATTTATCTGTTAATCATCTGCAAAAATAATTAACTAAATATCACTCTTAAAATAAAAATGACAGCAGTTCTCGTGAGCGCTAAAGTTTCTATTTTTTACAGCAAGTTCAACAAGACTTTCCCCAAGTCTTCTCAACGGTTCTACTTGGCACAAACACTAATTAAACACAAAAAACACGACCAAAACAGAGGCTAAATAATTTATTTATTACTAAGTAGGAGCAAAAAGCAAGGAATAAAAACAAAATTGGGTTGCCTCCCAACAAGCGCTATCGTTTAACGCCCCTAGCTAGGCATAAAAGCGAGGATAGATCTAGGTATTGCCATTTTTGGTTTTAGAGAGAAAGAGAGCAAACTTGTTATCTATGGAATTAATATTTCTATTTTTACAAAGTACATGTCCATTAATGGTAGAAGAAAGATTAATAATGTTGCGGAAATTGGCATCTAGGCTAGCTTTTATCTCTTTAATAGATTCGTTTTGGTAAGAAAGCAAGAGAGATGTGATTTCAGTTTTCTCATTAATGGGATTCCCAAATATAGTTTTCATCCTCTCATAGGTATCTATGGGGTCCCCTTCAAGGAAACCCCCTTTGAAAATAGAATCTAAAACTTGTTTGAACGAAGCGGGTAGCCCAACATAAAAGCTTTTTAAGTAAACCTCAATTTGATATTGGGGTACATAGCTAGCCCGGATCCTTAAAAGCCTATCCCAAGCATCTTTCAAAGATTCATCAAGTAAATAACGAAAAATTCTAGAATCATCTTCATCAAAATTACTAAGGTTCTCATTGATAACTCCGGCAAGTTGTTCTATAGCATTCTGATTTATGAGTTTAGATAAGATAGCAGGATTGTCTAAAGCACTAGAACTTGGGAGAGAACCCCCAACTCTTTTTGGTTCTGACATGGCGAGGGAAAAGAGGCAAATAGAGAGGGAGGATAGAGAGAGAGAGAGGGCGAATAAAACGGCAAGGGTAAATTGGGGGGAGAGGAAAACGAGAGGCAAATGGCAAATAATGTAATGCGAGAGATAGGGATTGTGATGGGTACTTGGTATGTTGACTTTTGCGTAGACTCCCCGGAAACGGCGCCAGAAATCCTTCTTGCTACGTCTTGAGCTTGCGTTGGTTTTCCCTGAAGAGGAAGGGATGATGCAGCAGAGTAGCGTAAGTATTTCCCTCAGTTTTTGAGAACCAAGGTATCAATCCAGTAGGAGGCCACGCTCAAGTCCCTCGTACCTGCACAAAGCGATAGCTACTCTCAACCAACGCAATTAGGGGTTGTCAATCCCTTCACGGTCACTTACGAGAGTGAGATCTGATAGATATAATATTTTTGGTATTTTAGGTATAAAGATGCAAAGTAAAAAGTAAAAGCAAAGTAAAAAAGCAAAGCAAGATTAAAGTAATGGAGATTGATATGATGAGAATATACCCGGGGGCCATAGGTTTCACTAGTGGCTTCTCTCAAGAGCATAAGTATTCTACGGTGGGTGAACAAATTACTGGAGAGCAATTGACAGAATTGAGCATAGTTATGAGAATATCTAGGCATGATCATGTATATAGGCATCACGTCCATGACAAGTAGATCGAAATGATTCTGCATCTACTACTATTACTCCACTCATCGACCGCTATCCAGCATGCATCTAGAGTATTAAGTTAAAAACAGAGTAACGCCTTAAGCAAGATGACATGATGTAGAGAGATAAATTCATGCAATAAACCACATCTTGTTATCCTCGATGGCAATGATACAATACGTGCCTTGCTGCCCCTTTTGTCACTGGGTAAGGACACCACAAGATCGAACCCAAAGCTAAGCACTTCTCCCATGGCAAGAACTACCAATCTAGTTGGCCAAACCAAACGGATAATTCAAAGTGACCTGCAAAGGTAACCAATCATACATAAAAGAATTCAGAGAAGATTCAAATATTATTCATAGATAGACTTGATCATAAACCCACAATTCATCGGTCTCAACAAACACACCGCAAAAAGAAGATTACATCGAATAGATCTCCGCAAGAGAGGGGGAGAACTTTGTATTGAGATTCAAAGAGAGAGAAGAAGCCATCTATCTACTAACTATGGACCCGAAGGTCTGAGGTAAACTACTCACACTTCATCAGAGGGGCTAGGATGATGTAGAAGCCCTCCGTGATGACGGCCCTATTCCGGCGGAGCTCCGGAACAGGCCCCAAGATGGGATCTCATGGATACAGAAAGTTGCGGCAGTGGAATTAGGTTTTTGGCTCCTGTTCTGATCGTTTGGGGGTACGTGTGTATATATAGGAGGAAGGAGTACGTCGGTGGAGCACCGAGGGGCCCATGAGGCAGGGGGCGCGCCCTAGGGGGGCGCCCCCCACCCTCGTGACCTCCTCTTTGACTCCCTGGAGTAGGGCCCAAGTCTCCTGGATCACGTTCGGTGAGAAAATCACGTTCCCGAAGATTTTATTCCGTTTGGACTCCGTTTGATATTCTGTTTCTTCGAAACACTGAAATAGGCAAAAAAACAACAATTCTGGGCTGGGCCTCCGGTTAATAGGTTAGTCCCAAAAATAATATAAAAGTGGAAAATAAAGCCCAATATGGTCCAAAACAGTAGATAATATAGCATGGAGCAATCAAAAATTATAGATACAATTGAGACGTATCAGCGCTTTTCCGCCACTACTTCTATCCTCAGATCCAGAAGGGAGGCGCCATCTCCGGTTGTGTCGCCTGGATCCCAAGGACCCAGGAGAAGGGGACATATCCGGAGGGCGCTTAGAAGGAGAGGTGGGAGGAGTGGCGGAGCCGGTGGTGCTGGATTGAGGAGGAGGACCCACAGGAATTTTGCCAGGTTTGCCAGGCGCCGCTGGTTCGCAGAGACGACTGGGGCGATGTCGACGCCCAGGATGAGAAGCTCACGGTCGCCATTACGAGGATCCATTGCCTCACCGTTGCCGGGCTCACCCTGGAGATGATTGGGGCGGATTTCATCCGCCGCCGCATCGCTCCACTGCACAACAAGGGGAGGCCGGCCTGGCTTTTCAGGAATGCAGCTGACATCATGCGGCTTTGCCCTCGCTTGAACCACAACTTCACGGTGATGGGGCATGCCCACTTCTGCCAGCGGCTTTTTCAGCTCGACGTGGACCGTGATGGTAGGGCCGAGAGGACCAGCAAGGCCGCGAAGGCCGACAAGGTCGCCAAGGGCCCTTGTTTGGGTTGCCGACGGGGGTGGTCCCGCTGAGCAACAACTCCCGCCAAACTGACATCATTGCCAGGATGCCGGACTGTAATGCGCACGACCCTGACCCAAATTGGGCCAGGCCGGAGGCAGATCAGGTGCAGAAGTTCCTCGACACCTTGTCGGAGAAGTACGTCCGCGAAGAGCCACTGCTCATCTAGGACACCACCCAAGCGGAGCTGGACTATATCGCCACCAGGGCAGCGGAGGCAGAGCTCGCCAGGGAGTCCGACAGCGTTGGCGGCGTGGAGGACGAGGCCGCGGCGGCCGCGGAGGGGAAGGAGCTCGCCTAGTGGGCGGAATTCGCTGGGGAGGCCAGCAACACCATCACCGGGGCCCCTCTTATTGAATATGTGGTCGATGAGTCTTCCAGGGAGGAGGTCGAGGTTGTCGACCCCCCAGCCACGAGGAGAGGGCATGTCCTGCAGTAGGCCAGCTCTGGTGAGCTGGTCCGGCCCGGCAGGGCCACGCAACCGAAACAAACCCAAGAGGTGTCTGTGCGCCAAACGAGGGTCGTGGCAGCGAGGATGGTGGTGAAGGTTGTGGTGGCGAAGAAGAAAGCGTCTGCCTCTTCTTCATCCAAGCGTCCTCGGTCTCCACCCGCTTCCCCTCCTCCCGCAGGCGACGACACGGAGGTCATCTTCGACTTCGGGTCTCTTAGCCTGAGGAGGAAGAGGAAGGCAACGGAAGAGGAGGCGGAGGATGAGTAAGTATATTGTCTTTTGTCATCTCCGTCCCCTCAGATCGTGTCGCTTGTCTTGACTTGTCCTCATCTTCGCAGGGATATGGAGACGCTGGCCCAGAGGGTGGCGAAGAGGGCCAGGGCCTCGACGGGTGGTCAGCCCCCGGAGGGCACCTCGAGTACGCCGCTGGTGGTGGAGAACAGCCCGGATATCAGCCCCCGGCGCAGCCCCCAGCATGCATTCATCACTCACTCCTCATCAACATGTGCTGGGACACGATCTCTTGGTGCTGACCTTGCCGTGGTTGCAGGAGGAGGACGGCACCAGGAGGAGTCACTGAGGGCCACCCCCAACACACCGCCCCCATCAACCATGCCGCCCCGAGGGGCGTCCCCAGCAAGGACGTACCTCATGTCTAGGAGGAGGTGGTTGACGACCATCCTTCCTCCTCCGCCGCCTCTGGCTCGAGCAAGTACCTGAAGGTGAGCGACGACCTGTTCGTCCACCTCCCATGGACGGCGAGCACCAGGGCACCCGCTGAGGGGGAGGTGTTCGACGACGAGGTGCTTGCCGCCGCCGGGCTTGAGGTCGTTGACGAACTGAGCGCCGATGGCGGCAGTTCCCAGGAAGAGTGGCTCCTCCAGGGCATGAGCGCCAACTTCCACAAGCTCCAGGCGTTTCACCGTGCCCGCCTGGACAAGGCCAAGTCCAGGATGGCGGAGGTGGACAAGACAGAGGCGGACCTCGAGGGGCGCGTCACCGAGACGCAGGCTTGGTTCCGCCAGGCCTGTGAGGAACTAAAGACCGCCTAGGATCTGCTGGCCGAGCGCAAGCTGGAGCTTGTCATGAAGCAGGATGATATTGAGAAGGCCCAGGAGGCGGCGAGACAATAGGCCGCCAAGGACGAGGCCGCTCGGTGCCAGCACCAGGCCGCGCTGAACTCCCAGGAGGACGACCTTGCCGCCCGCGAGGAGAAACTCGCCGCGACACTCTGCGGGAAGGTCGAGGAGGTCAAGGAGCTTGTCGTGTAGCGGACCCAGGAACTGGAGTAGAGGCACGAGGAGGCACTCAATGCTCAGGCCCAGTTCCATGCCGGCAAGGTGAACGAGCTGGAGGTGGAGCGAGACGGGCTGAAGAAGCAGATCCTAGAGCTGAAGGGGGAAAGGGACGCGGCCAAAGGCGATTTGGCTGATGCGCAGGCCACAGTCCTCGGCGAGGCCGAGCTACTCTCGAAGGCCAACAACTCCATCCAAGACCTGAAGCTGAAGCTGGAGGGTCTGGAGGGTACGCTGTCGGAGGTCAGGGCCCAGGAGGAGACACTGACCAAGAATCTGGAGAAGGAGAGGCAGCTGCGGAAGAACGAAGCCGCCAACCACGAGGATTTTGTGAAGGGCGAAAACCTCTGGATCAGCCGCCTCGCCGATATTGCTGGTAGGATCACCACGCAGCTGGCTACCATGGGGATGCCAAACATGAGGTACGTCCCGAAGCCGAACGTGAGTCCCAATGCCAGGCTGACCTTATTCTTCGAGGGTGTTCTCGGGGCCCTGGAGTAGTTTCGCTTTAACAGGGCGGCCTCTCTGGTTGATGAGGCCTGGAGGCTTTGCCGGGGTGCCATGACCAAGGTCCTCACCAAGGTGGCGTACTGGAACCCTGACCTCAACCTCAAAGCTGCGCTGGACAGCTTGCCGGAGGACATGGACCCCGCGACACTCAAGGAGCGTATCGAGCCCGTCATCAGCCGCATCGACGGAGTTCGGAGGATAGAAGGCCAGCGCTGGGACTAGGCACCCCATTTCTTATCGCCGCTGCAAGTTCACAACCAAGATAATTTTTATCTTTAGTTAGAACCGCAGCAACAATTGATGTAGTATAACTCTGCAGTGCTTTTGAAACGATGCATGTTATTTTCCCGTTTGATCTCCCTTTGTATGTCCACCCTACATTAATCGGGTAGGCTTGCCGGTGCGAAATCCCATGTCGCGGCGCCTCGAGGACGGATCCCCAATGGCCTGCCGGGTGTGCTTGCTGCCGGGCAAACCACCTCACTGCTCTTAATGCGGCCGCTCGAACTGTCGAGCGGACTCGAGACAGAACGAGAGCGTTGCCAATCACAGAAGGTCACCATGCCATTCTCGACACAGCCGCTAGAACTATTGAGCGGTCTCGAAATAGAACGAGGGAGTTGCCAATAGTGACAAGGCCCCATTGCGTGCAGGTTTTCCATACACAGGGCAAGAACATCGAGGACGAAAACCTTATATATAAAAAGGAATTGCTCAAAGTTTTGCATGACTTAGCTTATATGCCGCTGCATGAGTGTTCATTGCATCCACCGAGGACGCCACTTGTTCGGTCGTCTTCTTCCTTGGAGTGACGACCATGATGAAGTCGCTGCTTCAACCAGACCAGATTTCCACAACTGCGCCCCCTACGTGACGCGCCAAAGATCTCGGTGGAAACGACACCTACGGAATCACTGGGATCCCTTCTACGGTTGGCGGGCGCGGATTTGTGCAAAGAGCAGGTCTGGCGGTCAGCACAAGGATCGTTTACCCAGGTTCGGGCCGCGGAGATGCGTAATACCCTAGTCCTGCTTTGATGTATATTTGAGTGTTCTTGAGTTCTTGAACTAGCTACGGTGTGTCCCTAGTTCCAAAGATCCGAATCCTCCTCCAGTACGCCTAGGGCCTCCTTTTATAGACAAAAGGGGTTGCCACAGTGGCACACAGGAGGTGGAAAGGAGTATCATGGCTGAGTCTATCCTCTGGCACCGTCGGACAAACACATTTAATGCGCTGTCGACGTGCCCCTCTTGCTTTATCGGGGACGGCAAGGAAGCTCGTCCCAGCTGTCGCCGCTTCGCCTGGCTCCGACGCACGTCCAAGCCGACGAGGCGTTGTAGCGCCACTTTGGTTGGCGCTGGGCTGGCGTGATGGCGGAGCCTTCACGAAGATCTGCATGCCACCACGCAGGTGCTTGCTGAGTCGGTGTGGAGGCCGCATGCTGACACATAGACGCCTGCCCCACTGGTTGAGCTAGCAGCTGCATGGGAGCGGCGGTGGAGTCTTGACAGACGTGGGCCTGGCTGCGGCCCCGCAGATGTCCTCGGCAAGGGTCTTGCCGGGGGCCTGGCAAGGGTCTTGCCGTGGCACCGCGGTCGTCCCCGGCAAGGATCTTGCCGGGGGTCACATGGATTTCCTTGGCAAGGATCTCGCCAAGGATCGTCGTCTTCTGGTTCTCATCTGATCTTGTGTATTTATGATCTCCACAAAGATCTGCATGCCACCATGGAGGTGCCTCCCGAGCCTTGGTTTCGATGCGGTTGATGGCATTGGAACCCCTTGGCTCAAGGGCGGCGTCCTCAGTTGGCATAGGGCAAGTTGCCCCGGCAAGGCTCTTGCCGGGGCTGCGGAGGTTGCCCCAGCAAGAGTCTTGCCGGGGGAGTCGACTTCGCTCCCTTGCTCTTTGTGTCTCTGGTCTTGGCGTTGCTTCGGTTGTCTTGCCGTCCGGCATCCCTCCTCTTCCCTGCTCAGTGCGGCCGTAGGCGCGGCCCTGACTGCATGTGCACAAGTAAAGGGGTGCAAAAGGAGAGCCCCTAATTTTGTACACCGACACATGGGTGCGGAGTCGACCAGATGGAAACTTGGAGTCGGTGTCAAACTCGTTGAAGGAACTCTGTACAATCTTTGGAAATGGAGCAGTAAAACCTTTGGGCATGTGCTACGTGATATTGAGAGGCTCCGGTCTGAACTTGCATCCTTGCAAGAGAACAATGTCGATCATCGTTTCATCCGGCAGATGATGCATGAGCTTGATGAGCTTCTCTACAGAGAAACGATGCTATGGTTGCAGCGCTCAAGGATTACGTGTTTAAGAGAAGGAGAAAGAAACACAGCTTACCTGCATCGCAGGGCTGTTTGGTGAGCTAGACGTAATCATATTCAACGGTTACGTAAGCTTGATGGCACATGCATGGTGCTATACACCTGCGGAGATGAAGCTTGCAAATTCCACATTGTATGCCTCAAAATTCTTAACTAGTTTCTTCCATGCATCTATCGACAAGTTTGAATGCATATATGTACTTCTACATCACATGAAACATCTAGCAGTCTGTGAGATGTGCACAATACTCTAAACATTCCTGTGGTCGCTCACCCCTAGCATCCCACTGCACATGGTTCACGCCGCCGACGCCTTCGCCTGAGGCAACCCGCGGGCACATTGACCGTTTGGCACAAGCTACCCTGGGGCGTTGTACGGCGCGGCGAGGGGGCTTAGGATTTTCGTTCTGTCATGGAGGAGAGGGCCTTTTCCCCGGGTAGATGAGTTGAACATTAGTAATATATAAACTTACAAAAGATTAGGAGAAAATAGTTGTAGAAGAGAAAAGCAAATGCTAGTTGTCCATGTAAACGACATCTCCATATACTACTTAGCAGTTTTAGCGCAATTAAGCCCCTGTTTAGCATCAATTTAGCTGATTTAGAGGCTGAACCTATTTGCCATAACACCCTATTTGCACTTTTGGTTGGTTTGTGTGTGTGTGTGTGTGTGTGTTTTGTGAGGCCATCATGAATTGTTAAACAGATATCGTTAAACTATTATATCTTTTACGTAATATTGGAAGAAACTAGAATCACTGCCAAAGGAAGAGGGCACTGTCTAATTTTTTTATTTGATGAAGTTATCCTAAATATTGGGGAAATTGCAGTTGCACTTTAACCTAAGAACAAACAAACAAACAAGAATAAAACTCATGACCGAAAATATCATGAAGCAACATCAAACCAGGAATCTTCTTAAACATTATCCAACCATCTAAATTTCAGGTCGACAGAGATGTTAGGAACCAGCGTTCAAGCACTCGAGGATGATGGTGACGGAGCAAGGTTAGCACCGTCAGCGGAAGCACTCGAGGACGACGCTGTCGAAGCGGGGTCAATAGCATCTCTGCTAACACTCAAGGTCGATGATGATGGTATGGTTGCGAGGTCAACAGTATCCCTGGCCTCTTCCAGTTTCCTTCCTTGTAGAGCTTCCATTGCCTCACCCAGTATCCCTGTCACCTTCCCTCCTAATTCTGGCTCAAGCTGTTCACCCAGTGGGTACAATTTCTCGTCTTGAATCTGCAAGACAAACAAAGTATACGACCAAACTAAAAATTCACCCTTCATTGACATAAATGGCTAATATATAAACATGCATGCCAAGTAAAATTTGTAACTGTGAAATTAGCACGTCCTAATATAATTCCACTGTCCTTACGGGATGTTGTTTCTCCAGGTAAGAAGAATCTACAGCAGTGGTGGTGGTGTTCTTTCTTGGAACAGATGGAGTAGAGACAGTACTATCAGTTTGTGCGAAGCCCGGGGGAACCATCACAGAGTTGGCATTCACATTCATAGAATTTGGCATGTATGTGAAGGCTTGGTTGGTATTTGGGTACACCATCTGCATTGTAAAAGCAAGAAAGTCAGGTGAATTGACTACTTGTGAGATAATCTGAACATGGGCACGGCTGGATGACCTTTGCAAGAGTAGCTGATGCATTAAGGATTAAAAAAATTAAGTCAAAAAATGTTCATCTCTCATGCCATAATACCTGTCAGTGTAGATTGATTTCTTGATGCACACCACGCCAAGCATGGTGCAGTGGCCTCGGCATGTTATACGTATATGGCGTCATGCCGCTAGGAACCCAAGGACTGAAATGTTGTTGTGGGAATTGTTGATACCCGAAGCCTGCACGAACCTGTGGTGGGAACATGCCAGGCACTCCTGGACCGACGTAGAACTGACGGGGAGCAAAATTTTGTGGTACTGCGGGTGCTAGAACTCCTGTGTTCTGAATACGAGCAAAGTGTGCCTAGAAACAATGTCGGTAGCATTAAGCTTGTGCTGTGTTCCTTGTTTATATTCTTGAAACAGTTGCAGATCTAATGTTCAAATATTCAGTGACACACAGGTGACAAGAGAGAACCTGTTTTACTTAACTTTATTTGGACGGTAAATAAATAACCATTTTGTTAACACTCATCCACATTGATTCTCAGTTTATGTTATTCTTAGGATGGGACAATATACAACTTATTTATAACTGGACAGATTTTCTTTTAGTTCATCAGATATGTGTAAAAATGAAACAAATAATACGTGAATAATTGGACATGTAGTAGACATGGACACATAGCAATATTAGAACTCAAACAGCACTTATCAGCATTTAAGATTAATTAAAAGAAGTCAGTACTTATCACTTATCAGCAGAAGGCACCTAATGTACAAAATGATCACTTGGGAAAGACTTACCACTAGCATCGCTCGTCTTTCCTCTTTGCGTTGAGCTACACCAACATACAATGGCTTTTTGCCGACTATCTTCCTGTTCATCCCGTCAATCTACCACATTGATTAAAGATGATTTAATAATCTAAACTAGTCAACTGGATGCATTGGGCAGGTTTGCATACAACTAAACCATGTTACTTACAGCCTTGTGGACAGCTTCAATAGTTGTAAATGACACAAAGCCATAACCCTTGCTCCTTCCTTGTGAATCAACCATAA
The DNA here is from genome assembly GCF_002162155.2 of Triticum dicoccoides. NCBI lineage: Eukaryota > Viridiplantae > Streptophyta > Magnoliopsida > Poales > Poaceae > Triticum > Triticum dicoccoides. Next base: position 46,263,908 of record NC_041384.1, on the reverse strand, counting down.
CCTAACAAAATGTTAAGAAGGTGAGCCATGATATTAAGAAACAGAATTAGCTAGCAAATAAAGAGAGAAGTACCTTGCATGATCCTATCTCACCAAAAACTTCAAATAACCCTCCAAGATTTAGATCATTAATACTATCATCTAGATTCTTCACGTATAGATTGAGCCCTTCAAACTTTTTGAATTTCTCATTTCTCGCACACTCAAAGTTTTCTTTCAGTTCTGCTTCTCTTTCTGACTTTTTCTGAGCTCTTCCCACATACAAAATTGTATCCTTAATCATCTTCCCATTAAGAATTTTCACAGCTTCTACAGCACATTCTGATTCCCCATAGTTAACGAAACCGAAGCATTTGGATATTCCATCATTATCTCTCATGATTACAGCGCTAGTAATTGTACCGAATGGACCAAACTCTTGCAGAAGGTCATTGTGAGTGAATTCCTTTGGCAAGTTCTTCACATATACATTTGTATAATTACTCAAGCTGATATTTGGCTGCCTCTCCTGCCGACGAATGAAGAGACCTACAAAAATTCGTTTGCCATTCACCAACTTGCCATTCAAGCTGTCGATGGCATCATTGGCAGATGTCTCGTCCGCAAACTGAACAAATCCGTACCCTTTTGATTGACCATTAAAGTGAGTGGCCACTTTGCATGATAGTATAGTGCCATACTGACCAAACATATCACTCAAGCTCTTGCCATCAATATTTGGCACAAGATTTTTTATGAATATATTGGCCTTTCCACTCAATCGCAGCGTTGGGTCCCTATTCGAGAACATAACTCGAATATGCTTCCCGTTGGCAGGGGTAAAATTTAAAGAGTCTAATGCATGTTTGGCTGCAAAACAATCACATACAAAATTATTAGAGGTAATTGTGGTATTAAACTCAAATCCTCTAGTAGGGCAAGCAAACATGCAAAGAAAAAGAAATCAGGTTAAGGTGAAAACAATAGTGTAGGTATGGTATGTATATGTATAATTGACCACGATAGAACATGGTGTATTATATATGACTGGATGTTCATCGAACAGACAGTTATCGGATGTCCGATATGCAAAGCTAATATCCAATTTGAACTATGTACAATTTTGCTCTTCACTAATTTGGCAGCGTGGAGCACGGATAAACTAATGAATATTTGAATAGGTTAACTATGAAATCCATGGGGCATCATGATCATACAATCTACCTAGTGTAATGTAGCACGTTTCAACACCATTGTGCACAAACTAGAAAAATTCTTAACGAACTTTTAACCCACATTCAGTTCCCTCTTGTTTGTATTTTCCAAATTGCCACACCAACTTATGAAGGAATCAATAGAAACAACAATGAATATTTGTTAAACTATAAAACAAACTGCATGGACTAAACTTTAAAAAAAATCACTCACTAACCAAGTCAACTCCCAAATGTTACACCATAAAAAAGATAAACAACACCAATAACAGAAACATGTCCTTTTGTTTAGATAGAAAGAAATAAGAACATAGACACACATTAATTGTAACCAAATTCTTGTTTAGCTATTTGTTTTTTCCTAATCATATGCACATCCGAGTCCGAGTCGGATTGCGACAATGTTAACTTCCATGATGATGTTCTACACCATGCATGGTGCACAATCTACAATGAAATCATAGGAAATTTAAGCTCTACTTCCATTCTCTTATGTTCTTAATTCCCATGTGCAATCTACAAATATTGGCTATCTTATAAATAAACCGTGTGGCCCAATTTAACAAAGAGCTAAATTTTCTCTCGCAAACCAATTCAACTCCCAAAAGTTAGATTGTAAGTAAGATAGACGACGCCGATAATATGAACATAACATTTTGTTTATGACAGAATCCCGCAAGTAGAAAAAATGCATTAATTGAAATAATAATTGTGTGTGCCTACTATCTTTTTCAAAATTATATATCCGATTTTGACTCGGATTCTGACATATTCGGCAACATTATTATCCGCGTCGAATTTTACCCAAATTCTATTATTTTCTATTCGTAATGACCAGAAGAAATCTATGAAGCCATAAACACAGATGGAATCAACAAATAATGTTAGCTAAATTGAAACAAACCAACCCAAAGTTCACAAAAAACTAAAATTACTCTCGCTGACGATTCAATCCAAGTATTACGGCGTAAGTAAGATAGACATCAACAATAATGGGAACATTTAGTTTGTGACAAAAATATATAGGTAGATAAAAACACATTAATTACAACCGGTGTGTGTGCCTACTTGACTTTTCTGAATCATACATCCGACTCTAAGTCGTATTCTGACAGCATTTGTTTCCACAAAGATTTTGTGCCATATTGGAAACCCGAATCGATTACAGATTCTAACACCGATGTCAGTGCTAAGCAACATGTTCTACAAGTTGCTGATTCCATTCTCTTCCCAATCTGCAAACTGCTGATTCCATTCTCTTCCTAATCTATAGTGCATTGAAGTTATATTTCTTGTTGTGATCTATCGAAGCAAGGGTCTTGGTTTTCTTATGGAATGTGCATAAACCCAATCTATAAAGAAGTCTTACCGAGATTCAGTCAAAATTCCATTCTCTTCCTAATCGCCAAATGCAATCTATGAAGTCATTCCCTCATTGGTAACAATGATCAATCTTGGCTGACTTGAAAACAAGTCATGCGACCTAATTCAATAAAAACTAATTCCTCTCGCTAACGATTCAACTCCCAAATGTTACAACATAAATAAGATAGACAACTCAGCGAACAGATAAACACATATTAATTGGAAGAATTGTGTGTGTCTACTTATTTTTCCCAAATCATACATCCGGTTCTGAGTCGGATTCCGACAACACTATATTATCTACGGCGATTTTCTACCCCATGGTGCACAATCTATGGAGAACTCTTAATAGGATTTTAGCCCAAATTCCTATTCTCTTCTGTTCATAATAAACACAAGCAGTGTATGAAGCCTTTCACTCAGACACAAACAGCAATTAATGTTGGCTAATTTGAAAACAACCAACCTAACTTAACAACAAACTACAATTCAACTTGCGATTCAATTCTCAAGTGTTACGACCTGAATAAGAAAGACATCACCAATAATAGGAACATGTCAATTTCTTCTATGACAGAAATATATGGCATGTAGGTAAACACACGTTTAATTGCAACCAATGTGTGTGTCCATTTGCTTTTGCCAATCATTTATCCTATTCCGAGACCGATTCCGATAGCACCAGATTACACAAACCCGAATCGGTTACGGATTCCGACACTCCTCATGTTAGTGACACGTTGTTCTACAAACTGCAGGTCAACACACTATCTACGCACGTTTCATCAAAAGACCCTCGCCTCGGTTGACCAGAACAAGAAAATGCCAAAATAGAACTTCAACCATGTTGTGCCACATCTTGTATGGGAAATCTAGTAAATCACAGACTTCGTAACCAAATAGATCTATAACCACACAACCTCGTAGGTTCTTTGTATCCCGGATCCAAGCCTGATTAGATGAACATGTAAAGAGACGAAGACAACCCCGAAAAAAAAAGAGATGAAGACACACTCACCGTCCTCGCGACTGTAGAAAATCACATAGGCGTACCCAAGTGACCTGCCAGTGACGTCCCGGCATATACGGAGGGACGCCACGGGCCCCACCTTGCAGAACAGGGCATAGAGGTGCCCCTCCACCACGCCATCATCGAGGTCGCCGACGTATAGCGAGGCCCACGAGCCCAACGCTGGTCCAGGAGGACGCAGCGTGACGGCCGGGGCCAGCAACGGGCGACCTGCCATTGCCTAAGATGGTTGCCAACCAGTGGCCGAGCACAGGATCGATCGATTGATCGAGCAAGAGTGCTGGCTCACAAGGCAACGGAATACAGTCTCGGAAGGCACAGGATGGATTCATCGAGCAGGGATGCTTTTATAGGTGAACGCTCTTGGATGGATATGCTCTCGACTCGCTTCTCACTAATTGAGGCATTAATTACTTCCTTTCTTTGTATAATGATAAGTATTGGGCATTAATTTTGTGCTCGAGAAGACGAGTGTATTTTTGATGGAGATATCTGCACACTAGAGATTGATTGGGTCCACATATACTACTATAGGAATTAGTTCGTTCGATCAGTTTCCAGGGCCATATATCACTACCATTTAATGTTTGAGATACTAAACTGGATTCCCAGCAAAAAAAAAGAGAGGGAGAGATACTAACCTGGATCGAGCGTCAAGTTGTCAGCTCAGCATTTTGAACATGGCGTTTAACAAATTTCAAAGAGCAAAATAGACAAAGATCAGAGTTTAGCACTATGATACTATGAGTGTTGCATTTGAAGGGAACATAAATTTCCCCTAGCAGCTCTTCGAGCAGTGACTACTGACTAAGGTTGGGTCCCCCATAACTTTTTTTTATTGCAAACTTAATTTTGTTCATATTTATACAAGAAAATAAGACATCACAAAAAGATTGGTGCATTTGAACGCACAGCCTCCTGGTGCTGGCACTGCCACTGGTCAGATCATGTCCCCTTGGTGTCATCCAGGGAAACTAGTCCTCGGTCGCCGCCACGGTTTCATTTCGAGTTGTTCTAGCTATGCCAGCCGGGTTTTGCCAAGGCGGTCAAGTAGTGGTTCGAGGCGCTGGACTCCCCAACCGATCGATGTCGGTGTTATACACTTGGCATCACTATACCAAGTTATTGAGGTAATACACGCGGGGTTAGGGGTCCAAACTGGGCGAGACTTGAGGACCTGCAAGGCGGAGCTCCTTGTGGCCATCCAGTCCTTTGATGATAGGCCAACCACGGTGGGTCTGGATCCGGAGGAATGGATGGAGAGATATGCTCTCGAGGATAGCCTCATGACGTTGTTCCGAAACGAGGAGATTTACTGCTGTCTTCGAGGCCGTTTAAATTTGACATTTATGGGTGAACTTCCAGGCTATTGCCAACAGCCGTCATCGTCGATCCTCAAATGTGGTCCTTTGGGATGGTCCCACGATGCTTCGGGACAAGGTGGAGATCCACTCTCACGTTGATGGTTTATATGAAAACCTTTTCAACGGTCAACAATGGGCTGGGGTGAGTCTTCGGGAGGATGTATGGCCCTTCGAGATGAGGGTCTCTAGGGGGGTGTCTGAGGCTCATGGAGCCCTTTTCAGTGGCTGAAGTTGAAGCGCCATTGAACTCGATGAAACCCGACTCTGCCATGGGCCCGGCTGGGCTTCCTGTCCGAATTTTTTATGAAATTCTGGAAGGTCGTTAAAGGATGGCGATGGTTATATTCTAGGATTTCTATAAAGGGGTGCTCGACACATCCTGCCTTAACTATGAAGTGGTTATGTTGACCTCCAAAGTAGTTGGGGCGACGGACATTCGCCAGTTTCGACCGATCACGGTTATTAACGTGATCTCCCGCATCCTAGCCAAGGCGCACGCCGTTGGGGCGACACCTATAGTAGCTCGAATTATCAATCCAAACCAGTCGCCTTCATTAAGGGTGATCTAATTCATGATGGGCTACTGGCACTACATGAAATCATTCACGAGGTTAAGACTAAACGTCAAAAGGAGGTCTTTTTCAAGATTGATTTCAATAAGGCTTATCATACGCTTAGTTGGGATTTCTACACAAGATTCCCTTGAGTGCAAAGGGTTCAACCATAGATGGGTTACCCGCATTATGCAGCTTGTTAGTAGTGGGCACACTGCCATCAACATTAATATGGAGACAGACCCATTTTTTAAGCACTCGAGGGGGGTGAGGCAAGATGACCCACTCTCTCTGTTCTTGTTTAATATTGTTGTTGATGGCTCAGCAGCCATTATGTATAAAGTGAGATGTGTTGGCCATCTATGTGCGGTGGTGGCCCACTTGATTGCAGTAGGTGGAGTCTCGCACCTCCAATATGCGGATAACACCATCCTTATGTGTAGCGAACTCCAATGGATATAATAAATTTGAAGTGAAGTAAACATGCCCTAGAGGCAATAATAAAGTTATTATTTATTTTCTTATTTCATGATAAATGTTTATTATTCATGCTAGAATTGTATTAACCGGAAACATAATACATGTGTGAATACATACACAAACAGAGTGTCACTAGTATGCCTCTACTTGACTAGCTCGTTGATCAAAGATGGTTAAGTTTGCTAACCATAGACATGAGTTGTCATTTGATTAACGAGATCACATCATTAGGAGAATGATGTGATTGACTTGACCCATTCTGTTAGCTTAGCACTTGATCGTTTAGTTTGTTGCTATTGCTTTCTTCATGACTTATACATGTTCCTATGACTATGAGATTATGCAACTCCCGTTTACCGGAGGAACACTTTGTGTGCCATCAAACGTCACAACATAACTGGGTGATTATAAAGGTGCTCTACAGGTGTCTCCAAAGGTACTTGTTGGGTTGGCGTATTTCGAGATTAGGATTTGTCACTCCGATTGTCGGAGAGGTATCTCTGGGCCCACTCGGCAATGCACATCACTATAAGCCTTGCAAGCATGCATTGCAACTAATGAGTTAGTTGCGGGATGATGTATTACGGAACGAGTAAAGAGACTTGCTGGTAACGAGATTGAACTAGGTATTGAGATACCGACGATCAAATCTCGAGGCAAGTAACATACCGATGACAAAGGGAACAACATATGTTGTTATGCGGTCTGACCGATAAAGATCTTCGTAGAATATGTAGAAGCCAATATGGGCATCCAGGTCCCGCTATTGGGTATTGACCAGAGAGGTGTCTCGGTCATGTCTACATAGTTCTCGAACCCGTAGGGTCCGCACGCTTAACGTTCATTGACGATATAGTACTATATGAGTTATGTATGTTGGTGACCAAATGTTGTTCGGAGTCCGGGAAGAGATCACAGACATGACGAGGAACTCCGGAATGGTCCGGAGATAAAGTTTGATATATGGGATAGTAGTGTTTGGTCACCGGAAGGGTTCCGGAATTCACCGGAAGGGGTTCCGGATGTTTCTCGAAATGTTTGGGTACACTAGTAGAAAACAGGGCTTTGGTCACAGGGCAATATTCACATTAGTCCCGGTTCAGTCATGAACTAAGACTAATGTGAGCATTGGTCCCGGTTCGTGCGGCTAAGGCATTAGTCCCTGTTCACCTGAGCCCTTTAGTCCCTGTTTAAGACACGAACCGAGACTAAAGGGTGCGATGCCCTTTAGTCCCGGTTTGTGTCTCAAACCAGGACTAAAGGTCCCATTTTCAAACTCTACCCCACCCCCCTAGTGGATCGCCTTTTTTGTTTTGAAAAAATCAAAAGAAAATGATAAAAACTTCAAAAAATAAAATCCTTCGAGAGGTAGTTATATTACTAC
>NC_041384.1:46223873-46256292 GCF_002162155.2 Triticum dicoccoides | reverse complement strand
CTAATGTGAGCATTGGTCCCGGTTCGTGCGGCTAAGGCATTAGTCCCTGTTCACCTGAGCCCTTTAGTCCCTGTTTAAGACACGAACCGAGACTAAAGGGTGCGATGCCCTTTAGTCCCGGTTTGTGTCTCAAACCGTGACTAAAGATTAGACCTTTAGTCCCGGTTTGAGACACGAACCGGGACTAAAGGGTGCGATGCCCTTTAGTCCCGGTTTGTGTCTCAAACCAGGACTAAAGGTCCCATTTTCAAACTCTACCCCACCCCCCTAGTGGATCGCCTTTTTTGTTTTGAAAAAATCAAAAGAAAATGATAAAAACTTCAAAAAATAAAATCCTTCGAGAGGTAGTTATATTACTACATCTACTAGTTAGGAAAATTTAAAAACTTAAATTTGGACATGTTTTGCAAAAGTGCAGGGAAAACATAAAACGGCTATAACTTTTGCATACGATGTCGGAAAAAAACGTATAATATATCAAAATGTTCAACACAAAAATCCGCATATGATTTTGACAGCCTATGGCTTGTTTGCAAATTTTTAGAATCCTCAAATTCTAAAAGGAAAAAAAGTTATGCTCAAATTTCAGTTTTTTTTGTATTTTCGTTAAATCTGGTCAAACTACTTATTCAAGAAGTATTAGTGTTGCTAAATAATTATTAAAGAATATTAGTGTTACTAAATAATTATTTCAGTTTTTTTGAATTTTGGTCAAATCTGGTCAAACTGTGGTCAAACAATGGTCAAACTACTTATTCAAGAAATATTAGTGTTACTAAATAATTATTTCAGTTTTTTGAATTTTGGTTAAATCTGGTCAAACTATGGTCAAACTGTGGTCAAACTACTTATTCAAGAAATATTATTGTTACTAAATAATTATTGTTTTTTAGAACAATAGTTTCAAACTCAAACAGTGAAATGTGTGACTTCATGCTCAAGCTAAATTCCTGAGGGTTAATAGGATTGACATTTTACTATTGTCAGGAAAACAACAAGTGCAGACTTGGAAACGAGGGAGAATAGAACCCGGAAGTTAAGCGTGCTCATGCTGGAGTAGTGAGAGGATGGGTGACCGTTCGGGAAGTTAGATGATTTGGAATGATGAGGGGTGATTAGAGATTAGAGGTTAAATTGAGCAGTGATGAGGGGTGATTAGAGATTAGAGGTTAAAATATTTCAGAAATTTGAAAATAAAAAAATTCAAAAATAATTTAAAAAAAATCATAAAATTTCCTTTAGTACCGGTTGGTGTTACCAACCGGGACTAAAGGTGGACCTCCAGGCAGCGGCCACGTGGAGGGCCTTTAGTCCCGGTTCGTATAAGAACCGGGACTAAAGGGGGAGGATTTAGTAACGACCCATTAGTCCCGGTTCCAGAACCGGGACTAAAGGCCCTTTATCTACTAGTGGTACAAGAACACTTTATTTGGGCCAAAGGGGAAAGCCCACAAGGTTTTTGGAAAGCGCAAAAGGAAGTTTTGCGGAGTCCAGGGGCCAGACGCCAGGGTCCCTGGCGTCTGGGTCCAGACGCCGAGAACCCTGGCATCTGGCCCTGGAGTCCGAGAAGGACTCTTGCCTTTCGGGTGAAACCGACTTTGTGGAGGATTTTACTCCAAGTTTCGACCCCAAGGCTCAATATATAAATAGAGGGGTAGGGCTAGCACCCAAGACACATCAAGAAACACCAAGCCATGTGCCGGCAACCCCGTCCCCTCTAGTTTGTCCTCCGTCATAGTTTTCGTAGTGCTTAGGCGAAGCCCTGCGGAGATTTTTCTTCACCAACACTGTCACCACGCCGTCGTGCTGCGGGAACTCATCTACTACTTCGCCCCTCTTGCTGGATCGAGAAGGCGAGGACGTCACCGAGCCGAATGTGTGTAGAACTCGGAGGTGCCGTGGTTTCGGTACTTGGATCGGTCAGATCGTGAAGACGTATGACTACATCAACCACGTTGATATAACGCTTCCGCGAACGGTCTACGAGGGTACGTAGACAACACTCTCCCCTCTTGTTGCTATGCATCACCATGATCCTGCGTGTGCGTAGGAATTTTTTTGAAATTACTACGCTCCCCAACAGTGGCATCCGAGCTAGGTTTTATGCGTAGATGTCATATGCACGAGTAGAACACAAGTGAGTTGTGGGCGATATAAGTCATACTACTTACCAGCATGTCATACTTTGGTTCGGCGGTATTGTTGGATAAAGCGGCCTGGACCAACATTACGCATACGCTTACCCGAGACTGGTTCTACCGACGTGCTTTGCACACAGGTGACTGGCGGGTGTCAGTTTCTCCAACTTTAGTTGAACCGAGTGTGGCTATGCCCGGTCCTTGCAAAGGTTAAAACAGCACCAACTTGACGAACTATCATTGTGGTTTTGATGCGTAGGTAAGAACGGTTCTTGCTAAGCCCAGTAGCAGCCACGTAAAACTTGCAACAACAAAGTAGAGGACGTCTAACTTGTTTTTGCAGGGCATGTTGTGATGTGATATGGTCAAGACCTGATGCTAAATTTTATTGTATGAGATGTTCATGTTTTGTAACCGAGTTATCGGCAACTGGCAGGAGCCATATGGTTGTCGCTTTATTGTATGCAATGCAATCGCCCTGTGATGCTTTACTTTATCACTAAGCAGTAGCGATAGTCGTAGAAGCATAAGATTGGCGAGACGACAATGATGCTATGATGGAGATCAAGGTGTCGCGCCGGTGACGATGGTGATCATGGTGGTGCTTCAGAGATGGAGATCACTGCTACCTCTTGAGCTTGCGTTGGTTTTCCCCAAAGAGGAAGGGATGATGCAGCAAAGTAGTGTAAGTATTTCCCTCAGTTTTTGAGAACCAAGGTATCAATCCAGTAGGAGGCCACGCTCAAGTCCCTCGTACCTGCACAAAATGATAGCTACTCGCAACCAACGTGATTAGGGGTTGTCAATCCCTTCACGGTCACTTACGAGAGTGAGATCTGATAGATATAATATTTTTGGTATTTTTGGTATAAAGATGCAAAATAAAAAGTAAAGGCAAAGTAAAAAAGCAAAGCAAGATTAAAGTGATGGAGATTGATATGATGAGAATAGATCCCGGGGACCATAGGTTTCACTAGTGACTTCTCTCAAGAGCATAAGTATTCTACGGTGGGTGAACAAATTATTGTTGAGCAATTGACAGAATTGAGCATAGTTATGAGAATATCTAGGCATGATCATGTATATAGGCATCACGTCCGTGACAAGTAAACCGAAATGATTCTGCATCTACTACTATTACTCCACTCATCGACCGCTATCCAGCATGCATCTAGAGTATTAAGTTAAAACATAGTAACGCCTTAAGCAAGATGACATGATGTAGAGAGATAAATTCATGCAATATGAAATAAACCCCATCTTGTTATCCTCGATAGCAACGATGCAATACGTGCCTTGCTGCCCCTTCTGTCACTGGGAAAGGACACCGCAAGATCGAACCCAAAGCTAAGCACTTCTCCCATGGCAAGAACTACCAATCTAGTTGGCTAAACCAAACGGATAATTCGAAGAGACTTGCAAAGATAACCAATCATACATAAAAGAATTCAGAGAAGATTCAACTATTATTCATAGATGGACTTGATCATAAACCCACAATTCATCGGTCTCAACAAACAAACCGCAAAAAGAAGATTACATCGAATAGATCTCCACAAGAGAGGGGGAGAACTTTGTATTGAGATTCAAAAATAGAGAAGAAGCCATCTAGCTACTAACTATGGACCCGAAGGTCTGAGGTAAACTACTCACACTTCATCGGAGAGGCTATGATGATGTAGAAGCCCTCCATGATGACGGCCCTCTCCGACGGAGCTCCGGAACAGGCCCCAAGATGGGATCTCGTGGATACAGAAAGTTGCGGCGGTGGAATTAGGTTTTTGGCTCCGTTCCTGTTCGTTTGGGGGTACATATGTATATATAGGAGGAAGAAGTACGTCGGTTGAGCATCGAGGGGCCCACGAGGCAGGGGGCGCGCCCTAGGGGGGCGCGCCCCCCACCCTCGTGATCGCCTCTCTGATGCCTTGGCGTAGGGTCCAAGTCTCCTGGATCACGTTCGGTGAGAAAATCACGTTCCCGGAGGTTTCATTCCGTTTGGACTCCGTTTGATATTCCGTTTCTTCGAAACACTGAAATAGGCAAAAGAACATCAATTCTGGGCTGGGCCTCCGGTTAATAGGTTAGTCCCAAAAATAATATAAAAGTGGAAAATAAAGCCCAATATAGTCCAAAACAGTAGATAATATAGCATGGAGCAATCAAAAATTATAGATACGTTGGAGACGTATCAGGCATCCCCAAGCTTAATTCCTGCTCGTCCTCGAGTAGGTAAATGATAAAAAGAGAATTTTTTATGCGGAGTGCTACTTGGCATAATTTCAATGCAAATCTTCTTAATTGTGATATGAATATTCAGATTCGAAAGATTCAAGACAAAAGTTTATATTAACATAAAAATAATAATACTTCAAGCATAGTAACAAAGCAATTATGTCTTCTCAAAATAACATGGCCAAAGAAAGTTATCCCTACAAAATCATATAGTCTGGCTATGCTCTATCTTCACCACACAAAGTATTTAAATCATGCACAACCCCGATGACGAGCCAAGCAATTGTTTCATACTCTAACTTTTTCAAAACTATTTCAATCTTCACGCAATACATGAGCGTGAGCCATGGATATAGCACTATAGGTGGAATAGAATGGTGGATGTGGAGAAGACAAAAAGGATAAGATAGTCTCACATCAACTAGGCGTATCAACGGGCTATGGAGATGCCCATCAATAGATATCAATGTCAGCGAGTAGGGATTGCCATGCAACAGATGCACTAGAGCTATAAGTATATGAAATTTCAAAAAGAAACTAAGTGGATGTGCATCCAACTTGCTTGCTCATGAAGACCTAGGGTAATTTGAGGAATCCCATCACTGGAATATACAAGCCAAGTTCTTATAATGTAAAATTCCCACTAGTATATGAAAGTGATAACATGAGAGACTCTCTACTATGAAGATCATGGTGCTACTTTGAAGCACAAGTGTGGTAAAAGGATAGTAACATTGTCCCTTCTCTCTTTTTCTCTCATTTTTTTATTATTTGGGACTTTTCTCTTTTTTTATGGCCTCTTTTTATTTGGGCTTCTTTGGCCTCTTTTTTTTATTTATTTTATTTTTCATCCGGAGTCTCATCCCGACTTATGGTGGAATCATAGTCTCCATCATTCTTTCCTCACTGGGACAATGCTCTAATAATGATGATCATCACACTTTTATTTTTATTACAACTCAACAATTACAACTCAATACTTAGAACAAAATATGACTCTATATGAATGCCTCCGGCGGTGTACCGGAATATGCAATATGACAATGATGGAGTGTGTCATAATAAATGGAACGGTGGAAAGTTGCATGGCAATATATCTCGGAATGGCTATGGAAATGTCATAATAGGTAGGTATGGTGGCTATTTTGAGGAAGGTATATGGTAGGTGTATGATACCGGCGAAAAGTGTGCGGTATTAGAGAGGCTAGCAAAGGTGGAAGGGTGAGAGTGCGTATAATCCATGGACTCAACATCAGTGATAAAGAACTCATATACTTATTGCAAAAATCTAGAAGTTATCAAAGCAAAGTATTACGCGCATTCTCCTAGGGGGATAGATTGGTAGGAAAAGACCATCGCTCGTCCCCGACCGCCACTCATAAGGAAGACAATCAATAAATAAATCATGCTCCGACTTCATCACACAACGGTTCACCATACGTGCATGCTACGGGAATCACAAACTTTAACACAAGTATTCTTTAAATTCACAACTACTCAACTAGCATGACTTTAATATTGTCACCTCCATATCTCAAAACAATTATCATGCTTCAATCTTTTCTTAGTATTCAACACACTCAAAAGAAAGTTTCACAAATCTTGAATACCAAGCATATTATTATTAAGCAAATTACCATGCTATTAAGGGACTCTCAAAATAATTTAAGTGAAGCATGAGAGATCAATAGTTTCTTTAAAACAAATCCACCACCGTGCTCTAAAAGATCTAAGTGAAGCACATAGAGCAAAATTATAACGCTCAAAAGATATAAGTGAAGCATATAGAGCAAAACTACATAGCTCAAAAGATATAAGTGAAGCACATAGAGTATTCTATCAAATTTTAATTCATGTATGGCTCTCTCAAAAGGTGTACAGAAAGGATGATTGTGGCATACTAAGACACAAAGACACAAATAATACAAGACGCTCCAAGCAAAACACATATCATGTTGGTGAATAAAAATATAGCTCCAAGTAAATTACCGATGGAAGTGGACGAAAGAGGGGATGCCTTCTGGGGAATACCCAAGCTTAGGCTCTTTCCACTCCTTGTTCCATAATCCATCACAAGAATTCACCCAATACTTGAAAACTTCACATCACAAAACTTAAAGTAGAAAACTCGTGAGCTCCGTTAGCGAAAGAAAACAAAAGACCACTTCAAGGTACTATAATGAACTCATTATTTATTATATTGGTGTTAAACCTACTTTATTCCAACTTCTCTATGGATTATAAACTATTTTACTAACCATAGATTCATCAAAATAAGCAATCAACACACGAAAAACAGAATCTGTCAAAAACAGAACAGTCTGTAGTAATCTGTAGCTAGCACAAGATCTGGAACCCCAAAAATTCTAAAATAAATTTCTGGACGTGAGGAATTTATCTACTAATCATCTGCAAAAAGAATTAACTAAATATCACTCTTCAAATAAAATGACAGCAGTTCTCGTGAGCGCTAAAGTTTCTGTTTTTTACAGCAAGTTCAACAAGACTTTCCCCAAGTCTTCCCAACGGTTCTACTTGGCACAAACACTAATTAAAAACAAAAAACACAACCAAAACAGAGTCTAAATAATTTATTTATTACTAAGCAGGAGCAAAAAGCAAGGAATAAAAATAAAATTGGGTTGCCTCCCAACAAGCGATGTCGTTTAACGCCCCTAGCTAGGCATAAAAGCGAGGATAGATCTAGGTATTGCCATCTTTGGTAGGCAATCCATAAGTGGCTCTCATGATAGTTTCATATTGTAATTTTATTTTCTTTCTTGGAAAGTGTTCCATGCCCTTTTTAATGGAAATTGAAATCTAATATTCCCTTCCTTCATATCAATAATCGCACCAACCGTTCTAAGGAAAGGTCTACCAAGAATAATAGGGCAAGAAGGATTGCAATCTATATCAAGAACAATAAAATCTACGGGCACATAATTTATATTTGCAACAATAAGAACATCATTAATCCTTCCCATAGGTTTCTTAATAGTGGAATCCGCAAGATGCAAGTTTAGAGAGCAATCATTAAAATTACGGAAATCCAGCAAATCACACAAAGTCTTGGGAATAGTAGAGACACTAGCACCCAAATCAAACAAAGCATAAAACTCATGATCTTTAATTTTAATTTTAATAGTTGGTTCCCACTCATCATAGAGTTTTCTAGTGATAAAAACTTTCAACTCAAGTTTTTCTTCATAAGATTGCATCAAGGCATCAACAGTATGTTCGGTGAAGGCTTTATGTTGACTATAAGCATGTGGAGAATTTAGCACGGATTGCAATAAGGAAATACAGTCAATTAAAGAACAACTTTCATAATTAAATTCCTTGAAATCCAATATAGTGGGTTTAGCAGCATCAAGATTTTTATTTCTTTCAATCCCACTTTCATCAATTTCATCATAAAGATCTAAACACTCCGAATTTTTAGAACGCCTTCTAGGTAAAGGAAGATCACATTCAGTTTCATCAAGATTCATATTGCAAAACAAAGATTTAATAGAGGACACATCAATAACTTTTAGATCTTCATCTTGATTTTCATAGGAATTGGAAGAACACGCTTTAATAAAGGCATCTTTGGAAGCACGCATCCTAGCGGTTCTTTCCTTGCACTCATCAATGGAAATTCTCATGGCTTTAAGAGGCTCATTGATATCATGCTTAGGAGGAATAGATCTAATCTTTAAAGAATCAATCTCAAGAGAAATTCTATCAACGTTCCTAGCCAAATCATCAACTTTAAGCAATTTCTCTTCAAGCAAAGCATTAAAATTCTTTTGTGAATTCATAAACTCTTTAACACTATTCTCAAATTCAGAGGGCATCTTATTATAATTTCCATAAGAGTTGTTGTAGGAATTCCCATAATTATTAGAAGGATTACTAGGATATGGCCTAGGATTAAAATTCCCTCTATAAGCGTTGTTACCAAAATTATTCCTACCAACAAAATTCACATCCATAGATTCATTGTTATTCTCAATCAAAGTAGACAAAGGCATATCATTAGGATCAGAAGAAACACTCTTAGTAGCAAATAATTTCATAAGTTCATCCATCTTTCCACTCAAAACATTGATTTCTTCTATCACATGGACTTTTTTATTAGAAGATCTTTCAGTATGCCATTGAGAATAATTAACCATAATATTATCTAGGAGTTTAGAAGCATCTCCTAAAGTGATTTCCATAAATGTGCCTCCCGTGGCTGAATCTAAAAGATTTCTAGAAGCAAAATTCAATCCTGCATAAAATTTTTGTATAATCATCCACAAATTCAAACCATGAGTAGGGCAATTACGTATCATTAATTTCATTCTCTCCCAATCTTATGCAACATGTTCAGGATCAAGTTGCTTAAAGTTTATAATATCGTTTCTAAGAGAGATGATCTTAGCGGGAGGGAAATACTTAGAGATAAAAGCATCTTTGCACTTGTTCCAAGAATCAATACTATTTTTAGGCAAAGACGAAAACCAAGCTTTAGCACGATCTCTAAGCGAAAAAGGAAATAGCTTCAATTTAACGACATCATTATTGACATCTTTTTTCTTTTGCATATCACATAAATCAATGAAGCTATTCAGATAAGTAGTGACATCTTCACTAGGAAGGCCGGCGAATTGATCTTTCATAACAAGATTCAACAAAGCAGTATTAATTTCACAAGATTCAGCATCGGTAAGAGGAGCAATCGGAGTGCTAAGGAAATCATTATTATTGGTATTGGTGAAGTCACACAATTTGGTAGTATCTTGAGCCATCGCGACAAACAAGCAATCTAACACATGAGCAAACAAAAAGGCAAGCGGGCAAAAGAGGCAAATAGAGAGGGAGGACAGAGAGAGAGGGCGAATAAAACGGCAAGGGTGAAGTGGGGGAGAGGAAAACGAGAGGCAAATGGCAAATAATGTAATGCGAGAGATAGGGATTGTGATGGGTACTTGGTATGTTGACTTTTTGCGTAGACTCCCCAGCAACGGCGCCAGAAATCCTTCTTGCTACCTCTTGAGCTTGCGTTGGTTTTCCCCGAAGAGGAAGGGATGATGCAGCAAAGTAGCGTAAGTATTTCCCTCAGTTTTTGAGAACCAAGGTATCAATCCAGTAGGAGGCCACGCTCAAGTCCCTCGTACCTGCACAAAACGATAGCTACTCGCAACCAACGCGATTAGGGGTTGTCAATCCCTTCAGGTCACTTACGAGAGTGAGATCTGATAGATATAATATTTTTGGTATTTTTGGTATAAGTATGCAAAATAAAAAGTAAAGGCAAAGTAAAAAAGCAAAGCAAGATTAAAGTGATGGAGATTTATATGATGAGAATAGACCCGGGGGCCATAGGTTTCACTAGTGACTTCTCTCAAGAGCATAAGTATTCTACGGTGGGTGAACAAATTGACAGAATTGAGCATAGTTATGAGAATATCTAGGCATGATCATGTATATAGGCATCACGTCCGTGACAAGTAGACCGAAACGATTCTGCATCTACTACTATTACTCCACTCATCGACCGCTATCCAGCATGCATCTAGAGTATTAAGTTAAAAACAGAGTGACGCCTTAAGCAAGATGACATGATGTAGAGAGATAAATTCATGCAATATGAAATAAACCCCATCTTGTTATCCTCGATGGCAACGATGCAATACGTGCCTTGCTGCCCCTTTTGTCACTGGGAAAGGACACTGCAAGATCGAACCCAAAGCTAAGCACTTCTCCCATGGCAAGAACTACCAATCTAGTTGGCCAAACCAAACGGATAATTCGAAGAGACTTGCAAAGATAATCAATCATACATAAAAGAATTCAGAGAAGATTCAAATATTATTCATAGATAGACTTGATCATAAACCCACAATTCATCGGTCTCAACAAACACACCGCAAAAATAAGATTACATCAAATAGATCTCCACAAGAGAGGGGGAGAACTTTGTATTGAGATTCAAAAAGAGAGAAGAAGCCATCTAGCTACTAACTATGGACCCGAAGGTCTGAGGTAAACTACTCACACTTCATCGGAGAGGCTATGATGATGTAGAAGCCCTCCGTGATGACGGCCCTCTCCGGCGGAGCTCTGGAACAGGCCCCAAGATGGGATCTCCTGGATACAGAAAGTTGCGGCGGTGGAATTAGGTTTTTGGCTCCATTCCTGATCGTTTGGGGGTACGTATGTATATATAGGAGGAAGAAGTACGTCGGTGGAGCATCGAGGGGCCCATGAGGCAGG
The DNA here is from genome assembly GCF_002162155.2 of Triticum dicoccoides. Classification (NCBI taxonomy): domain Eukaryota; kingdom Viridiplantae; phylum Streptophyta; class Magnoliopsida; order Poales; family Poaceae; genus Triticum; species Triticum dicoccoides. The sequence continues at coordinate 46,245,676 of NC_041384.1, read as the reverse complement.
GAGCGCGCGCCCCACACCCTCGTGACCGCCTCTCTGATGCCTTGGCGTAGGGTCCAAGTCTCCTGGATCACGTTCGGTGAGGAAATCACGTTCCCGAAGGTTTCATTCCGTTTGGACTCCGTTTGATATTCCGTTTCTTCAAAACACTAAAATAGGCAAAAAAAACAACAATTCTGGGCTGGGCCTCCGGTTAATAGGTTAGTCCCAAAAATAATATAAAAGTGGAAAATAAAGCACAATATAGTCCAAAATAGTAGATAATATAGCATGGAGCAATCAAAAATTATAGATACGTTGGAGACGTATCAATCACAAGCACAAGATGATGATGGCCATATCATATCACTTATATTGATTGCATGTGATGTTTATCTTTTATGCATCTTATCTTGCTTTGGTTGGCGGTAGCATTATAAGATGATCTCTCACTAAATTTCAAGATAAAAGTGTTCTCCCTGAGTATGCACTGTTGCCAAAGTTCGTCGTGCCCAGACACCACATCATGATCGGGTGTAATAAGCTCGGGTGCAAGCCAGTTTTGCACACGCAGAATACTCAGGTTAAACTTGACGAGCCTAGCATATGCATATAGGCCTCGGAACACTGAGACCGAAAGGTCGAGTGTGAATCATATAGTAGATATGATCAACATAGTGATGTTCACCATTGAAAGCTACTCCATTTCACGTGATGATCGGTTATGGTTTAGTTGATTTGGATCACGTGACCACTTAGAGGATTAGAGGGATATCTATCTAAGTGGGATTTCTTGAGTAATATGATTAATTGAACTTAAATTTATCATGAACTTAGTCCTGGTAGTATTAGCATATCTATGTTGTAGATCAATAGCTCGCGTTTAGCTCCCCTGTTTTATTTTGATATGTTCCTAGAGAAAACTAAGTTTAAAGATATTAGTAGCAATGATGCGGATTGGATCCGTGATCTGAGGTTTATCCTCATTGCTGCATAGAAGAATTATGTCCTTGATGCACCGCTAGGTGACAAACCTATTGCAAGAGCAGATGCAAATGTTATGAACGTTTGGCTAGCTCAATATGATGACTACTTGATAGTTTGGTGCACCATGCTTAAACGGCTTAGAATCGGGACTTCAAATACGTTTTGAACGTCATGGACCATATGAGATGTTCCAGGAGTTGAAGTTAATATTTCAAGCAAATACCCGAGTTGAGAGATATGAAGTCTCCAATAAGTTCTATAGCTAAAAGATGGAGGAGAATAGCTCAAGCAGTGAGCATGTGCTCAGATTGTCCAGGTACTACAATCACTTGAATCAAGTGGGAGTTAATCTTCCAGATAAAATAGTGATTGACAGAATTCTCTAGTCACCATCACCAAGTTAGTAGAACTTCGTGATGAACTATAATATGCAAGGGATAACGGAAACGATTCCCAAGCTCTTCGTGATGCTGAAATCGACGAAGGTAGAAATCAAGAAAAACATCAAGTGTTGATGGTAAACAAAAACCACTAGTTTCAAGTAAAGGGACAAAGGGAAGAAAGGGGAACTTCAAGAAGAACGGCAAGCAAGTTGCTGCTCAAGTGAAAAAACCCAAGTCTAGACCTAAGCCTGAAACTGAGTGATTCTACTGCAAAGGAACTGGTCACTAGAAGCGGAACTACCCAAGTAATTGGCAGATAAGAAGGATGGCAAAGTGAACATAGGTATATTTGATATACATGTTATTGATTGTACTTTACTAGTGTTTATAGCAACCCCTCAGTATCTGATACTAGTTCAGTTGCTAGGAATAGTAACTCGAAATAGGAGTTGCAGAATGAACAGAGACTAGTTAAGGGTGAAGTGACGATGTGTATTGGAAATGGTTCCAAAATTGATATGATCATCATCGCACACTCCCTATACTTTGGGGATTAGTGTTAAACCTAAAATAAATGTTATTTAGTGTTTGCGTTGAGCATGAATATGATTGGATCAAGTTTATTGTAAAACGGTTATTCATGTAAGTTAGAGAATAATTGTTGTTCTGTTTACATGAATAAAACCTTCTATGGTCATACACCCAATGAAAATGGTTTGTTGGATCTTGATCGTGGTGATACACATTTTCATAATATTGAAGCCAAAAGATGCAAAGTTAATAATGATAGTGCAACTTATTTGTGGCACTACCGTTTAGGTCATATTGGTGTAAAGCGCATGAAGAAAATCCATGCTGATGGGCTTTTGGAATCACTTGATTATGAATTAGTTGTTGCTTGCGAACCATGCCTCATGGGCAAGATGACCAAGACTACGTTCTCCGGAACAATGGAACGAGCAACATATTTGTTGGAAATCATACATGCTGATGTATGTGGCCCGATGAATATTGAGGCTCGCGACAGGCATCATTATTTTCTGATCTTCACAGATGATTTAAGCAGATATAAGTATATCTACTTAATGAAACATAAGTCTGAAACGTTCAAAGAATTTCAGAGTGAAGTTGAAAATCATTGTAACAAGAAAATAAAGTTTCTACGATCTGATCGTGGAGGAGAATAGTTGAGTTACGAGTTTGGTCTACATTTGAAACAATGCGGAATAGTTTCGCAACTCACGCCACCTGGAACACCACAGCGTAATGGTGTGTCCAAACGTAGTAATCGTACTTTACTAGATATGGTGCGATCTATGATGTCTCTTACTGATTTACCACTATCGTTTTGGAGTTATGCATTAGAGACAGCTACATTCACGTTAAATAGGGCACCATCTAAATCCGTTGAGACAACACCGTATGAACTATGATTTGGCAAGAAACCTAAGTTGTCGTTTCTTAAAGTTTGAGGTTGCAATGCTTATGTGAAAAAGTTTCAACCTGATAAGCTCAAAGCCAAATCGGAGAAGTGTGTATTCATAGGATACCCAAAAGAAAATGTTGGGTACACCTTCTATCATAGATCCGAAGGCAATATATTCATTGTTGAGAATGGATCCTTTCTAGAGAAGGAATTTCTCTCGAAAGAAGTGAGTGGGAGGAAAGTAGAACTTGATGAGGTAACTGTACCTGCTCCCTTATTGGAAAGTAGTTCATCACAGAAATCTTTTCCTGTGACTACTACACCAATTAGTGAGGAAGCTAATGATGATGATCATATAACTTCAGATCAAGTTACTACCGAACCTCGTAAGTAAACCAGAGTGAGATCCACACCAGAGCGGTACGGTAATCCTGTTTTAGAGGTCATATTACTTGACCATGACGAACCTACGAACTATGAGGAAGCAATGATGAGCCCAGATTCCACAAAATGGCTTGAGGCCATGAAATCTGAGATGAGATCCATGTATGAGAACAAAGAATGGACTTTGATTGACTTGCCCAATGATTGGAGAGCCATTGATATTAAATGGATCTTCAAGAGGAAGACGGACGCTAATAGTAGTGTTACTATCTACAAAGCTAGAATTGTCGCAAGAAGGTTTCCGACAAGTTCCAGGTGTTGACTACGATGAGAGTTTCTCACTCGTATCTATGCTTAAGTATGTCCGAATCATGTTAACAATTGTCGCATTTTATGAAATCTGGCAAATGGATAAACAAAATTGCATTCCTTAATGGATTTATTAAAGAAAGAGTTGTATATGATGCAACCAGAAGGTTTTGTCAATCCTAAAGGTGCTAACAAAATATGCAAGCATCTCGGAGTTGGAATATACGCTTTGATAAGTTGATCAAAGCATATAGTTTTATACAGACTTGCGGTGAAGCCTATATTTACAAGAAAGTGAGTGGGAGCACTACAGCATTTCTGATAAGTATATGTGAATGACATATTGTTGATCGGAAATAATATAGAATTATTCTGCAAAGCATAAAGGAGTGTTTGAAAGGAGTTTTTCAAAGAAAAACCTTGGTGAAGCTGCTTACATAAGATCTATAGAGATAGATCAAGACGCTTGATAAGTTTTTTCAATGAGTACATACCTTGACAAGATTTTGTAGTAGTTCAAAATGGAACAGTCAAAGAAAGAGTTCTTGCCTGTGTTACAAGGTGTGAAATTGAGTAAGACTCAAAGTCCGACCACGGCAGAAGATGGAAAGAGAATGAAAGTCATTCCCTATGCCTCAGCCATAGATTCTATAAAGTATGACATGTTGTGTACCACATCTATTGTATACCCTACACTATTTTTGGCAAGGGAGTACAATAGTGATCTAGGAGTAGATCACTGGACAGCGGTCAAAATTATCCTTAGTAGAATAAGGATATGTTTCTCGATTATGGAGGTGACAAAAGGTTCGTCGTAAAGAGTTACGTCGATTCAAGCTTTGACACCAATCTGGATGACTCTAAGTCTTGATCTAGATACATATTCAAAGTGGGAGCAATTAGCTAGAGTAGCTCCGTGCAGAGCATTGTTGACATAGAAATTTGCAAAATACATATGGATCTTGAATGTGGCAGACCCGTTGACTAAACTTCTCTCACAAGCAATCACACCTTAGTACTCTTTGGGTGTTAATCACATGGCGATGTGAACTATACTATTGACTCTAGTAAACCCTTTGAGTGTTGGTCACATGGTGATGTGAACTATGGGTGTTAATCCCATGGTAATGTGAACTATTAGTGTTAAATCACATGGCGATCTGATTTAGATTATTGACTCTAGTGCAAGTGGAAGACTGAAGGAAATATGCCCTACAGGCAATAATAAAGTTATTATTTATTTCCTTATTTCATGATAAATGTTTATTATTCATGCTAGAATTGTATTAACCAGAAACATAATACATGTGTGAATACATAGACAAACAGAGTGTCACTAGTATGCCTCTACTTGACTAGCTCGTTGATCAAAGATGGTTAAGTTTGCTAACCATAGACATGAGTTGTCATTTGATTAACGGATCACATCATTAGGAGAATGATGTGATTGACTTGACCCATTCCGTTAGCTTAGCACTTGATAGTTTAGTTTGTTGCTATTGCTTTCTTCATGACTTATACATGTTCATATGACTATGAGATTATGCAACTCCTGTTTACCGGAGGAACACTTTGTGTGCCACCAAACATCACAACGTAACTGGGTGATTATAAAGGTGCTCTACAGGTGTCTCTAAAGGTACTTGTTGGGTTGGCGTATTTTGAGATTAGGATTTGTCACTCCGATTGTCGGAGAGGTATCTCTGGGCCCACTCGGTAATGCACATCACTATAAGCCTTGCAAGCATTGCAACTAATGAGTTAGTTGCGGGATGATGTATTACGAACGAGTAAAGAGACTTGCTGGTAACGAGATTGAACTAGGTATTGAGAAACCGACGATCGAATCTCGAGACAAGTAACATACCGATGACAAAGGGAACAACGTATGTTGTTATGCGGTCTGACCGATAAAGATCTTCGTAGAATATGTAGGAGCCAATATGGGCATCCAGGTCCCGCTATTGGTTATTGACCAGAGAGGTGTCTCGGTCATGTCTACATAGTTCTTGAACCCGTAGGGTCCACACGCTTAACGTTAGTTGACGATATAGTACTATATGAGTTATGTATGTTGGTGACCGAATATTGTTTGGAGTCCGGGATGAGATCACGGACATGACGAGGAACTCCAGAATGATCCGGAGATAAAGTTTGATATATGGGATAATAGTGTTTGGTCACCGGAAGGGTTGCGGAATTCATCGGAAGGGGTTCCGGATGTTTCCCGAAATATTTGAGTACGAGAACACTTTATTTGGGCCAAAGGGGAAAGCCCACAAGGTTTTTGGAAAGCGCAAAAGGAAGTTTTGCGGAGTCCAGGGGCCAGACGCCAGGGTCCTTGGCGTCTGGGTCCAGACGCCGGGAACCCGGGCGTCTGGCCCTGGAGTCCGAGAAGGACTCTTGCCTTTCAGGTGAAACCGACTTTGTGGAGGTTTTTACTCCAAGTTTCGACCCCAAGGCTCAACATATAAATAGAGGGGTAGGGCTAGCACCCAAGACACATCAAAAAACACCAAGCCGTGTGCCGGCAACCCCGTCCCCTCTAGTTTGTCCTCCGTCATAGTTTTCGTAGTGCTTAGGCGAAGCCCTGCGGAGATTGTTCTTCACCAACACCGTCACCATGCCGTTGTGCTGCTGGAACTCATCTACTACTTCGCCCCTCTTGCTGGATCAAGAAGGCGAGGACGTCACCGAGCCGAACGTGTGCAGAACTCGGAGGTGTCGTGCTTTCGGTACTTGGATCGGTTGGATCGTGAAGACGTACGACTACGTTAACCGCGTTGATATAACGCTTCCGCGAACGGTCTACGAGGGTACGTAGACAACACTCTCCCCTCTTGTTGCTATGCATCACCATGACCCTGCATGTACGTAGGAAATTTTTTAAAATTACTACGTTCCCCAACATGAAGTTCCTTCATATTTGCTTCCAAGAGATGTCGGGTTTGACGATTTATTTCGCCAAAAGTGACGTGATGGTACTGTGTTATTCTAAGCAGAAGTGATCCTCCATGCCAACCTCCTAAATTGCTTCCCAGGGTCATTCCCTATTTGGTACCTTGGTCAATCGGTTAGTGACTCGATGGTCGGTATGAGAGATCTCCAAATATCTTAAGGGGCGGTCTTTCGCCCTTTGCACCATGACCAGAGGCTCATAATTTTGGTAAGCCATTCAGTCTATCAAACCGGTTCTCCGTCTGGGGATTTGGTGATGGTCGAGAGAGGAATGGACACCCATTTTTGGTTGAATAGTTTAGCTTGAAGATCGACCACTCCTTGTTCAGTTCCCGCTGCTCTTCGCCATTCCGGATCAACCTTCTATCTTGGTGACCTTGGCGGTTGCGGATGCGGGGAGGAACCTCTCATTCCGTCGCTCTTTCGGTCCCCTTGAATCCACCGAATGGTTAGCGCTCTCCTCCAGTGTGATAAGTGTTACCTTGTCTGCGGCTCCGAATATCACATCATGGAAATTGGGGCCCTCGGACAACTTCTCAACTAAGTCATTATATAATCGCCTTATGGCGGGATTTGGGCCTGACAAGTTGACTGAACTTTGAAAGGTGCATCTGCTGCCTTGGATCAAAATATTCTTGTGGCAGCTTACTAGGGGTAGATTTCCCTTGGGTGACCAAGTGCTCAGGTAGAACGGCCCTGGGAATGGCAGTGCCCGCTGTGTGGGGTAGACGAGGACCTGAACCACATTTTCTTCTACTGTGTGTCGGCCCAGTTCATGTGGAGTTGCTTTAGGGAGGTTTGGGGCAATAGTTAGCACCCAACCAACTTCCGTGATTGGCATCAACTCATGGCAAATTGCTAGAGGCAGGTCCACAGAAGGTTGCGGGTGAATTTTGGAACCTTGGCTTGGACCATGCGGTGTGATAGAAATAAACTTGTCATTGAACATATATACCCATATGAGGCCACCGATGCAATTTACAAATTGTGTGAATTTTTTCAGCTATGGAAACCTCTCTCTAAGTGGCGGGACAAGACGACCCTCGACGATCTCACAAGGAAACATAAGGAGGTTGCGTCCGAATTACTTATGATCATCTACCCGCCTTGGGACCCTGCTATGTTCTTTTGCGGGCTTGTTTTGTTGTTGCCCCCAACGGGTATATTTTCCCTTTCTTATTTTTAAACTTGTTTCCTTTGTGTTGACCTCCATTTTGGTGTGTTTGTATCCTGTCATGGCTTTATTTATAAAGCGGGGCGAGAAGCCTTTTTCGGTAATTACATGTCAGTATAATTGTGATTAAATAAGGATGGCATGCAAACTTTAATAAAGAATATTCATATATATTGGTAAATAATATTCATATATATGGTTTTCCTAAACATTAGCGTATTTTTTTACCAAAAATAATTGCAATTGAACTTTGCTTCAGTATACCGAAGAAAACTTTACGAATTTCGATGCGGATTAAAGATGGAGATTAAAAGTTATCCTTTTCGATCAAAAGGGGTAATATAGCCTTTTGTAGTATCCAAATCAATCTATTCAGTACAATTGATTTACGTGCTAATAGAGCGACAACCTTTTCAAGTAACTTTAAGATTCGTGTAAACTTTTAGAGGGGTGTGCCAAAGAAAAACTCATTGTGATTACACAACAAGTTTAAACATATGGGAGTACAAAATTCCTTTCGATTATTGGGGATACAACTTTGTTCCAGTCATTGAACTTGCCCTCATATGCATTTTGTATTGTCAAAAAGATCACAAACTTGAAAATTATATGGAAATGAAAAATGGTATTGTGTGAAAGTATAATCGCAGATGGATTGTCGACTCCATATTGTGTTTATTTTGTATTAATATGGTGGTGTGTTAAAATCTCCGAGGGATGCTCGAGCATATCGTATTATTTTGCATTGATATGGTAGTGTACAAAAATCTCGAATGGATGCTCAAATCCTTTAGTATTTATTTTGCATTAAATACTCTCCTTTTATTCCACGGGCTTCATTTTATAACTTTCTTACATCATCTCCAATCGTGCCCTATTGTAGAGCATCAAAAGAGGCTGGAGTAAAATTTTAGACACCAAAAAGTGGATTTTTTGCGCACAACGAAATGACGTCTTCAATAGCTGCCCTAAAATAGGGCATCACTGCTCCCTACTTGAACCGAACTGCATCTATTGTCATTTCTGATTTATCTGTTAAAACTAAATTTAACAGTCAATTTGGTTGTTCTATGACAATGTTGAACTGCGTATTGTATAAACAAATACAGGGAAGGAACATGAACAGGCCTTGGCAGCCACCGATTGCAGTAATAAGTTAAATTAACCAAACTGCACTGCACAAGACACTTTCTTCTGCTAAATTGACATGCACGTGTTAAGAAAAGCCAAATTGGCAGTTCAAATTGGGATGCTCAGTGACGAATGCCATTTCCAATTGACCCAAGCTGCAGCCCACAGAGAGAAAATTCAGAGTACGGACACGCGCGTAACTGCTCCTGAGGACGCGAGCAGCAGCACTGCGGCTTCCTCGGACGCGCGACAGGAGATAGCGGGAGAGGGCTCTGCTCCACCGGTCGAACAGGAGGTCGAGGGTGGAGCCCTCACCGGTGAGCTCGTGGCCCGGCCTTGCGCTGACCACTAGTGGGATTCTCGGCCGCATCGAATCCGCAGAGGCTCGGTTGCATCAAATCTGAAGGAAAAATGCCTTAGAGTCATTTATAAAAGTTATTATTTCTGTCTATGTTCATGACTTATTATAAATAAACAATGAGGTTTCAGATTTTTTTTTAGGAGTGAACCGAGTTGCTGAAGTTTCAGACTCAGACACGCGCTGTTTGCACAGTTCGACTGTAGGCACTTGGTAACGGGCGCCCCTATGTCTCGCCTTCAGCGAGAGGTGTGGAACCCTCACTGAAGAGGAGACCCAGATGGACCGGCCCAGCAGCGCGAGAAGGCACAGCCTTCTTTTTTCTATTTTTTACGTTTTCCGTTTTGTTTTTTGCTTTATTTTTAGCTTTTATTTATACTTTAATTATGATAATATATATAATTTAATTGCAAAAAACACGCTATTAATACATTTGAAAAAAGTGTTAGCCAAGCATTTGAAAAATGCTAAATGTGTATAAAGAAAATGTTTATCACGTATACGGAAAATGTATTAAAAATATGTATACATTTTTATCTTCTATTTAAAAAATATTAATCTAGTATTTAAATTCTTTTGAACAAACATTTCAAAAATGTGTATTAAACATTTGATTTTTAAAAAATATATAGAAAAATCATGAACATGCATTTAAAATGATGAACTTTTTCTCATCCATATTAAAATGTTATTCAAGCGTTTGAAAAAATGTTGATCAAGGATTTGAAAAAAGTAAAATGAGTATAGAAAACAATTGACCATGTATTAAAAAATGGTGATTTTTTTATCATGTATATAAAAATGGTAACCAAGCATTTGAAAAATATTGGTCATGCATTTGAAAAATGTTAAATTTGTATACAAAAAATGTGACATGTATTAAAAAATGATGAAACATTTTGATAATGTATATAAAAAAGTTAATCACGCATTTAAAAAATTTAATCAATCATTTAGAAAATGTTAAATGTATATAGAAAAAATGTTGACCATGTATTCAATAAATGTTAATATTGCATTTTGAAAATATTAGTCAAGCATTTCAAAAATGTTAAATGTGCATAGGAAAAAAGTTAATCTTTGTATTTCAAAAATGTTGATCAATCATTTCAATAATGTTAAAGTGTGTATAAAGAAATGTTGAACATGTATTACAAAATGTTAAAGTCATTTGAAAAAATGTTAAACGTCTATTAGAAAAATGTTGTTGACATATACAAAAAGTATAGAATAAAAAAAGAAACATAGGAAACCAACAAAATGAAGACTGAAATAGGAAAAATAAAGCCGAAGAAAAAAGTGTAGAAAGAATAAAAAAGAAAAAAAGAAAACCTGGAGAAGAAAAAAAAACAAAAAACGGGAAAAGGCATTTAAAACCGAAGAAACGAATGAAAAAATAAAAATGGAGAAGAAAAAATAACAAAAAGGCGAAAAAGGGAAGAAAACCGAATAACGCATAAGAAAATAGAGAAAGAAAAGAAAAACAAAAAACCTAAAAAACCAGTGAAACCCAGCTCTTTATGCCTCAAGTAGGGCATGACCAGCTACTTTAACATGAACTCGAGAGCTGAGAGACTAGGAGTGCTGCCAACACCCTTGAGACTAGGGATCGATTCCCGGGTTCCCCCGTTTCTTCTGTCTTTTTTAAGATTGCGCGCGTGTAACAGGCCGGCCCGACACTTTAGACATGTGTTTCCTCTCGTCTCGCTTAATGCGAGATATAGACGCCACGCTTAGTAACTCAGCAACGATTCCAATGTCTTTGATGTCTTGGGTTGTAACTACGATGGACTGGACATGCTATCCCTTTGGCCCATTATCTTTTTTACCTTATTTTTTATGGGCCTGGGCGTTTGGCTAGGCCTACACATACTTGGACCTACCCCGTAGATATAACCCAGTCAAGTACCTTTTTCAATAATAGCCAAGATTTATAAAATAGAATTAGTAAGATTTCCATGCGATTGAAGTTGTCGTTTCATGGAAAACATAATGCTCTAAACTTTCCATGTGACTAGTACAAAAACATTTTCCCACAATTTAGAAGATACAAAAATTAAAGTTTACCACGAGACAAGTGTATTTTTCCATACCTTCCATGATGTAAAAATATAATTATTAAAATTGTCATGTGTTTTATTTTTTAATGAAAGAGTGAATTAGTGACAATAGTATTACCTATTAAGAAAAAACTAATAAAAATAATAAAACAAATAATGACAAATTTGGCGTACAATTTACACATAAATTGGTTTTCAATAATATGCAAGAAAAAACTTATAATAGTGGTATTTGTAAGAAGCAATGAATTAGTGGTATTTGTATTGCCATTAAAGTAGAATGAAAATGAAATAACAACTAAATCGAAATAAAAATGAAGTGTTGTAAGGACCAATAAATAGTTGCCAATTGGTATTACTCTTTTAAGAAGAAAGTCAATGATAAAAAGTTAAAACATAAAACTTGCACACAACATTTTGTAGTATGCAAAAAAAAATCTTATAATAGTGTAACTTTTGCACATATTGCATAGTACTTGTGTGGATACATTTACACTCTCGCAACCTTCTAAATATAACTACAAAAGAGAAAATGAAAACCTACTAATAAAAAGGAGGAACACATAAAGAAAAACCAGAGAGAGAGAGAGAGAGGAGGGCTGGAAATATAGTTATGGGCTTCAGCCTACTTGCAAATCCACTGAACCAATTATTCTGCCAGTCAACAAGAAACAACCCAAACCAACTCACAAAGCAGCGAGAAAAAATCATGAATCACAAAGCATAAATCAAACGCCAAAGAGTAGACTGGCCCAAAATAGCTAAACTACAAACTAATAATGTGGTTGGACTTTGTAGCCATAGAATCGGCACAAACACAAGACGGGTTGATAGCACACAACACATCACCCTTGAGAATTTTTATTAAGAACCCCAATATCCGAAGACCAGTCACCAGGAGCAACCCATCAAATGTATTCATTCGTCGGGGGGAGGTCCTTCAATGAACAGTTCCCTTGTTCACCAACGCCCAGCGCGGGGTGGGGGGCATGGCGACCCCCACCCATTGGGCCAAAGGCCCATTAGATAGTCTTTTTGAGAAAATGCCATGAACAAAAATCAGAAAATGAACAAATGCCACAAAAGTTGCCACATTCCTAGTCATCACCAAAAAATCTTGTGTGCAAAAAAAAAGTGGCATTAAAAAAGTTTCACCCCTCAATAGTAAAAGGCCATCCCGTTAAATAATGAAAATGACATCCTCACAATAATTAAAGTGCATTCCTATTATAAATAAATGTGACATGCTCTTGTTAATATAACTGCCATGCCAGTAAAATTAAAAATGTTATCCTCTCACTATTAAAAATGGCATCATCTTAATGTAAAAACGATATCATCACAATAACAAAAATGTCATCATATTATTAATAAAGTGCCATGCTCTTATTAACAAAAATGCCCATGCCACTAAACATAAAAATGCCATCCTCTCAATAAAAAAATGGCTTCCTCTTTATTGACGAAGTTTCAATCCTCTTATAATAAAAATGCCATTCTACTAATAAAAAATTGCCCTATTAGAAAGTAAAGAAATCAGGATTTTCTAACAAATTAAAAAAACAAAGAGGTTTCAAAAAATTCCATGTCATATATAAAAAATTAGTTTTAAGCCTCTTAGTTTTAACATGAATGTTCACGACACCTCTCTCTAGCCTAGTGAAAAAATGCCCACAATCTGGCAAAGAGGTCATGCCTTCGAAACCTACCCGGCTCGTGGGTTACACATTTTTTGAGGGAAAATGAGAGTTCTTCATGAATCGGCAGACAATAAACGCATCTAGTCATTTGATGTGGCAATGCCCCTGCGTCAAGATCTGTGTGAAGGTGGGGAGGCTGTTTGCCAGGGCCGCCCACCCGAGCAAGGTTCACAGATAGCTTTTCCGTTTAATAAACATTGATTAAGACATTGCACGCAATGGTTTCCATCATACTCCGGCAGGGCTACCGTCTTTGCTTGGATCGCTCACCCCCATCATGCTCCGACGGTGGGGGTGGGGCAGGGCCACCCCCACCCAGTTGGCCAAAGGCCCATTAAAAAGTTTTTTTAGAAAATGCCATGAACAAAAATTAGAAAATGAAAAAATTCTACAACAGTTGTCATATTCCTAGTCATCACCCAAAAATCTTGTGTGCAAAAAAAGTGGCATTAAAAAAATGCCACCTCTCAATATTAAAAAGGGCATCCTCTTAAATAATGAAAATGACATCCTCGCAATAATAAAAGTGCATTCCTATTATAAATAAACATGACATGCTCTTGTTAATACAATTGCCATGCCAGTAAAATAAAAAATGCCACCCTCTCACTACTAAAAATGCCATCATTTAATGTAAAAATGCCATCATCGAAATAATAAAAATGTCATCATACTATTAAATAAGTGCCATGCTCTTATTAACAAAACCGCCTTGCCACTAAAAATAAAAATGCCATCCTCTCAATAATAAAAATGTCATCCTCTTAATAACGAAGTTGCCATCCTCTTATAATAAAAATGTCATTCTATTAATAATAAACTGCCCTGTGAGAAAGTAGTAAAAATCAAGATTTTGAACAAATTAATAAACAAAGAGGCTTAAAAATGCCAAGTTATACATAAAAATTAGTTTTAACATGAATGTTCATGACCCCCTCTAGCCTGGTGACAAAAAGCCCAACAATCTGGCAAGAGGTCATGCCTTCGAAACCTACCTGGCTTCTGTTACACATTTTTGAAATAAAAAACAAGAGTTCGCCATGAATCGGCAGATAGCGAATGCCTCCATTTATTTGACATGGCAATGCCCCTGCGTTGAGAACCGTGTGAAGGTAGGGAGGCTGTTTGCCACAGTCGCCCACCCGAGGAAGGTTCGCCAGATAGCCTTTCCGTTTATTAAACATTGATTAAGACGTTGCACGCAATTGTTTTCATCATACTCCGGCAGGGCTACCGTCTTTCCTTGGATCGCTCACGGCCGTCAGCATCCCGTGGAAGACGTTCTCGCTGCCGCTTGACACTGGCGCCTGCAAGTCTTGCACTATCATCTGGCACACGGCTGACCACACAGTGCCCTTGAGCACATGACCCCTCCTCCGCAAAAACTCCCTCGCCTCTGCTTTGAGCTCGATGACCTCGCCATCGACCACTGTCTCGTCCTCGTACCGCACAACATTCGGCACGAGACTATGGTACACCCTTGGGCTCTGCACGGCAGCGAGAGGGTTCATCCCGAGGACGAAGTGGTTTAGGAAAACCTGTGTCACCGCCGCGATGATGTTGGTGCCGCCACTTGCGCCCACCACGCCAGCCAGCTGCCCATCCTTGAGGATGATCGTCGGTGTCATCGATGAGAGCGGCCGCTTTCCCCCCGCGATGAAGTTGGCCGGCGCCGGTGGGAGGTGGTCGGGGGTCGGGTACGATGACGGCACCGAAAAGTCGTCCATCTCGTTGTTGAGCACGATGCCGGTGGACGGCGAGAGGACCTGTGCGCCGAAGTAGTAGTTCACCGTCGTTGTCATCGCCACTGCATTCCGGTCGCCGTCCACCACGCACAGGTGGCTCGTGCCATTGTCACGCAGCTGGCTCCACCTGACACACGTACATAGAGTTTGTCATTTGAAAGGAAGCATGCGTATTGATGATGACCGACAGGGACATATTCGAACGGAGCACTTACTTTGGGAGGTAGTAGGCCGGAGGGAAAGTGGTGTTGTCGGCGATCCTTTGCCGGACCTTATCGGCGAACACCGGCGACAGCATCTCGGAGACGATCCCAGCGGCGTTGACGAAGCCAGGGTCGCCGAGGTTCATCCGGACGGCCAGCATGTGCTTAACCGCCTCGATCAGCCGGTGCACGCCTAAAAATCCTTTGAGAAAGTCCGCCGACTTGTACCCACCCAAGATGTTCAATACCTGCATGCACATCAAATCAACGTCATAACAATAATCGCTAAATGAATAAGCTCAACTGATCGAGCCATGGACTGCAAGGGACGTACCAGTGCCATTCCGACGGTGCCGCTGGACGGCGGCGGCATGCCAAGGAAGGTGAACCCCATGGCGTCGGCACGCAAGGCGGCGCTGGCCTCCACCCTATACCCGTTCAGATCATCCATCGTCACCACCCCTCCACCTCTCCTCACGTCCTCCACGAGCCTCTCCCCGACGGCGCCACCGTAGAGCACCGAGATGCCGTGCTCCGCCACGGCCTCCAGCGTGTCCGCGAGCGCCGGGTTGCGACAGAGTGCGCCGGCGCCCAGGACCTGCCCCTCCGGCGCGAACACGGCACGCAGGCCGGGGTCGGCAAGCACGTTGGCCTCCACTGCCTTGAGCGCGTTGGCGACGTAGGGCACGACGGTGTAGCCGTCGCGCGCGAGCTTGATCGCCGGCACGAAGAGGGAGTTCCACGGCAGACGCCCGTAGCTCGACCACGCGGCATGGAGGCCCGCGAGCTCCCCGGGGACGCCCATGGCAAGCGCGCCCTTGAACTTGGACATCGGGTCGGCGGCGTACATAGTCTGGTTTACATACAGGTTGTACATAAACAGTGCGGTTAACCACGAGCAAGTGAACAATCTATTACTCCCTCCTTTCCACAATATGTGGAGTATTATTTTCTTTAATTTCAACCTTTCTATGTTAGACTAAATTTATAAAAAATAATTGAAATTTACAGCACTAAGCAAATAAAAATATCAAGATATATTCCATATAACTAATATAATGGTACTAATTTATTGGTATTTTTTCTTATAAACTTGGATTTTTTTCCGGGTGATTATAAACTTGGTTTACTGGTCAAACCAATACAAGTTTGACTTTTCAATAAACAAACCTATATTTGAAAATTGTAGGAAGTATAATTAAAAACAAAATACATGGCTCTATTATTTATTTGTTTTAGATGCACCATGTTAATTCACAACATCAAAATTACTGTATTTTTTAACACAAGAAAATTACTGTATTACAGTAGTTAAATATACAATGCATGGTCACAAATTATCGGGCATCAAGATTCTTTTATTCAAGTGAAAATAAATAAGACCAAGAAATTCATACGGAACGTAAAATAAATATCTTTTTTCACTACATGTAACACATTTACTTTTACATTTCATTCAGAAGATCATCCAAAATCATTTCCTCACTCTTCAAAGTGGACCCTAATTAATATTGGACTTCACTACAGACCTGACGTCAGATTTTTGACCATGAAAAATCGAACATTTTTTATGGCAAATTATATTCGCAGAGGATCGCAAGTTTAGTTGGCGAGAACGACAAATCCGTCTCAGTTTATTTTTGGCCAGGAAATTGCCGTGCTTGAAATCTAAATTTGCAACCAATATAAAATAGCATGAAAAACGTCAGATTTGTCATGCCTAAAAATTTGACGTTAGATTTTTAACATTTTCGTTAATGTTTTGATCACATTGTATATAATTTAATTACTCGGTGCAATCGAAAAATTAATCGCCCACACCTATCAACACTCGCTCTGGCCTCCGCCGGTCGTGGTGTCGCCATCGAGTGCTCACCGACTATCTAATTTGAGCGACAGTGCAAACGAAATACCCCCTCACCCGCACCGGTCAACCCTCATCTTTGTCTGGGGGGAGCCGCATGGTCCCCATCCCCAGCGAGGTCATAGCGAGAGGTCACACAACGGTGTCCTTTCTCAGCCTTCAAACTACACACAAGCAGGAATTGACTGATCCAAAACTAAAATTCATGCAAGTGATATTTCGCAAATGCACGAGGAAAAATATATGGACACTTGGCCATCTCATATGATACTCCCTCCGTAAATTAATATAAGAGCGTTTGGATTACTATTTTAATTATCTAAACACTTTTATATTAGTTTACAGAGGGAGTAGTTGCTAAGTACACTTTACTTTTGAAATGGAGTCGGTGGACATCCACAAAGGCTAATGTTCTCTTACTTTAAATATTTTGAGATAATGTTCTCTTACTTCATGGTTATACGCATGAGACCATGTTAGTGCCTTTGTATTACTCGTGAGGCACGAGATGCGGCTTTTTCTATTGTTTCGACTGAGGCACGAGATCAATGATACAACTAATGGTATTAATCTACCCTTACAAGAGAATCTGAAGCCGAAATAGTGATGAAAAATACTGTCAACTCGATCAACTAAGGGGGTGTTTGTTTTCAGGGACTTTTTGGTGTAGGGACTAGAAAAAATCCCTCTTAGAGACTTTTTTACCAAACGGGAGGGACTTTTAGGGACTAAACTAGGCATTTGGGACTAAATGAAGAAGACTCTCAAGGAGAGTCTTTTTTGGGACTTTTTGAGACTTTTCTAACAATGTCCCTCCATACATTCAATGACCCGCCATCCCATCGTGTTGTTTGATTGTTATTTTTCTATATACTAGGGGCAATATGGTCATTTAATAACCTCGGACTAGGGACTTTTTAGTCTCTAGAAACAAATAGAAAGGAACTTTTTAGGTACTAGAGACTTTTTAATTGGGACTAGAAAAAATACTAGGACTTATGAATCAAACAGGGCCTAACATGCCGCTCATAATCATACTAACTAAATGTATTTTATCGCTGTTATTTGCTTTCACATACCACATGTCTAAGCCATCACTACGATTAGTGCGAGCTACGGTAGCAATACATTTGCCTAACGAACACTGGTTCTTAAAATATCGCCTAAATAGCGCGAGTGAAAATTGCAGAATAATACGGAGTGCCTGCCTGCTGGGTCCCACAAGTCATAGGTATAAGCGTAACCGACGCACTGAAGAAAAGAGGAACTGTTTTTCTTTTCTGTCTTGCAGCTCATAAGAGTTGGTATAAGCGTAACCGACGTACTAGGATAATATAACGTACCGGCGTGGCCGCGGCCGGCGCGGTCTCGCGGGCGTCGAAGGCGACGGCATCGCCGGAGGCCGCGTCCCTCACCACGATGAACGCGCCACCGCCGATGCCGCTCGACATTGGGTGCACCACGCCCAGGCAGAGCGCCGTCGCCACGGCTGCGTCCACCGCGTGCCCGCCGGCACGCAGCGCCGCGGCCCCCACCTCCGAGCACCGTCCGTCGTCGGCAGCCACCGCGCCCGCCCCGGACACCACCTCGTGCCGGCCCAGCCTCACACTACGGTCGGTCTCAGCGCCGGGGCCCAGGAGCAGCAGCAGGACGCCGGCCAGGGCGAGCAGGGCCACTGCGATGGCCAGCGCAGCGCAGGAACGGCGGCGCGGGGTCGCGTCCAGCGACACCGTCGTGTCGTCGCCGAGGAGCGGGCTCTGCAGGGCGCCTCGCGGTGCAGCCATGGCCGGAGCTTCCATGGATGGCCAACAGAGAAGGTGGCAGGGAGGAGCAGATTCTTCGGATGGTGAGATCTGACAGTGCTTGCTGCGGGAGTGCTCTGTTTAGCTGGAGTGATCCTTTTCATATACTATATTGCCAACTTTTCGCAAACAACTTGTAGGGAGCAGTTTCGCGACTTGTATTACTCTATTTATTTAAGCAAATTGCAATCTGTCTGGCATAGCTCCATCTCGTTTGCACAACTTGTGTGCACAGAAGAAGAAGAATGATCTATGCGTACTGGTTTGGCCCTGGCTAAATCTATCCAACTTGTAAGGAAGCTTAATTTGCGTCGTGACAATGGGGAAAGCAGCTGATGGGTATGATGTTTTTTTTTCTTCAGAAGGAGGACCCCGGCCTCTGCATTTAGACGATGCATGCAACCACTTTATTAATTATTCATAAAAGACCGTACAAAGAAATACAACAGTAAGTCTGAAGTCACCGTCTAGGCAACATCTGTCGCTACTTCTATCCAGTTGATAAAGGGATGTTGATAATCCGGGCCTAATACCATAGACCTCGCAGCCAAGCCTAACATTTAAGACCTGAGACCCCAACCCAGCCACTTGCCGGGTATGGGGCACACACCGGTCCGGCGCACTTTCAGAGGCCGTCGCCGTCAACTGCCACCACTCCATCTTCAAAGCTGTACTGACGCATCATCCTTGCCCGGTCTAGCTGCCGTCGACACCACCACGGCGCCCAACGTCACCACCTCCCTACGTGCGAACTGCTTAGCATGTCGCGGTCGTCGTCGGTACACCTCAGCACCATGCCGCAAAGTACCACCAGCCGACACAGTTTGAAGTTTTTGGAAGATCTGTCATGCGTAGCACCTGCCGACCAGGCATGACAAAAGCGTAACACATGTCAGCCAGGCATGACTTTACATCTCCACCGAAGCTCTGTGCAAGATGAAGCGGCTCCCACCTCCTACCTCTGACTTCCAACTCTGCTCCACATATGATGCTCCCCAGAGAGAAACGACACCGCAGTGCCGCCATCATCCAATCCGGAAAACCAGATCATAGGGTTTCCCCAGGAGCAGCACGAGTGGGTCGACAGCAGTTACAGACCGATGCCTTCATCAAGGTAACGGCGCAGAACGCCGCCATCATCCGCCATCGGCTCGGTTTTCACCGGGAACTATGTCTCCCCGACTCGCAGCCGGGACTAGATTACTGATCTCGAGATCCGATCATCCAGTCTCAGGTTGACCACCTCCGACGTAGGAGATGACCACCACCGCCACAATCCTCGTGATGCGATGCAGACCCGGAGTGCTTCAGCAAGCCGTCGCTGAATCCGATGAGATGCCAGTTTGAGGACATAACAGCAGCCGCTCGCCTAGATCCAAAGGTCCTAGATCGAGCCTGGGTCGCGCCCCGGCCGCCGCTGCCGCCATCTCGTACTACTCCCGCCGGCTGCCACCAAGCCCCCCGTCGCGCCCCGGCCGCCGCTGCCCGCCATCCTCGTCAGGAGGAAGATCCAAATTAGGCCGCCGCCGCCTCAGATCTCAGGACGCCAGAGGAGGTCCTCCGCCGCCGCGCCACGGGGCCTTCGCCCAACGACATTGCCAGCGGCGGCGGAGGGAGGGGGATGCACGGGGAGTCGAGGGAAGGTCGAGAGGTGGCCGCCATCCGGCCATTCGGTCTACCGCCTGCCACGGCAATGGCCACAAGAGGGTCAAACGGTAGCACATGAGGATCAGCGTCAGGCCCGTACGTCTCCTTCAATTTTTTGGTGTAGTTCTCTCCATCTGACCGGGCTTTAGAGCTGATCCAGTCCCTCTCCGGGTGGAGAGGGTCCTTGTCCTTGTCGTCTTTGGTATGTTTGATGGTCCATGCCTCGAAGTAAGTGATATCCTTGTCAGTGTCTTCTTTCTGCAAAAGAAAGCGATCCAAACAATCAAGGGAATGCTCACAAATGAAAGAGAACATGATGAAAAGGATGTGGTTGCCTACATGTTTTGAGATGACACCTGAGATGGTGAGGTTGCCTTGACGGTGTCCTCGACCCCCCATCAACTTACGCCGTTCAGATATTACTTTGTGTTCATCCTGCCACCCTGGATCTGTCCACCGTTCGACGATTTTCTCCCAGCACGGACGTTTCTCAGTGCAGCACCGAGGAATCACTTGTAAATTAAACAAATACATCTTAGTAAGGATTCTAATTTTGTGGTAATGTAGGGAATAGCAAGCATCCATCGTCACTTGCCTTGAAGTAATTGTCCCGTGAAAGATGCGTCCATCGAGCCTCCTGTTTGGAAATCCTATGGTTGAGATAGTCCGCGTGATACTTGACCACTAACCGGACGCGCTCCTCATAGTGCATGTCGTGGACTAGTTTCTTGGCAATATTCTCGACCACCACATTTGCACGATCTTTCTGACCCTTAACACATGTATAGAAATCCTACAAACATGCATACATGTGAGAAGGGTTAAATCATGACTATGGCAAATTTAAACCTTTTGGTATTGACATTTAGGTGTTTGAAAGGACTTACCCAGAAATCGTTGACCACTCGCATGGCTCTGTTATCATAAACCCTCTGACGCATATCCAGGAAATCCGGTGCAAGTTTGTAGTGATCCCATGACCAAGCTGGCTCAATGATACCGTTCGGCAAAGTGACCAGTCCAGGATAATTTAACCTACAAAGACCCCCAATGATGCCACTCGGCGACCGTGGTAGACGCCTCTCACCACCTTTTACTAAGCTCCTGCATTTCGAAGAGTGAAGTCATATTATATGTGAGGAAATGACAAAAGGTACAATTTATATGGGATGAGTCGAGATAACCACTTACTTCTCTCCCATTGGTTTAATCAACACGTCTCTATGCACATATGGACGTCTTGGAAGCTTTGAAGGACCACACAGCCACACTTTCCCTCCGGAAGTAGTGATGATAGTCGAACCGCTCTATTGCGAACCGCTCACCTCGTGGTGCTCTGTCACCTGTGAGGGTCCATACCCACCCTCAGAAACCCGACGAACAACCAGCCTCCTCTCGGCGGCGGCGTCCTCCACCACCTCCTCCTCCTCATCCTCCACCACCTCCTCCGCAAAATCCTCCTCGTCCTCCTCCTCACACGCCTCATCCCAATCCTCTGTTTCCTCCTCCTGAGCACGATGAAGCACTGCATCAGAGGGTCGAGGAGAAGAAAGAGGTGCTCTACTCCGGGCTGCTTTACGTACTCCTCCTCCTGCCTCACATACTCCCCCTCCTCGTCCCCCTCTTCGTCCGCCTCCTCCTCCTGCCTCACCTACTCCCCCTCCTCGTCCGCCTCCTCATCCTGCCACACCTACTC
>NC_041384.1:46216937-46223583 GCF_002162155.2 Triticum dicoccoides | reverse complement strand
CCTCCTGCTTCACCTAATCCCCCTCCTCGTCCACCTCCTTGTCCGCCTCCTCCTCCTCCCCCGCGTGGTACTCAACCTTGTTTCGCACGTTTTGTCGGACGGGTGTCTAGATCCACCAATCCTTTGGCCTTCTTGGTGGTTGTGGCAACCGATGAAGGAGTGGCCACCGCTTCCACCGGTCGAGCAAGTTGATCATTGTACAGATCATTCACTTTTTTCAAACTTTCCTTTGGAGTCTTCTTGCTACCTGTCATGTTTCAATCACCTGATACGAAGAAGAACAAACCAGTTAGTACAAATGATACAATTTGATGTAAATACAATAAATATATCACATATGAAGAATAAATGGAATTGTCACAATAATACATATAGTTGTTACGCACACAAATACATAGAGTTGTTGCACACACGAATACATAGAGTTGTTACACACACGAATACATAGAGTTGTGACACACATACATAGAGTTCTCACACGATTACATGGAGTTGTTAGAAATAAGGGTTAATATTAGGTGCAACATTTGGATCAGGGCTTTCATCATCGCACGCCATCATCTTCCTTTGCATCATCTTCGTCTTCGTCAGTGTCTGCTTCTTGAAAGAAATCTCCCTCGTATGTGTTAGGGTTTATATGGTAATCGTCCTTGTTTGGGGTAGGTACCTTGATACGCGGGGTACCTTGTACACGACATCCCACTTCAAGAGATTGATATATTCCGTAGATGTGCACGCGTATGGGAGAAAAAACACTTGTGTAGCCTGTTGAGCCATAATATAGACATCATTTCCTGCATATTTTGATGCTCGTTCAACTTCGACAAAGCCAATACTAGGGGTTCGTCTCACTTTCTCAGGATTGAGCCAGCTGCATCTGAATACGATGGGCTTCACTCCTTGTAAACCACAATACTACAACTCATAAATTTCTTCGATGGTTCCATAGTAGTGACGTCCATCTGTCCCTAGACAATAGACCACACTATTTATTGACCTTCGGTTGGGCCTCTCACGCGTGTGTTTATCAGTGTGGAGGCGATACCCATTCATGTCGTAAGCCTTAAATGACTTGGCCTCGTATTCAAAACCTTTGGCTACTTCTCTCACTTTGGCATCCATATCAACCTCCTGGTATGCCTACAAGATTAATAGGAGATTGTCTGGTTCATTAGTGGAAGCATTACAGGCAAGTAAGATCAACTTGAAGTAACATAAAGTTAGAAAAGTTACTTTTCTTGAGAACCAAGAAATGAAACCGCCATCAGCATTGGTATCTTCAAGAAGGTCTGCTGATTTTTCGTCGCTAGGAGGCCGTGGTAGCTTCCAGAATTTGTTCTGGAATTCCCTAGCAATAGGAAGAATTCGAGTTAGAACTCAAGACTAGTGAGTAGTTGTCAATAAAGGTGTTCTACACTTACTTTATGTACGGTTTCACTTCTTCCATGTTGGTCAAGACATAGATCATAATAGTCGACCACTCAGTAGGTGAAAAGTTCTTGCGCTTCGGTCCACTTGCTTTGCCACCTTGGCCTTCGAAGAGGCTAAGGTCGGAAACATTACTGGTGGGTTCTTCATTGTAACGAGGAGCTGGATTTAACCTAGTCTGAATACTGTCATGATAGTACTTTGTCGTGGTCGTGGCCACCTCCTCGTTCAGGTATGCCTCGGCTATGGAGGCTTCAATGCGGGCTTTATTCTTACATTTCCCATGAAGATGCTTGAACTCCCGTTCAGGTGCATACTACCATCGGAACTGCACATGTCCTCCCATTCTAGCCTCATACGCGAGATGTAAGATCATATGTTGCATCGGATTAAAGAAACCTAGCGGAAATATCATCTCTAACTTGCATAGCAACTCAGGTGCTTGTTCCTCCAACTTTGCAACCACTTCATAATCTATTTCTTTGGCACAAAGCTGGCAGAAGAAGTAGCTCAACTCCGCCAGCACTCGCCAAATATCCTCTCTGACATACCCTCGAATCATCACAGGCATTATCCGCTCAAGCCATACATGGTAGTCATGACTCTTGAGGCCTCCTATTCGCTTTGTAGCCATATTCACTCCCCTCATGATATTAGCTGCATATCAATCAGGGAAGTACAAATTGTTCACAATCCATTGGAGAATTTCCTTCCTTTGGGTCATTGAAGGGGTGAAAGGGGCTGGTGGCTTCTTCCAAGAATTACCTTTTGCACGAGGCACCAAATTTAATTTTGGCCTGTTGCATAGTTTGGCTTGATCGATCCTAGCCTGAATGTTATCCTTTGACTTCTTGGTGTCGAGGAGCGTGCCGAGTAAGGCCTCCGCAATATTATTTTCAGTGTGCATTACATCAATGTTGTGTGAAAGTAGAAGATCTTTAAAGTAAGGGAGCCTCCATAAGATTGGAATGTGAGTCCACTGGTGTGTCTCTCCATATCCCACAAAACCTTTCCCATCGACCTTTTCCTCGAGAGCATCTAACTCATCCTTAAGCTGGGCACCGGTCATAATAGGTGGTGGCGGGTCATCAACAATAACACCTTTTTGGAAGTTCATAGCGTCTTTCCTGTATGGGTGATCAAGACGAAGGAACTGCCGATGTTGGTCAAAGCATACATACTTGTGACCCTTAGCTAGCCAAATGAAAGTCACACGCTGTCGACACACTGGCCAAGGCCACTTCCCCTTTACACACCAGCCACAAAATATCGCACGTGCTGGTAGGTCATGTAGAGATGTGTGGTACCAGATATGCATATTGAAATGCTTCTTTGAAACGACATCGTATGTCCGGACCCCGTTGTTCCAAGCAACAAGTAAGTCGTCCACCAATGGCTCCATATACACACTCATATGCTTCCTGGGATAGTTAGGACCTGGAATTATCAATGTCAGGAACTGAAGGAAATATGCCCTAGAGGCAATAATAAAGTTATTATTTATTTCCTTATTTCATGATAAATTTTTATTATTCATGCTAGAATTGTATTAACCGAAAACATAATACATGTGTGAATACATAGACAAACAAAGTGTCACTAGTATGCCTCTACTTGACTAGCTCGTTGATCAAAGATGGTTAAGTTTCCAAACCATAGACATGAGTTGTCATTTGATTAACGGGATCACATCATTAGGAGAATGATGTGATTGACTTGACCCATTCTGTTAGCTTAACACTTGATCGTTTAGTTTGTTGCTATTGCTTTCTTCATGACTTATACATGTTCCTATGACTATGAGATTATGCAACTCCCATTTACCGGAGGAACACTTTGTGTGCCACCAAACGTCACAACGTAACTGGGTGATTATAAAGGTGCTCTACAGGTGTCTCCAAAGGTACTTGTTGGGTTGGCGTATTTCGAGATTACGATTTGTCACTCCGATTGTCGAAGAGGTATCTCTGGGCCCTCTCGGTAATGCACATCACTTAAGCCTTGCAAGCATTGCAACTAATGAGTTAGTTGTGAGATGATGTATTACGGAACGAGTAAAGAGACTTGCCGGTAACGAGATTGAACTAGGTATTGAGATACCGACAATCGAATCTCGGGCAAGTAACATACCGATGACAAAGGGAACAACGTATGTTGTTATGCGGTCTGACCGATAAAGATCTTCGTAGAATATGTAGGAGCCAATATGGGCATCCAGGTCCCGCTATTGGTTATTGACCAGAGAGGTGTCTCGGTCATGTCTACATAGTTCTCGAACCCGTAGGGTCTGCATGCTTAACGTTCATTGACGATATAGTACTATATGAGTTATGTATGTTGATGACCGAATGTTGTTCGGAGTCCGGGATGAGATCACGGACATGACGAGGAACTCCGTAATGGTCCGGAGATAAAGTTTGATATATGGGATAATAGTGTTTGGTCACCGGAAGGGTTCCGGAATTCACCGGAAGGGGTTCCGGATGTTTCCCGAAATGTTTGGGTACGAGAACACTTTATTTGGGCCAAAGGGGAAAACCCACAAGGTTTTTGGAAAGCGCAAAAGGAAGTTTTGCGGAGTCCAGGGGCCAGACGCCGGGAACCCTGGCGTCTGGCCCTGGAGTCCGAGAAGGACTCTTGCCTTTCGGGTGAAACCGACTTTGTGGAGGCTTTTACTCCAAGTTTTGACCCCAGGGCTCAACATATAAATAGAGGGGCAGGGCTAGCACCAAAGACACATCAAGAAACACCAAGCCATGTGCCGGCAACCCCGTCCCCTCTAGTTTATCCTCCGTCATAGTTTTCGTAGTGCTTAGGCGAAGCCCTGCGAAGATTATTCTTCTCCAACACCGTCACCATGCCATCGTGCTGCCGGAACTCATCTACTACTTCGCCCCTCTTGCTGGATCGAGAAGGCGAGGACGTCACCGAGCCGAACGTGTGCAGAACTCGGAGGTGCCGTGCTTTCGGTACTTGGATTGGTCGGATCGTGAAGACGTACGACTACATCAACCGCGTTGATATAACGCTTCCGCGAACGGTCTACGAGGGTACGTAGACAACATTCTCCCCTCTCGTTGCTATGCATCACCATGATCTTGCGTGTGCGTAGGAAAATTTTGAAATTACTACGTTCCCCTACAGGAACATGTGATATCGTTGCATGCAAACGCCAGGGGGCAGATTCAGGGGGATAACATATACTGGCCAACAACTGTATATGGCAGCCATCAAACCATATGGATTGAACCCGTCGTTTGTTATCCCAACAGCTACACTCTTCCAGTCATTTGTTTTCTTATGAATTTCAAAAATTTCTTCCATGCTTCACCATCCCATGGATGTTGCATCTTTTTTGTGTTGTACATCTTCCCTTCGGCGGCCCATCTCATATATTGGGCAGTTTCCTTGGTCATATAAAGCCTCTGGATCCTTTCTGTGAATGAAAGATACCAAAGGATATTGACGGCAATTGTGAGCTGCCTCTTGCTACCATCATCATCTATTACCTCAATATACCTAGAGGATTTGCACTTGACAAAATAATTCGTATCTTTATGTTCATTTCTAAATAACATGCATCCGTTTGGACAAGCATGTATTTGCTCATACGACATCTTAAGTGAACCGAGGATTTTGTTCGACTCGTACATGTTCTTTGGCAATATATTTTCTTTAGGCAACATGCTAGCAATAACTGATAATAACTCATTGAAGCAATTTATGCCCATGTTATGGTTTGCCTTCAGGGCCATTAGGCGTGCAATGCCATCTAGTTGAGTAACCTCTGTATGGGCGTGAAGGGGGTTTTTGTGCCGCAAACAAAGCTGCATGATACTCTTCAGGGCTTTCCAGCGGCTCCTCGGATTTCGGGTCCTCCCGCGGATCCGCACGGCGGATGTCATCTAACAGGTTTTCAATCCGAGTATCATATTCGCTGGTGCGTTGTCGCACCACCTCCGCCCTGGACTGTTCTGTCTCACCGTGAAAGATCCACCGGTAATAGCCTGGTGTAAACCCACATTTGCCTAAGTGTTTACTCATAGTAATCTTATCTCTTTTAGTATGGTTATCACACTCCGTGCATGGGCACCAAATTCCACGAACTGGCGTTTCTCCAGCAAATACTAATTCCAGGAAATCATTGGTCTTCGACCTCCACTCAGGGGTCATAACCTCCATGCTGGGATGTCCGGTGTACATCCACTCACATTCTTCCATCCTCTGATATAAAGTGAAACACACACATAATTTTTTTATGTAACAAGTGGTTCCATCATGTTTTACGATATGCACTAAGCTATGTAATAGGTAAAGATTGGTCCTAATCCCACCCGAGAATGTGTAGGCTGGGTCCACTTTCATGACGTACTCCAACCCGAGACAAAATTTCGGCAGCACCTCCCCGCTGTTCTCCAAATACACGTCTCATCAATAAGCCAAGAGGATGTGTATCTACAGAACAACAAGGAGACACTGTCAAAATTCTGTCTCGGATCTAAGTACATCATGAAAACGACCCGCCTACACATCCTCGGGTTGTCCATGGAAAACGTGGACAATTCGAAAGAGTTGAGGTTATAAATATGCAAAGACTTGCATATTTATAGATACAACCCTTCCGAACGGGAGACACCTAGGTTACGCGACTATTTAGGTGATCTACAAATAATGAAAACCTACACATGAACGGGAAGAGATTACCCTTGAAGTGTGCAACGGAATTCACTCTCTCTATTGTCAAAATAGATGCATGACCTGCATAAAGAATGAAGTTGTTTCAATCATATGTCAAACACACAAACATCAATAACACTCACTCACACCCCCCACACAAACACACTCACATATCCATACACACACATCACACACTCACTCACACATGCACACACACACACATCAATAGCACCCCTCTCCCACACACACACACTCACATACACCATTCATTATATATGCAAATATATACACACCTAAATATAAAAAAACCATTCATTATATATGCACACATACACCAACATCACTCACCGACACACACACATACAAAGCACACACTCACACACATTATTCACTATGCATATATATACACCTTTTGTTGTAATGGAGAGGGGGAAACCCCTTTTATTTCAAAAAAACGACCACAGTGGGGGCTCACCAATGGGGCAGGGGGGCGGCGGGGGAGGTGGATGCCGGACGAGGTAGAGCTCAGTGGAGGGGATGA
>NC_041384.1:46198309-46216632 GCF_002162155.2 Triticum dicoccoides | reverse complement strand
GCCGGATGGGGCGAGGGCGGACAGAGGAGGCGGGGGCAAGAGAAACAAAGAGAGAAGAGAGGAGTGAGCGTGCGCGAGGGGGAAATTTTGCATAAGTCCCCGCGGGAAACATTTCCGAGAGCCAACTTTTAACGACACTCGGTAAAAGTCTTAACCTAGATCTCGGGGATTTTCCGAGAGCCGCACCGACAAAATTTACCGAGGGTCGTCCAGCAGCACTCGGCAATGGCGGCATTTTCCAAGGGTGATTCTCGGTAAAGCATCCTTCTTGTGCATTCTCCATAATATGTATTATACTTTTTGTTGTTGTTTTCTTCCATGCTTGGCAAACAACCTTAGCACATCATAATTACCGTCTTGTGTTTTCTTTTTCAAATGATGGGCCTCGCCCGGTTCTAGAGACCGGCACCCCTCCGGTGGCCCCGACAGTCTAGGGCGTTGATCGGCACCGAGAGGGTGTAGTACACGGTGAATAACTGCTTCTCCGTGTTAGTGCATGTCATCGCGAGATGACAGACCAAGTCTAGGCCAAAGCCACAACAAGATCCCATCCGTGAGGGGGGCCACACCCCGGAGACACGTGCCGTCTCTCCGGACATGCCACCACACCGTACGACATGTATGAGGGCCCGGTGCGGTGCTCCGGTGGCATTGCTACCCCCAGGGCCCCCGTCCCGCCTAACCCTATAAAGTTTGACCACGGAATCTAGCCCTTTGACTTTGCACGGATGGGCTTTGACCAGTGGAACTCTCCACCCGGTTGTGTTAGGTCAGCCCATCGGAACACTTTGGAGCAACATCCGGGCCATAGCCACAGCAAGACCCCATCCGTGTAGACCCGATGCGTCAGTTTCCCCCCTCCAGGTGCCGGTGGCGGCGCCGTCCGTGAGGGGGGCACACCTCGAAGACGCGTGCCGGGCGTTTGCAACCGCCACAACACTTCCAGACTTGTGAGAGGTCACCTACGCAAGATTTGGCGGCATGTGCTAGCCCCCGGAGGCCGCCGGCCAGAGTCGTAGCCATGCGAAGAGCAATCCACGGAGAGGGAAGTTTATGAGATACTTCTCCATCACCAAAAAATATGAAAAATTACCATCAGTCCTATAGCACATGTGCCCACGTCGTGTAAAAACTCATGATTTTACCGTGTTAGTGCATGTCATCGCGAGTTTACAGACCAAGTCTAGGCTCGTTCTGTCATGGGATCACCCACCGAAGATTCTGTCTCGGGGACGGACACAGCCGGTCCTCGATGTTCCCGCCCGTGTGTGTGGTTTGTGAGGCACGTGTCACGTCAAGGACGTGCATTGCTTATTCAAATAGCACACAACCCCTGCATGCATATGCATGGGCCACACGCATGTAGGGGTGCCCTCCCCCCCTCGGGAGGTCTCTATATCGAGCACCCATCCGGTGGCCCCGACGGCTAGGGCATTATTCGGCACCGAGAGGGTGTAGTCCACGGAGAATAACTGCTTCTCCGTGTTAGTGCATGTCATCGCGAGATGACAGACCAAGTCTAGGCCCGTTCTTCGAGATAGTCTATGGGTATCGAGAGGGAATGTGTCCGGTTTGTGCAGGAAGTGCGGGTCCTGTTGCTCCGTTGGCCTCGAAACTTCTTGTGTTCTCAAAGAAGGCCATCACATGTATATGCATGGGCTATGCATCGGCTATCCGGTGGCCCCGATGGTCTAGGAAGTTGACCGACACCGAGAGAGGGGGTAGGCCATGGTCAACAACTGCTTCTTCTCATGTTTATTACGTTACACTCTTTAAAGTTCTCTCTTGGTGCCGGTCTAGAAAGTTGACCGGCACCGAGAGAGGGGGTAGGCCACGGTCAACAACCGCTTCTTCTCATGTTTATTACTTTACACTCTTTAAAGTTGAGTTTTGAAATAATTCATAAAAAGTCATGGAATTTATAAACTTTGGTCGTAAAAGCATATGAAATATGAGATACAAAAAAGATAGTGCAAAACAAAGACAAAAAGAGAAGGGAAAAAAATTAGAGCAGTGGTTACCGAGGGTAGACTCTCGACTCTCGGTAATGGCTACCTTTTCCGAGAGTTGCTCTCGACAAAGCATCTAACCTAGCTATATATCTTTCCTTCTTGTCCATTCTCGATAATATGTATTATAACTTTTGTTGTTGTTTTGTTTCATGCTTGGAAAACAACCTTAGCACATCATAATTACCGTCTTGTGTTTTCTTCTTCGGATGGGCCTCGTCCTATTCTAGAGACGGGCACCCCTCTAGTGGCCCCGGCGGTCTAGGGTGTTGTTCGACACCTAGAGGGGGTAGGCCACGAGGAATAATTGCTTCTTCGTGTTAGTGCATGTCATCGCGAGTTGACAGACCAAGTCTAGGCTCGTTCTGTCATGTGATCACCCACCGGAGATTCTGTCTCGGGGACGGACGCAGCCGGTCCTCGACGTTCCCGCCCGTGTGTGTGGTTTGTGAGGCACGTGTCACGTCAAGGACGTGCGTTCCACATTCAAATAGCACACCACCCCTGCATGCATATGCATGGGCCACACGCATGCCGGGGTGCCCTCCCCCCCTCGGGCGGTCTCTATATCGAGCACCCATCCGATGGCCCCAGCGGCTAGGGCATTATTCGCCACTGAGAGGGTGTAGTCCATGGTGAATAACTGCTTCTCCGTGTTAGTGCATGTCATCGCGAGATTACGGACCAAGTCTAGGCCCGTTCTTCGAGATTGTCTATGGGTATCGAGAGGGAATGTGTCCGGTTTGTGCAGGAAGTGCGGGTCCTGTTGCTCCGTTGGCCTCGAAACTTCTTGTGCTCTCAAAGAAGGCCATCACATGTATATGCATAGGCTATCCGGTGGCCCCGGCGGTCTAGGAAGTTGACCGGCACCAAGAGAGGGGGTAGGCCACGGTCAACGACTGCTTCTTCTCATGTTTATTACGTTACACTCTTTAAAGTTCTCTCTCGGTGTCGGTCTAGAAAGTTGATCGGCACCGAGAGAGGGGGTAGGCCATGGTCAACAACTGCTTCTTCTCATGTTTATTACTTTACACTCTTCAAAGTTGAGTTTTCAAATAATTCATCAAAAGTCATGGAATTTATAAACTTTGGTCGTAAAAGCATATGAAATATGAGATACAAAAAAGATAGTGCAAAACAAAGACAAAAAGAGAAGGGAAAAATTAGAGCAGTGGTTACCGAGGGTCGACTCTCGGCTCTCGGTAATGGCTACTTTTTCCGAGAGTTTCTCTCGACAAAGCATCTAACCTAGTGAAGGATCGAAAGTATGTCTAGAGGGGGGGTGATTAGACTACTTGACCAAATAAAAACTTAACCTTTTCCCAATTTTAGTTCTTGGCAGATTTTAGCTATTTTAAGATAAGTCAAGCAATCATCACATAATTCAAGCAAGCATGCAAAGAGTATATTGGCAGCGGAAAGTAAAGCATGCAACTTGCAAGAATGTAAAGGGAAGGGTTTGGAGAATTCAAACGCAATTGGAGACACGGATGTTTTTCCCGTGGTTCGGATAGGTGGTGCTATCCTACATCCACGTTGATGGAGACTTCAACCCACAAAGGGTAACGGTTGCGCGAGTCCACACAGGGCTCCACCCAAGGGTAACGGTTGCGCGAGTCCACACAGGGCTCCACCCACGAAGGGTCCACAAAGAAGCAACCACCGACAAAGGGTCCACGAAGAAGCAACCTTGTCTATCCCACCATGGCCATCGCCCACACAGGACTTGCCTCACTAGCGGTAGATCTTCACGAAGTAGGCGATCTCCTTGCCCTTACAAACTCCTTGGTTCAACTCCACAATCTTGTCGGAGGCTCCCAAGTGACACCTAGCCAATCTAGGAGACACCACTCTCCAAGAAGTAACAAATGGTGTGTAGGTAATGAACTCCTTGCTCTTGTGCTTCAAATGATAGTCTCCCCAACACTCAACTCTCTCTCATAGGATTTGGATTTGGTGGAAAGAAGATTTGAGTGGAAAGCAACTTGGGAAGGCTAGAGATCAAGATTCATATGGTAGGAATGGAATGTCTTGGTCTCAACACATGAGTAGGTGGTTCTCTCTCAGAACATATGAGTTGGAATGGTGTATGTGTTCTGATGGCTCTCTCTCCGAATGAAGAGGGGGTGGAGGGTTATATATAGCCTCCACACAAAATCCAACCGTTACACACAGTTTTCCAATCTCGGTGGGACCGAATCAACAAACTCGGTCGGACCGAAAATGTAAACCTAGTGACCGCTAGAGATTTTCGGTGGGACTGACATGCAACTCGGTAGGACCGATATGGTTAGGGTTTGGGCATAACGTAATCTCGGTGAGACCGATTACACAAACTCGGTGAGACCGGATTTGGTAATTAGCTAACCAGAGAGTTGGTCAGGCAAACTCGGTGGGACCGATTTGCTCTTTCGGTGAGACCGAAAAGTTACAAAGGGGAAACACTGAATTTACATTGCAATCTCGGTGGGACCGATTCGCTCTTTCGGTGAGACCGAAAAGTTACGAAAGGGAAACAGAGAGTTTGCAATCCCATCTCGGTGAGACCGAGATCCCTATCGGTAGGACCGAATTGCTAGGGTTTGGCAGTGGCTTATGACAAATGAAAACTCGGTGGCGCCGGATAGGAAGAATCGGTAGGACCGAGTTTGGCTTAGGGTTTTGGTCATATGTGGATATGGGAAAGTAGTTGAGGGTTTTGGAGCATATCACTAAGCACATGAAGCAAGAGGCTCATTAAGCAACACCTTATCCCTCCTTGATAGTATTGGCTTTTCCTAAAGACTCAATGTGATCTTGGATCACTAAAATATAAAATGAAGAGTCTTGAGCTTTTGAGCTTGAGCCAATCCTTTGTCCTTGAGGGTTCCACTTTCACATCCATGCCATGCCAATCATTGAGCTTTCCTGAAATAATTATCTTGGAATAGCATTAGCTCAATGAGCTATATGTTGTTATGAATTACCAAAACCACCTAGGGATAAAATCTCCCCCTTTTTGGTAATTGATGACAACATATAGATCAAAGCTTCGACAAATGATAATAAGCATGAAATATATCGTTGCTTTGAGAAGTATGTGATAAGTAAGAGCTCCCCCTAAATTTGTGCATATTTAAAATTTGCTTTGGACTGCAAATGCACAAGGAGTTAGAGTCATGGGTTACTCTTCCATGTCACACACATCTTGGTGGAGCGCTTAAAATGATAAGAATGAAATACATGCACTCATCACCAAGAATAGTGAATGATCACATAAGATAGATAAGATAATAGCATTAAGCAAACATTAAGTGTAGCTTATGATCAAACACATGATCATCAATGTCTCACAAATAATGACGTAGTATCTCAAGCACTCAAAAGCAAACAAGTTTGAAGAACCACCAAATAAAGCAAGAGAGAAAAGCAACACTCTCTCTCTCGAAGCCTATGATCTATACATTTTTCTCCCCCTTTGGCAACAAGTTACCAAAAAGTTCCTAGAAAATGCATAGTACTAGAGCGACGCTCAGGCTTGATCTTCTGGTGGTGGTGGAGTCCGGATCACTCCAAGGACGAAGGCTTCGGTAGACGCTGAAGTAGACGCTGGAGTTGGAGCTGAAGTAGATGCAGGAGCTGGTGAAACTGAGGCTGTAGCTGGTGCCGAGGTGGTGGCTCTTGTGTCAGCAACTGGCACGGCAGACGACCTCGGACCTCGTGGCACTCTGGCAAAGACATGAGTGGTAGTCCTGCCTCTCCTCTCCTGCATATCATCTTGGAGCTGCTCCACTGCAGTATGAACTTCCGTTACTTTGACATCCAAGTCATAGAACTTCTGTTCCATGATTCTCTCTAGGCTCTGCTGATTCTGAGTGAGGGTGGCCAGACTTTGCTCAATCCTCAGCGTGGATGCAATCAAGTAACCAAGCTGCTCTTGTTTAGTCTTCAAGAAATACTCAGATGCCTCCTCTTGAGTTGGCATCTTGGCAGCTTTCTCCTTTCTTGCCTTCTCCTTTTTTGCTTGTGCTTGAACTGATGATGGCTCATTCTCAGTCATGACCACTTGGTTATCCTCAAAATCTGGACGGATGGGCAGGTGTTCCTTGTCCAATAAGTATATGCCTGTGCCCATCTTAGAGTTGATGAGCTCCTGGATCTGAGGGGCATATCCGCAACTCCTCTTCTGATCTGCTGCAGTCCTTTTGATAGTTTCCACTATGAGGCTCATCACCTTGAACTTCTGAGGCACATCAAATACATGTAGCAAGTTGATCGCATGGCCTTTGATCATCTTGTGATCACCTGACTTGGGCAACAAGGTGTGCCTCAAGATCCAATTGATGGTTGGCAGTCCTGACAGAAGATAGTGCACTGAGCCAAATTTGAAAGTGTCAAGTGCCTCATTTGGAATTTCCTTATACATATTGGACATGGAATTGTGGTCCATTTTCTTCTTGGCATATATGTCCAAGTCATCATCATGCTCCTCTGGGGCATTAATGAGCTGTGCCCACTCAGCCACTGTAGATTCGTACCTTGTACCCTCAGACATCGATGTGATCTTTCCATCTGGGTAAAAGTGTGCCGTGGAGTAGAATTGCATGATCAGTTCCTCGTTCCACTTTGTGAGCTTCTGCCCAACAAAGTCAGCAACTCCACAAGCACTAAAGCTGTCATATACTCCCGGGTAGTGCTCCTCCTTCTCCCTCATGTAGGTCCAGTCGACCCATCTCATGTCACAGACAATGGGCTTCTTATCTAGCAGCACTGTCTCATAGAAGTCCTGCTGTTCCTTGGTGTGAAATCTGTAATCCACGGCAGTCCTTCTCCTTGAAGCATACAGATCTGCTTCTCTCCACTTCCTCAGCCCTGAATCTCTCCTGAGCTTCATGTCCTCAGCCACAGGATGAGCATCGTTGTGGTCTGGGATCTTGGGCTTGAGCTTTCTCAGAACATTCTCTTCCTCTTCTTCAGCAACAGTCTCAGGCACTGGGGCCTTGTTCTTCTTAGCTGCAGGAATGCTCCTTGTATTCCTCTTTGGTTTTGGCTTGGAGGCAGCTTTGGGCTTAGATGCAGTAGCCCCTGATCTTATGGCATCACCCATCAGCTTGGGTGCCTTGGGTGCTGGTGCAGCTACCTCTTCTTCCTCTTCCTTTTCCATGATGGAAGCCTTTCGTAGCACTCTGGCTACGGTCTTCTTGACCCTTTCCTTTCTTTTCTTTCCCTCAGCAGCAACTGGCTCTTTAGGTGCAGGCTTCTCAGTTGAAGCTCTTGCCTTTGACATGGGCTGCCTGCCTGCTGGCCTTTTGATTTTCAGCCCGGGCTTTGTGCCTTGAGCTAGCTCAACTCTCTTTAATGTGGCCTCTTCCTCTGCCACATAATCTTCATCTTTGGAATCAGAAGTTCTCTTCTTCCTCTATCTGGTGGGAGCTTTTGGCAAGTTGCTAGGGGTGCTCCTGCTGCCCCATCTGAAGAGCTGGAGGGACTAGTGCCCTCACTCATGTGCACCTGCTGCTCTGACATGTTCTGGCTGTCACTTTGATCAGACATGCTGCACTCTGACTGCTGACCCTGTGAACAGTTTATAGATGAGGTAGAAAAGATGAGCATCACAAAATGCAGAGATTTTTGCAAAAGAATGATCCAAAAACTTAGTTTTAGTTTCCCACTGAAATCATCTCGGATCTACCGATTTTCAAACTCGGTGATACCGAAGCAGTTTTGGAACCTAAACTAGTGAACTCGGTAGGACCGAGTCACAGTTCGGTGGCACCGAGACTGCTAGGGTTTCAAAGAGTTCCAAAATCGGTCACACCGATAAGTAATTCTCGGTCAGACCGAGTCTCACTTGTGCAATGGCATAAGACAAATCAGTGGGACCGAGTTTTTCAACTCGGTGGGTCCGAGATGGTTTCGGCGGAAACCTAAACCTAGAATTTTCGAATCAAACCTAATCTATGAGTTCATTGACTGGATAGAAGTTTATCAAACGTGGCTAGAATCAATATGATCACAATGTGCTAGGAATCAGATTGGGGAATAGCACAAAGATCGAGTCCATACCCTAGTTCGGCGGAGACTCGCTACGGCGGCAATGGCGGGGCAGAATTCCCGTTGACAGCGACGGAGACCAGCGACTGGAGGCGGCTGGCGGCGAGAAGACGATCCGGAGACCACGTTGGCAGAGCAGGCTATCGCGCGGGCGAAGGGGTTCGGAGAAATTTCCAAATTTTGCCCGTGACTATATATAGCCCGACCCTGTCGGTGTGACCGAGTGGAACAATTCGGTGACACCGAGATTCATAACTGCAGGCAGTTACTGAAACTCGGTGTGACCGAAATGTTCAAATCGGTTGCACCGAGATCGAAAACCTAGATCAACTTAATGATCTCGGTAGGACCGAAAGTGGAGTATCGGTCAGACCGAGAATCATAAAGAGGTTTTGGAAGTTTAAGTCTATGACGAATCGGGGACTCCGAGCGCTCCTCACACAGAGTGGTTCGAATCTGACTTGATCAAATTTTGTGATGCAGCATGAATAGAGTTTGAGACGAGAAAAGCATAGATAGCTAGAGGAGGTTCTTAGGCATTCTTGTCCATCCACTTGGCAGAAGAAAAATAAAACCAAACAATCAAAACAACAAGTGGATGTCCTCGAATGAGTAAAAGATGCAACCAGCATGCTCACACAATAAGATGGCAAATGAAATATGTGACAAGGCATGCACAACTAATTCTAGCATCTATCAAGCGATTTGCGATGACTAGGTCATCTATATATGAGTATATTGACTTAGGAGTCAAGTGAGAACACTTGATCATAGGTCATACTCATCGTTTAAGCTCAAGTGGGGTTACCACTTTTACATAAAGCATTGTTGTGTTCACATCTTTAGAGTTGCTTTAGCTCAAGTCTTAGAGTAAAGCTCCCCCTAGATGTGATATCCCCCCTAAGAGGGATGAACTAACCTTGGGTTTTGTCAATGATGACTTCATGTAGATGTTGAAGATGTGGATGCTCAATGTTGATGTAGATCACTTGGAGCTATCCATTTGAGTGAATTGCACTTTCAATACCTACATGGGTTAGTCCCACAAGGAACAAACAAGGATATCCATAGACATAGAGTGATGCACACACAAGATGATGTCCATGAAAACTTTTAGGTTACCTTGTCCCTTGTCTTACCAACAAGAGGGTTTGTGACTCCTTGAACTAGTGCAAGATGTGGAAGTTGATTGCACTTGTTTTTGCCAAAATGATAAGAGTGAAGTATGTTGGCGGAGTCACCCTCAAGAACTCTCTAGTTCTTATTCTTGTGGATCCACATCATCTTGATGGGAATCCTTGGAGTTGTAGTCGTACTTGATGAAGTGGAACTTGAAGTAGTCTTGGGAATCCACTTGACTAAGGTCTTTGGAGCTTCTTCAAATGCGTCAATTTCCTCTTGAAGCTTGTCCTTGCCTTTTTGCTTGTAGTCTTGTGGTGGAAGATCATCTTGAGCTTGTGTCCCCTTGAAAGAAGTATCATACTTCTCTTGTTGAGGAATAAACTTTGTCTTGGGGTATTGATCTTCTTCCCACTCAACTCCATTGGCATTGAACTTTCGTTCAAAACCAACACCTTGATTCTTCCAGTGCATTCCTTGCTTGCGCACAATTTCCTCGAATTGCTTACTCCCGGCAAGGCTTTTGTATACTCCTTTCTCTATAATTCCCTTCAATAAGCTATTTTCTTGCTCAAGTGTAACTTGGCTAAGAGAATCATTAGTAGAATCAAGAGAACTACTAGAAGCAACAATATTGGATTTAACATGATCATTGTTACTGCTAGAGGACGAATCTTTCTTGTTCTTGTTACTAGACTTGACTTGAGGCATGTAAGTGGATAAGAGTAAACGCTTGGCAATGTAAGAAGAACTTTTCTTGCGGAGATCATCATTGATTGCTTTTAAGAACTCATGCTCTTGCTCAAGATTGAGCTTTTCAAAGCGTAATTTCTCATGAGATCTTAAAAGTTCTTGATGATCTTCGAAGATAGTTTCATGAGCTAACTTAAGAGTGTTTAGTTCTTTAGTTAGAGCCTCAATCTTCTCCTTATCATTGTCATTCGTTTTATCTTGATTAGCATGATTAATTGATGTTTCATCGTAGTATTCATCACTAGAGTTGTCAACAAGCAAATCATCACCTAACAAGTCATCTTCATCACTATTGAAATCAACATACTCGGGGTGTGTTACCTTAGGACCTTTGGCCATGAAACATCTTCCAATTCCTTCATTTGGTGAGTCAAATATGTCGTAGGAGTTTGTTGACACAAGTGCTAGACCGGCAACACCTTCATCCCGAGTATCTTCGGAGTCAGAGTGATAACTTCTCTCGGAGTGGCTGTCGGAGTCGGAGCCGGATACCCATTCACCAACATGAGCTTGATGTCTTCGTCTTGTGTAGCTCCTTGATGATTTTTCTTTCCTTTCCGAATCCTTGCTTCTCCGTGAGTATCTTCGTTCATAACGATCATCTCTACTCCTTCTCTCTCTTGGTGGTGATTCTTTGCTTCTTCTTCTTGGAGAATCTTCTCTTCTCTTGTAGGGAGCCGTACACTCATTGGAATAGTGTCCGGGTCTTCCACAATTGTAGCAGTTTCGCTCTCGACTAAAAGATCTTTTATCATTGTAGGACCTTGACTTGAAGTTTCTATCTTTGCTTCTACTCTTGTAGAAGTTGTTGAAGTTCTTCACCATTAAGCTCAATTCTTCATTGAAGTCTTGTTTCTCACTTGATGATGTAGGGGCTTCACATGAGGCTTTATAGGCACCACTTGATTTGTTGTGAAGTTCCTCTTTATCCTTAAGTGACATCTCATGAGCAACAATTCTTCCAATCACCTCCGTTGGCTTGAGATCTTTGTAATTTGGCATCATTTGGATCAATGTGCACACGGTATCATATTTTCCATCCAAGGCTCTTAGAATCTTCTTGATGATGAATCTATCGGTCATCTCTTCACTTCCTAAGCCGGCAATCTCATTTGTGATGAGAGCAAGCCTAGAGTACATTTCAGCGACACCTTCACCATCCTTCATCTTGAACTTGTCAAGTTGGCTTTGAAGCACATCCAACTTGGATTCCTTGACGGAGTCGGTACCTTCGTGCATATCAATCAAAGTGTCCCAAATTTCCTTTGCATTCTCAAGACGGCTAATTTTGTTGAATTCTTCGGGGCACAATCCGTTGAAGAGAATATCACAAGCTTGAGCATTGTATTGCAACATCTTCAACTCATCCGCGGTAGCTTCACGGTTTGGTTCTCTCCCATCAAAGAAGTCACCTTGCAAGCCAACACACACAATAGCCCAAACGGCAGGGTTATGTCCAAGAATATGCATTTTCATTTTATGCTTCAACCTAGCAAAATTAGTACCATCAAAGTAGGGACCTCTACGGTGGTAATTTCCCTCGCTAGACGCCATACTCTCCTAGGTTGTGAAACCAAGGCTATGACCACCAAAGCTATGGAGATCAAAGCAAATGGAGACCAAAGCTCTGATACCACTTGAAGGATCGAAAGTATGTCTAGAGGGGGGGGGTGATTAGACTACTTGACCAAATAAAAACTTAACCTTTTCCCAATTTTAGTTCTTGGCAGATTTTAGCTATTTTAAGATAAGTCAAGCAATCATCACATAATTCAAGCAAGCATGCAAAGAGTATATTGGCAGCGGAAAGTAAAGCATGCAACTTGCAAGAATGTAAAGGGAAGGGTTTGGAGAATTCAAACGCAATTGGAGACACGGATGTTTTTCCCGTGGTTCGGATAGGTGGTGCTATCCTACATCCACGTTGATGGAGACTTCAACCCACAAAGGGTAACGGTTGCGCGAGTCCACACAGGGCTCCACCCAAGGGTAAAGGTTGCGTGAGTCCACACAGGGCTCCACCCACGAAGGGTCCACGAAGAAGCAACCACCCACAAAGGGTCCACGAAGAAGCAACCTTGTCTATCCCACCATGGCCATCGCCCACACAGGACTTGCCTCATTAGCGGTAGATCTTCACGAAGTAGGCGATCTCCTTGCCCTTACAAACTCCTTGGTTCAATTCCACAATCTTGTCGGAGGCTCCCAAGTGACACCTAGCCAATCTAGGAGACACCACTCTCCAAGAAGTAACAAATGGTGTGTAGGTAATGAACTCCTTGCTCTTGTGCTTCAAATGATAGTCTCCCCAACACTCAACTCTCTCTCATAGGATTTGGATTTGGTGGAAAGAAGATTTGAGTGGAAAGCAACTTGGGAAGGCTAGAGATCAAGATTCATATGGTAGGAATGGAATGTCTTGGTCTCAACACATGAGTAGGTGGTTCTCTCTCAGAACATATGAGTTGGAATGGTGTATGTGTTCTGATGGCTCTCTCTCCGAATGAAGAGGGGGTGGAGGGGTATATATAGCCTCCACACAAAATCCAACCATTACACACAGTTTTCCAATCTCGGTGGGACCGAATCAACAAACTCGGTCGGACCGAAAATGTAAACCTAGTGACCGCTAGAGATTTTCGGTGGGACTGACATGCAACTCGGTAGGACCGATATGGTTAGGGTTTGGGCATAACGTAATCTCGGTGAGACTGATTACACAAACTCGGTGAGACCGAATTTGGTAATTAGCTAACCAGAGAGTTGGTCAGGCAAACTCGGTGGGACCGATTTGCTCTTTCGGTGAGACCGAAAAGTTACAAAGGGGAAACACTGAATTTACATTGCAATCTCGGTGGGACCGATTCGCTCTTTCGGTGAGACCAAAAAGTTACGAAAGGGAAACAGAGAGT
The DNA here is from genome assembly GCF_002162155.2 of Triticum dicoccoides. NCBI lineage: Eukaryota > Viridiplantae > Streptophyta > Magnoliopsida > Poales > Poaceae > Triticum > Triticum dicoccoides. The sequence continues at coordinate 46,203,806 of NC_041384.1, read as the reverse complement.
TTGCAATCCCATCTCGGTGAGACCGAGATCCCTATAGGTAGGACCGAATTGCTAGGGTTTGGCAGTGGCTTATGACAAATGAAAACTTGGTGGCGCCGGATAGGAAGAATCGGTAGGACCGAGTTTGGCTTAGGGTTTAGGTCATATGTGGATATGGGAAAGTAGTTGAGGGTTTTGGAGCATATCACTAAGCACATGAAGCAAGAGGCTCATTAAGCAACACCTCATCCCTCCTTGATAGTATTGGCTTTTCCTAAAGACTCAATGTGATCTTGGATCACTAAAATATAAAATGAAGAGTCTTGAGCTTTTGAGCTTGAGCCAATCCTTTGTCCTTAGCATTTTGAGGGTTCCACTTTCACATCCATGCCATGCCAATCATTGAGCTTTCCTGAAATAATTATCTTGGAATAGCATTAGCTCAATGAGCTATATGTTGTTATGAATTACCAAAACCACCTAGGGATAGTTGCACTTTCACCTAGCTAGATATCTTTCCATATTGTCCATTCTCGATAATATGTATTATACTTTTTGTTGCTATTTTCTTTCATGCTTGGCAAACAACCTTAGCACATCGTAATTACCGTCTTGTGTTTTCTTCTTCGGATGGGCCTCGTCCGGTTCTAGAGACCGGCACCCCTCCGGTGGCCCCGGCGGTCTAGGGCCTTGTTCGGCAGCTAGAGGGGGTAGGCCACGGGGAATAACCGCTTCTTCGTGTTAGTGCATGTCATCGCGAGATGACAGACCAAGTCTAGGCCTATTCTGTCACGGGATCACCCACCGAAGACTCCGCCTCAGGGACGAATGCAGCCGGTCCTCGACGTTCCCACCCGTGTGTGTGGTTTGTGAGGCACGTGCCACGTCAACGATGTGCGTTGCTTATTCAAATAGCACACCACCCCTGCATGCATATGCATGGGCCACGCGCATGTTGGGGTGCCCTCCCCCCCCCTCGTCGGGCGGTCTCCATATCGAGCACCCATCCGGTGGCCCCGGCGGTCTAGGGCATTATTCCGCACCGAGAGGGTGTAGTCCATGGTGAATAACTGCTTCTGTGTGTTAGTGCATGTCATCGCGAGTTGACAGACCAAGTCTAGGCTCGTTCTGTCACGGGATCACCCACCGAAGATTCTGTCTCGGGGACGGACGCAGCCGGTCCTCGACGTTCCCGCCCGTGTGTGTAGTTTGTGAGGCCTGTGTCACGTCAAGGACGTGCATAGCTTATTCAAATAGCACACCACCCCTGCATGCATATGCATGGGCCACACGCATGTAGGGGTGCCCTCCCCCTCGGGTGGTCTCTATATCGAGCACCCATCTGGTGGCCCCAGCGGCTAGGGCATTATTCAACATCGAGAGGGTGTAGTCCACGGTGAATAACTGCTTCTCCGTGTTAGTGCATGACATCGCGGGATGATGGACCAAGTCTAGTCCCGTTCTTCGAGATAGTCTATGGGTATCGAGAGGGAATGTGTCCAGTTTGTGCAGGAAGTGTGGGTCCTGTTGCTCCGTTGGCCTCGAAACTTCTTGTGCTCTCAAAGAAAGCCATCACATGTATATGCATGGGCTATGCATGGGCTATCCGGTGGCCCCGGCGGTCTAGGAAGTTGACCGGCACCGAGAGAGGGGGTAGGCCATGGTCAACGACTGCTTCTTCTCATGTTTATTACGTTACACTCTTTAAAGTTATCTCTCGGTGCCGGTTTAGAAAGTTGACCGGCACCGAGAGAGGGGGTAGGCCACGGTCAACAACTACTTCTTCTCATGTTTATTACTTTACACTCTTCAAAGTCTAGTTTTCAAATAATTCATCAAAAGTCATGGGATTTATAAACTTTGGTCGTAAAAGCATATGAAATATGAGATACAAAAAAGATAGTGTAAAACAAAGACAAAAAGAGAAGGAAAAAAATTAGAGCAGTGGTTACCGAGGGTCGACTCTCGGCTCTCGGTAATGGCTACCTTTTCTGATAGTTGCTCTCGACAAAGAATCTAACCTAGCTAGATATCTTTCCTTCTTGTCCATTCTCGATGATATGTATTATACCTTTTGTTGTTGTTTTCTTTCATGCTTGGCAAACAACCTTAGCACATCATAATTAACGTCTTGTGTTTTCTTCTTCGGATGGGCCTCGTCCAATTCTAGAGACCGGCACCCCTCTGGTGGCCCCGATGGTCTAGGGCGTTGTTCGGCACCTAGAGGGGGTAGGCAACAGGGAATAACTGCTTCTTCGTGTTAGTGCATGTCATCGCGAGATGACAGACCAAGTCTAGGCCCGTTCTGTCATGGGATCGCCCACCGAAGACTCTGTCTCGGGGACGAACGCAGCCGATCCTCGACGTTCCCGCCTGTGTGTGTGGTTTGTGAGGCACGTGCCACGTCAAGAACGTGCGTTGCTTATTCAAATAGCACACCACCACTGCATGCATATGCATGGGCCACATGCATGTAGGGGTGCCCTCCCCCCTCGTCGGTCGATCTCCATATCGAGCACCCATCCGGTGGCCCCGGCGGTCTAGGGACTTATTCGGCACCGAGAGGGTGTAGTCCATGGTGAATAACTGCTTCTCCGTGTTAGTGCATGTCATCTTGAGTTGACATACCAAGTCTAGGCTCGTTCTTTCACGGGATCACCCACCGAAGATTCTGTCTTGGGGACGGACGCAGCCGGTCCACGACGTTCCCGCCCGTGTGTGTGGTTTGTGAGGCACGTGTCACGTCAAGGACGTGCATTGCTTATTCAAATAGCACACCACCCCTGCATGCATATGCATGGGCCACATGCATGTAGGGGTGCCCTCCCCCTTCGGGCGGTCTCTATATCGAGCACCCATCCGGTGGCCCCGGCGGCTAGGGCATTATTCGGCACCGAGAGGGTGTAGTCCATGGTGAATAACTGCTTCTCCGTGTTAGTGCATGTCATCACGAGATGACGGACCAAGTCTAGGCCCGTTCTTCGAGATTGTCTATGGGTATCGAGATGGAATGTGTCCGGTTTGTGCAGGAAGTGCGGGTCCTGTTGCTCCGTTGGCCTCGAAACTTCTTGTGCTCTCAAAGAAGGCCATCACATGTTTATGCATGGGCTATCCAGTGGCCCCGGCGGTCTAGGAAGTTGACCGGCACCGAGAGAGGGGGTAGGCCATGGTCAACGACTGCTTCTTCTCATGTTTATTACGTTACACTCTTTAAAGTTCTCTCTCGGTGCTGGTCTAGAAAGTTGATCGGCACCGAGAGAGGGGGTAGGCCACGGTCAACAACTGCTTCTTCTCATGTTTATTACTTTACACTCTTCAAAGTTGAGTTTTCAAATAATTCATCGAAAGTCATGGAATTTATAAACTTTGGTCGTAAAAGCATATGAAATATGAGATACAAAAAAGATAGTGCAAAACCAAGACAAAAAGAGAAGGGGAAAAATTAGAGAAGTGGTTACCGAGGGTCGACTCTCGGCTCTCGGTAATGGCTACCTTTTCCGAGAGTTGCTCTCGACAAAGCATCTAACCTAGCTAGATATCTTTCCTTCTTGTCCATTCTCGATAATATGTATTATACTTTTTGTTATTGTTTTCTTTCATGCTTGGCAAACAACCTTAGCACATCATAATTGTCGTCTTGTGTTTTCTTCTTCGGATGGGCCTCGTCTAGTTCTAGAGACCGACACCCCTCCGGTGGCCCTGATGGTCTAGGGCGTTGTTCGGCACCTAGAGGGGGTAGGCCACGGGGAATAACTGCTTCTTCGTGTTAGTGCATGTCATCGCGAGATGACAGACCACGTCTAGGCCCGTTCTGTCACGGGATCGCCCACCTCGGGGACGAATGCGCTGGTCCTCGACGTTCCCGCCCGTGTGTGTGATTTGTGAGGCACGTGCCACGTCAAGGACATGCGTTTCTTATTCAAATAGCACACCACCCCTACATGCATATGCATGGGCCACACGCATGTAGGGGTGCCCTCCCCCCTCGTCGGGCGGTCTCCATATCGAGCACCCATCCGGTGGCCCCGGCGGTCTAGGGCATTATTCGGCACCGAGAGGGTGTAGTCCATGGTGAATAACTGCTTCTCCGTGTTAGTGCATGTCATCACGAGTTGATAGACCAAGTCTAGGCTAGTTCTGTCACGGGATCACCCACCGAAGATTCTGTCTCGCGGACGGACGCAGCCGCTCCTCGACGTCCGCCCGCGTGTGTGGTTTGTGAGGCACGTGTCATGTCAAGGACGTGCGTTGCTTAATCAAATAGCACACCACCCCTGCATGCATATGCATGGGCCACACGCATGTAGGGGTGCCCTCCCCCCTCGGGCGGTCTCTATATCGAGCACCCATCCAGTGGCCCCGGCGGCTTGGGCATTATTCAGCACCGAGAGGGTGTAGTCCACGGTGAATAACTGCTTCTCCGTGTTAGTGCATGTCATCGCGAGATGACATACCAAGTCTAGGCCCGTTCTTCGAGATAGTCTATGGGTATCGAGAGGGAATGTGCCCGGTTTGTGCAGGAAGTGCGGGTCTTGTTGCTCCGTTGGCCTCAAAACTTCTTGTGCTCTCAAAGAAGGCCATCGCATGTATATGCATGGGCTATCCGGTGGCCTCGGCGGTCTAGGAAGTTGACCGGCACCTAGAGAGGTGGTAGGCCACGGTCAACAACTGCTTCTTCTCATGTTTATTACGTTACACTCTTTAAAGTTCTCTCTCGGTGCCGGTCTAGAAAGTTGACCGGCACCGAGAGAGGGGCTAGGCCACGGTCAACAACTGCTTCTTCTCATGTTTATTACTTTACACTCTTTAAAGTTGAGTTTTGAAATAATTCATCAAAGTCATGGAATTTATGAACTTTGGTCGTAAACTCATGATTTTATCGCGCTCCGAGTATTTAATAATATTCACACTGCATCGTTACCGCAGAACGTCTACTACTGTGTCATCACCGTCCATGAGGGGGGCCACACCCCGGAGATGCGTGCCGCCTCTTCGGACATGCCACCACACTGGACGGCATGTATGAAGGCCCTGTGCGGTGATCCGGTGGCATTGCTACCCCCAAGGTCAACAACTGCTTTCTTCTCATGTTTTTTACTTTACACTCTTTAAAGTTGAGTTTTGAAAAAAATCATCAAAAGTCATGGGATTTATAAACTTTGGTCGTAAAAGCATATGAAATATGAGATACAAAAATATAGTGCAAAACAAAACAAAGATAAAAAAATATTAGAGCAAAACTTACCGAGGGTCGACTGACGGCGCTCGGGAATATCTAGTTTTTCCGAGGGTGACTCTCGGTAAAGCATCTAACCTAGATCTAGGGGATGTATTTTCCGAGAGCCGCTCTCGGTAAATCATCTAACCTAGATCTAGAGTCGATTTCTTTTCCGAGGGCAGCACCAACAAGCAATCGACAAATGTGACGTCGACTACTTAAGCATATCCCCCCCTGTTGTTTCTTCTCTCAGCTCCCCACCGACCGGCGCCCCTCCTCCTCTGCTCCCCACCGACCGGC
>NC_041384.1:46195490-46198069 GCF_002162155.2 Triticum dicoccoides | reverse complement strand
GCCGCCCCCACACCACACCGAGCTCCTCCCGCCGGTGAGCCCCCCTCCTCCTCTCCATGTGTGTAGAGATAGATGGATTGATAGATGGATGCATAGATAGGTGGATGGATTGATAGATGGATGCATAGATAGATGGATGGATTGATAGATGGATGCATAGATAGATGGATGGATTGATAGATGGGTGCATATATAGATGGATGGATTGATAGATGGATGGATGCCATGTAGATACATTTTTTTTTCAAAAGGAAAAAATGTAGATAATTGTTGATAATGTTGTATGCATGGATGCTATGTGCAGATGTGACTGATGAGATACGTGAGATAGTGACGATGAGAGTTTTTCTTGGAGGAAGCAAAATCAACTTTTCAACGATGATGGTTGATTTGTGTGAGCTCCTCATGTTATATCTTGATAACACGCGAGGGGCTCACCCAGCTCAACCATCATCAAAAGTTGAAATACCCGTGAGAGAGTGTCCACCATATATACCACCACCAGCGAAAGTGTCCACTGTATATACGTGAGAGAGTGTTGATGAGAGTTGTTCTTGGAGGAAGAAAAATCAACTTTTGAGTGATGACGGTTGATCTGTGTGAGCTCCTCATGTTATATCTTGATAACGCACGAGGGGCTCACCCAGCTCAACCATCACCGAAAGTTGAAATACCCGTGAGAGAGTGTCCACCATATATACCACCACCAGCGAGAGTGTCCACCGTATATACGTGAGAGAGTGTCGTTGAGAGTTGTTCTTGGAGGAAGAAAATCTACTTTTGATGATGGCGGTCAATCTACGTGAGCTCTTCATGTTATATCTTTCATGTTTGATTCTTATGTTATTTTCCATTGTGTGATGAAAGGTGTTAGCATCGATCAACTTTTTGGCTATGGCCTCCTCCAACGACGAAGCTTCCATTAGGGTCGACTCCACGGACACGTAGAAGAGCTCCGAGGACCGCTTGGAGGAACTCCTTGAGAAGAACCCACAACTGATCCTAATGAAGTTTTTGTGGATCTGGCCAAGAAGAATCCCCCAACTAAGGAGGGCAAGGCTCCACCACGCACGGAGCCATTGAGTCCACTGACCATCATTCCCGACGATGCTTGGTCCTCCACTGTGGGGGATGCCCCCACGTGCTCTGACTCGACGATCACTGGTTTCACCGACTACACCTCGGAGTAGTCACCTAGATAGTTTGACGTTGATTTAGTGGTATAGTTATGTACCTGATGATATGGACTTGGATGGCCACTTGCGATTCTTTTGATTGTACGAGTGACGAATGCTTATGTTGATTATGTATGATGTGCCTTATTTCTTTTTCTTTTATAGATGAAGTGGTATGTGGTGTACAGAGGACGATGTCCAGGAGTCTACAATTCATGGTCGGAATGCAATGAACAAATACTTCATTATGAAGATAACTCCTTTGCCTCATTAAACAACAGAGAGACGACAGAATATCATTACAATCAGTATTTGCTTAAGCAAAAGAGAAAAACAGAATTACGCAATGGTGCAAGCCAGACACGGCTTAGCTGGTTCAGTGGGTTGAAGAACTTCATAATTCTCTTTCAGTTTGTCATAATTGTGGTGTTGCTTTTTATCATATGGTGCAAGCATGTAGACCACTTTGTTGTTTAATTAGTAAGTAGGCACTTGTACTAAAGAGCTACTTTGTGATATGAAATGAAGCTTGTGTGAACTATTTATGGATTAATGCTTATGTCAGTTTGTTGTTAACCTGTGTGACTTCAAATGCAAGTTTGAGTATTGTATAAATGTTTTTGCTGCACCAACTCGAGCAAAAAACAGTATGAACAGAACTGGGAACAAAATTTTAGCGAGGGCGGCACTCGCCAAAGAGGCATGCGCTGGGAGTTGAAGGCACTTGGCTGTTGCAGTTATGCCGAGATGACTCTCGGTAGAGCAGTGGTTATCGAGGGCCTACTCTCGGCTCTCGGCAATGGCTACCTTTTCCGAGAGTATCTCTCGGTAATGATAAGGGCACCATCGAAGTTTAGTCCCACCTCGCCTAGAGACAAGTAACAAAACCTATTTAAATAGTGGGATAGTCCAGATGCAGTAAGCTTCCGTATCCATTACACTCTTGATAAGGAGATGGACTATCACTTTGAATGTTCACCTGTCTCGAGCAGAGAACATTCAAAGTGATAGGCCTTCTTATTATTGGTGGATGCCGGTGTTTTTTTATTAATGGTGTCGGAACGTGTCCATTTTGTGCAGGAAGTGCTGGTCATGTTGCTCCGGTGGCCCCGGCGGTCTAGGGCGTTGTTCGGCACCTAGAGGGGGTAGGCCACGGGGAATAACTGCTTCTTCGTGATAGTGCATGTCATCGCGAGATGACAGGACAAGTCTAGGCCCGTTGTGGTTTGTGAGGCACGTGCCACGTCAAGGACGTGCGTTGCTTATTCAAATAGCACACCACCCCTGCATGCATATGCATGGGCCATGCGCATGTAGGGGTGCCCTCCCCCCTCGGGCGGTCTCCATATCGAGCACCCATCCAGTTGCCCCGGTGGTCTAGGGCGTTGTTCAGCACCTAGAGGG
>NC_041384.1:46139380-46195085 GCF_002162155.2 Triticum dicoccoides | reverse complement strand
CTTCTCCGTGTTAGTGCATGTCATCGCGAGTTGACAGACCAAGTCTAGGCTCGTTCTGTCACGCAATCACCCACCGAAGATTCTGTCTCGGGGACGGACGCAGCCGGTCCTCGACATTCCCGCCCATGTGTGTGGTTTGTGAGGCACGTGTCACGTCAAGGATGTGCGTTCCTTATTCAAATAGCACACCACCCCTGCATGCATATGCATGGGCCACACGCATGTAGGGGCGCCCTCCCCCCTCGGGCGGTCTCTATATCGAGCACCCATCCGATGGCCCCGGCGGCCAGGGCATTATTCGGCACCGAGAGGGTGTAGTCCACAGTGAATAACTGCTTCTCCGTGTTAATGCATGTCATCGCGAGATGACAGACCAAGTCTAGGCCCGTTCTTTGAGATAGTCTATGGGTATCAAGAGGGAATGTGTCCGGTTTGTGCAGGAAGTGCGGGTCCTGTTGCTCCGTTGGCCTCGAAACTTCTTGTGCTCTCAAAGAAGGCCATCACATGTATCTGCATGGGCTATGCATGGGCTATTCAGTGGCCCCGGCGGTCTAGGAAGTTGACCGACACCGAGAGAGGGGGCAGTCCACGGTCAACGACTGCTTCTTCTCATGTTTATTACATTACACTCTTTAAAGTTCTCTCTCGGTGCCGGTCTAGAAAGTTGACCGGCACCGAGAGAGGGGGTAGGCCACGGTCAACATCGGCTTCTTCTCATCTTTATTACTTTACACTCTTTAAAGTTTAGTTTTGAAATAATTCATCAAAAGTCATGGAATTTATAAACTTTGGTCGTAAAAGCATAAGAAATATGAGATACAAAAAAGATAGTGCAAAACAAAGACAAAAAGAGAAGGGAAAAAATTAGAGCAGTGGTTATCGAGGGTCGAGTCTCGGCTCTAGGTAGTGGATCCTTTTCCGAGAGTTGCTCTCGACAAAGCATCTAACCTAGCTAGATATATTTCCTTCTTGTCAATTCTCGATAATATGTATTATACTTTTTGTTGTTGTTTTCTTTCATGCTTGGCAAACAACCTTAGCACATCATAATTACCGTCTTGTGTTTTCTTCTTCGGATGGGCCTCGTCCGGTTCTAGAGACCGGCACCCCTCCAGTGGCCCCGGCGGTCTAGGGCGTTGTTCGGCACCTAGAGGGGGTAGGCCTCGGGGAATAACTGCTTCTTCGTGTTAGTGCTTGTCATCGCGAGATGACAGACCAAGTCTAGGCTCGTTCTGTCACGGGATCGCCCAGCGAAGACTCTGTCTCGGGGACGAACGCAGCCGGTCCTCGACGTTCCCGCCCGTGTGTGTGGTTTGTGAGGCACGTGCCACGTCAAGGACGTACATTGCTTATTCAAATAGCACACCACCCCTACATGCATATGCATAGGCCACACGCATGTAGGGGTGCCCTCCCCCCTCGTCGGGCGGTCTCCATATCGAACACCCATCCGGTGGCCCCGGCGGTCTAGGGCGTTATTCGGCACCGAGAGGGTGTAGTCCACGGTGAATAACTGCTTCTCCGTGTTAGTGCATGTCATCAAGAGTTGATAGACCAAGTCTAGGCTTGTTCTGTCACGGGATCACCCACCGTAGATTCTGTCTCGCGGACGGACGCAGCCGCTCCTCGACGTCCGCCCGCGTGTGTGGTTTGTGAGGCACGTGTCATGTCAAGGACGTGCGTTGCTTATTCAAATAGCACACCACCCCTGCATGCATATGCATGGGCCACACACATGTAGGGGTGCCCTCCCCCCCTCGGGCGGTCTCTATATCGAGCACCCATCCGGTGGCCCCGGCGGTGTAGGGCATTATTCGGCACCGAGAGGGTGTAGTCCATGGTGAATAACTGCTGCTCCATGTTAGTGCATGTCATCACGAGATGACAGACCAAGTCTAGGCCCGTTCTTCGAGATAGTCTATGGGTATCGAGAGGGAATGTGTCCGGTTTGTGCTGGAAGTGCGGGTCCTGTTGCTCCGTTGGCCGCGAAACTTCTTGTGCTCACAAAGAAGGCCATCGCATGTATGCATGGGTTATCCGGTGGCCCCGATGGTCTAGGAAGTTGACCGGCACCGAGAGAGGGGGTAGGCCATGGTCAACAACTGCTTCTTCTAATGTTTATTACATTACACTCTTTAAAGTGCTCTCTCGGTGCCGGTCTAGAAAGTTGACAGGCACCGAGAGAGGGGGTAGGCCACGGTCAACAACTGTTTCTTCTCATGTTTATTACTTTACACTCTTTAAAGTTGAGTTTTGAAATAATTCATCAAAAGTCATGGAATTTATAAACTTTGGTCACAAAAGCATATGAAATATGAGATACAATAAAGATAGTGTAAAACAAAGACAAAAATAGAAGGGAAAAAAATTAGAGCAGTGGTTACCGAGGGTCAACTCTCGGCTCTCGGCAATGGCTACCTTTTCCTAGAGTTGCTCTCGACAAAGCATCTAACCTAGCTAGATATCTTTCCTTCTTGTCCATTCTCGATAATATGTATTATACTTTTTGTTATTGTTTTCTTTCATGCTTGGCAAACAACCTTAGTGTTGGGGAACGCAGCAGAAATTCAAAATTTTCTACGCATCACCAAGATCAATCTATGGAGTAATCTAGCAACGAGGGGAAGGAGAGTGCATCTACATACCCTTGTAGATCGCTAAGCGGAAGCGTTCAAGTGAACGGGTTGATGGAGTCATACTCGTCGTGATCCAAATCACCGATGATCCTAGTGCCGAACGGACGACACCTCCGTGTTCAACACACATACAGCCCGGTGATGTCTCCTATGCCTTGATCCAGCAAGTGGAGAAGGAGAGGTTGGGAAGACTCCATCTAGCAGCAGCACGACGGTGTGGTGGTGGTGGAGGAGCGCGGGACTCCAGCAGGGCTTCGCCAAGCACTACGAGAGACGAGGAGGAAGAGAGGTAGGGCTGCGCCAAGAGGGAGAGGATCTCGTGTGTCTTGCAGCCTCCAATACCTCAAGTATATATAGGGGAAGGGGAGGGGCTGCGCCCCCACCTAGGGTTCCCTCCATAGGGGTGGCGGCAGCCCCCAGATCCCATCTGGGTGGCGGCCACAAGGGGGAGAGGGGGAGGCGCACCTGGGGTGGGCCTTAGGGCCCATCTGCCCTAGGGTTTGCCCCTTCCCCTCTTGGGGCGCCTTGGGCCTTGGTGGGAGGTGCCCCAGCCCACCTAGGGGCTGGTCCCTTCCCACTATTGGCCCATGTAGGCCTCCGGGGCTGGTGGCCCCACCTGGTGGACCCCCGGACCCCTCCGGTGGTCCCGGTACACTACCGGTGATGCCCAGAACAGTTCCGGTGGCCAAAACCATACTTCCTATATATCAATCTTTACCTCCGGACCATTCCGGAACTCCTCGTGACGTCCGGGATCTCATCCGGGACTCCGAACAACATTCGGTAACCACGTACATACTTTCCCTATAACCCTAGCGTCATCGAACCTTAAGTGTGTAGACCCTACGGGTTCGGGAGTCATGCAGACATGGCCGAGACAACTCTCCGGTCAATAACCAACAGCGGATCTGGATACCCATGTTGGCTCCCACATGCTCCATGATGATCTCATCGGATGAACCACGATGTCAAGGACTTAATCAATCCCGTATACAATTCCCTTTGTCTAGCGGTACGATACTTGCCCGAGATTCGATCGTCGGTATCCCGATACCTTGTTCAATCTCGTTACCGGCAAGTCTCTTTACTCGTTTCATAACACATCATCCCGTGATCAAATCCTTGATCACATTGTGCACATTATGATGATGTCCTACCGAGTGGGCCCAGAGATACCTCTCTGTTTACACGGAGTGACAAATCCTAGTCTCGATTCGTGCCAACCCAACAGACACTTTCGGAGATACCTGTAGTGTATCTTTATAGCCACCCAGTTACGTTGTGACGTTTGGCACACCCAAAGCACTCCTACGGTATCCGGGAGTTGCACAATCTCATGGTCTAAGGAAATGATACTTGACATTAGAAAAGCTTTAGCATACGAACTACATGATCTTGTGCTAGGCTTAGGATTGGGTCTTGTCCATCACATCATTCTCCTAATGATGTGATCCCGTTATCAACGACATCCAATGTCCATGGTCAGGAAACCATAACCATCTATTGATCAACGAGCTAGTCAACTAGAGGCTTACTAGGGACATGGTGTTGTCTATGTATCCACACATGTATCTGAGTTTCCTATCAATACAATTCTAGCATGGATAACAAACGATTATCATGAACAAGGAAATATAATAATAACCAATTTATTATTGCCTCTAGGGCATATTTCCAATAGTCTCCCACTTGCACTTGAGTCAATAATCCAGTTCACATCGATAAGTGATTAACACTCAAGGTCATATCCTCATGTGACTAACACCCAAAGAGTTCTGGGTTTGATCATGTTATGCTTGTGAGAGAGGTTTCAGTCAACGGGTCTGCAACATTCAGATCCGTATGTACTTCACAAATTTCTATGTCATCTTGTAGATGCAACTACTACGCTACATTTGGAGCCTTTTCAAATAACTGTTCTACTTGGAGCTATTCTAAATTGTTGCTCCAATATATGTATCCGGTATCTCTACTCAGAGCTATCCGGATAGGTGTTAAGCTTGCATCGACATAACTCTTTACGTCGAACTCTTTATCACCTCTATAACCGAGAAACATATCCTTATTCCTCTAAGGATAATTTAGACCGCTATCTAGTGATCTACTCCTAGATCACCTTTGTACCCTCTTGCCAAATATGTGGCAAGGCACACATCAGGTGTGGTACTCAGCATGGCATACCGTATGGAGCCTATGACAAAAGCATAGGGGATGACCTTTGTCCTTCCTCTTTCTTCTGCCGTGGTCGAGCTTTAAGTCTTAACTTCATACCTTACAACTCAGGCAAGAACTCCTTCTTTGACTGATCCATCTTGAACACCTTCAAGATCATGTCAAGGTATGTGCTCATTTGAAAGTACCATTAAGCGTTTTGATCTATCCTTATAGATCTTGATGCTCAATGTTCAAGTAGCTTAATCCAGGCTTTCCATTGAAAAACACTTTCCAAATAACCCTATATGCTTTCCAGAAATTCTACGTCATTTCTGATCAACAATATGTCAACAACATATACTCATCAGGAATTCTATAGTGCTCCCACTCACTTCTTTGGAAATACAAGTTTCTCATAAACTTTGTATACACCCAGAAACTTTGATCATCTCATCAAAGCATACATTCCAACTCCGAGATGCTTACTCCAGTCCTTAGAAGGATTGCTGGAGCTTTGCATACTTGTTAGCATCTTTCAGGATTGACAAAACCTTCCGGTTGTATCACATACAACCTTTCCTCAAGAAAATCGTCGAGGAAACAATGTTTTGACATCCTATCTACAAGATTTCATAAATAATGCAGTAATCGCTAATATAATTCCAACAGACTCTTAACATCGCTACGAGTGAGAAAGTCTCATCGTAGTCAACTCCTTGAACTTGTCAGAAAACATCTTAACGACAAGTTGAGATTTCTTAATGGTGATACTTACCATCATTGTCCGTCTTCCTTTTAAAATCCATATGTACCTAACAGCCCTACGACCATCAAGTAGTTCTTCCAAAGTCTGCACTTTGTTTTCATATATGGATCCTCTCTCGGATTATATGGCCTCGAGCCATTTTGGAATCCAGGCCCACCATCGCTTCTCCATAGCTCGTAGGTTCATTGTTGTCTAGCAACATGACTTCCAAGACAGGATTACGTACCATTCTGAAGTAGTACGCATCCTTGTCATCCCATGAGGTTTGGTAGTGACTTGATCTGAAGTTTCATGATCACTATCATAAGCTTCCACTTCAATTGGTGTAGGTGCCGCAGGAACAACTCCCTGTGCCCTGCCACACACTAGTTGAAGAGACGGTTCAATAAGCTCATCAAGTCTCCACCATCCTCCCACTCAATTCTTTCGAGAGAAACTTTTTCCTCGAGAAAGGACCCGATTCTAGAAACAATCCCTTATTGCTTTCGGATCTGAGACAGGAGGTATACCCAACTGTTTTGGGTGTCCTATGAAGATGCATTTATCCGCTTTGGGTTCGAGCTTATCAGCCTGAAACTTTTTCACATAAGCGTCGCAGCCCCAAACTTTTAAGAAATGACAGCTTAGGTTTCTCTAAACCATAGTTCATACGGTGTCATCTCATCGGAATTACGTGGTGCCCTATTTAAAGTGAATGTGGTTGTCTCTAATGCCTAACCCATAAACTATCGTGGTAATTCGATAAGAGACATCATGGTATGCATCATATCTAATAGGGTGCAGTTATGATGTTCGGACACACCATCATACTTATGGTGTTTTAGGCTGTATTAGTTGTGAAACAATTTCCACAATGTCTTAATTCTGTGCCAAACTCGTAATTCAGATATTCATCTCTATGATCATATCATAGATATTTTATCCTCTTGTCACGACGATCTTTCAACTTCACCCTAAAATTACTTGAACCTTTCAATAATTCAGACTTGTGATTCATCAAGTAAGTATACTCAACATCTACTCAAATCATCTGTGAAGTAAGAACATAACGATATCCACTACACGCCTCAGCACTCATTGGACTGCACACATCAAAATGTATTACTTCCAACAAGTTGCTTTCTAGTTCCATTTTACTGAAAACGAGGCTTTCAGTCATCTTGCCCATGTGGTGTGATTTGCATGTCTTAAGTGATTCAAAATCAAGTGAGTCCAAACGGTCCATTTGCATGGAGTTTCTTCATGCATATACACCAATAGACATGGTTCGCATGTCTCAAACTTTTCAAAACGAGTGAGCCCAAGGATCCATCAACATGGAGCTTCTTCATGCGTTTTATACCGATATGAATTACGTGGCAGTGCCACAAGTAGGTGGTACTATCATTACTATCTTATATCTTTTGGCATGAACATGTGTATCACTACGATCGAGATTCAATAAACCATTCATTTTAGGTGCAAGACCATTGAAGGTATTATTCAAATAAATAGAGTAACCATTATTCTCCTTAAATGAATAACCGTATTGCGATAGACATAATCCAATCATGTCTATGCTCAACGCAAACACCAATCTCGATGGTAGAGGGAGCGTGCGATGCTTGATCACATCAAGCTTGGAAAAAAACTTCCAACACATATCGCCAGCTCACCTTTAGCTAGTCTCCGTTTACTCCGCAGCCTTTTATTTCGAGTTTACTAACACTTAGCAGCTGAACCGGTATCTAATACCATGGTGCTACTAGGAGTACTAGTAAAGTACACATTAACACAATGCATATCCAATATACTTCTATCGACCTTGCCAGCCTTCTCATCTACCAAGTATCTAGGGTAATTCTGCTCCAGTGGCTGTTCTCTTTATTACAGAAGCACTTAGTCTCGGGTTTGGGTTCAACCTTGGGTTTCTTCACTAGAGCAGCAGCTGATTTGCCGTTTCATGAAGTATCCCTTCTTGCCCTTGCCCTTCTTGAAACTAGTGGTTTCACCAACCATCAACAATTGATGCTCCTTCTTGATTTCTACTTTTGTGGTGTCAAACATCGCGAATATCTCAAGGATCATCATATATGTCCCTGATATATCATAGTTCATCACGAAGCTCTAGCAGCTTGGTGGTAATGACTTCAGAGAAACATCACTATCTCATCTGTAAGATCAACTCCCACTCGATTCAAATGATTGTTGTACTCAGACAATCTGAGCACAAGCTCAACAATTGAGCTTTTCTCCCTTAGTTTGCAGGCTAAGAAAATCGTAGGAGGTCTTATACCTCTTGACGTGGGCACGAGCCTAAAATCCCAATTTCATCCCTCGAAACATTTCATATGTTTCGCGACGTTTCAAAACGTCTTCGGTACCTCAACTCTAAACCGTTTAACTGAACTATCACGTAGTTATCAAAATGTGTATGTCAGATGTTCGCAACATCCACAGACGACATTCGAGGTTCAGCACACTGAGCGGTGCATTAAGGACATAAGCCTCCTATGAAGCAATGAGGATAATCCTCAGTTTACGGACCTAGTCCGCATAATTGCTACTATCAACTTTCAACTAAATTTTCTCTAGGAACATATCTAAACAGTAGAACTAAAGCGCGAGCTACGACATAATTTGCGAAGACCTTTTGACTATGTTCAGGATAATTAAGTTCATCTTATGAACTCCCACTCAGATAGACATCCCTCTAGTCATCTAAGTGATTACATGATCCGAGTCAACTAGGCCGTGTCCGATCATCACGTGAGACGGACTAGTCATCATCGGTGAACATCTTCATGTTGATCGTATCTACCATATGACTCATGCCCGACCTTTCAGTCCTCCGTGTTCCGAGGCCATGTCTGTACATGTTAGGCTCGTCAAGTCAACCTAAGTGTTTCGCATGTGTCCCAAGGCCATGTCTGTACATGCTGGGCTCGTCAACACCCGTTGTATTCGAACGTTAGAATCTATCACACCCGATCATCACGTGGTGCTTTGAAACAACGAACCTTCGCAATGGTGCACAGTTAGGGGGAACACTTTCTTGAAATTTTAATGAGGGATCATCTTATTTACTACCGTCGTTCTAAGCAAATAAGATGCAAAAACATGATAAACATCACATGCAATCAAAAAGTGACATGATATGGCCAATATCATTTTGCTCCTTTTGATCTCCATCTTCAGGGCTCCATGATCATCGTTGTCACCGGCATGACACCATGATCTCCATCATCATGATATCCATCATCGTGTCTTCATGAAGTTTTCTCGCCAACTATTACTTCTACTACTACAGCTAACGGTTAGCAATAAAGTAAAGTAATTACATGACGTTTATATTGACACGCAGGTCATAAATAAATTAAGACAACTCCTATGGCTCCTGCCGGTTGTCATACTCATCGACATGCAAGTCGTGATTCCTATTACAAGAACATGATCATCTCATACATCACATATATCATTCATCACATCCTTTCGCCATATCACATCACAAAACACTTGCTGCAAAAACAAGTTAGACGTCCTCTAATTGTTGTTACAAGTTTTTATGTGGCTGCTATAGGTTTCTAGCAAGAACGTTTCTTACCTACGCCAAAACCACAACGTGAATTGCCAATTTCTATTTACCCTTCATAAGGACCCTGTTCATCGAATCCGATCTGACTAAAGTGGGAGAGACAGACACCCGCCAACCACCTTATGCAACTA
Organism: Triticum dicoccoides; assembly: GCF_002162155.2. NCBI lineage: Eukaryota > Viridiplantae > Streptophyta > Magnoliopsida > Poales > Poaceae > Triticum > Triticum dicoccoides. The sequence continues at coordinate 46,185,824 of NC_041384.1, read as the reverse complement.
GTGCATGTCACTCGGTGGAACCGGTCTCACGTAAGCATGCATGTAAGGTTGGTCCGGGCCGCTTCATCCCACGATGCCGCCGAATAAAGATAAGACTAGTAACGACAAGATAATTGACAATATCGACGCCCACAACTACTTTGTGTTCTACTCGTGCATAGTAACTACGCATTGACCTAGCTCATGATGCCACTGTTGGGGAACGTAGCTGAAATTCAAAATTTTCTATGCATCACCAAGATCAATCTATGGAGTAATCTAGCAACGAGGGGAAGGAGAGTGCATCTACATACCCTTGTAGATCGCTAAGAGGAAGCGTTCAAGTGAACGGGTTGATGGAGTCGTACTCGTCGTGATCCAAATCACCGATGATCCTAGTGCCTAACGGACGACACCTCCGTGTTCAACACACGTACAGCCCGGTGACGTCTCCTACGCCTTGATCCAGCAAGGGGAGAAGGAGAGGTTGGGAAGAATCCATCCAGCAGCAGCACGACGGCGTGGTGGTGGTGGAGGAGCGCGGAACTCCAGCAGGGCTTCGCCAAGCACTACGAGAGACGAGGAGGAAGAGAGGTAGGGCTGCGCCAAGAGGGAGAGGATCTCGTGTGTCTTGCAGCCTCCAATACCTCAAGTATATATAGGGGAAGGGGAGGGGCTGCGCCCCCACCTAGGGTTCCCTCCCTAGGGGTGGCGGCAGCCCCCAGATCCCATCTGGGTGGCGGCCACAAGGGGGAGAGGGGGAGGCGCACCTGGGGTGGGCCTTAGGGCCCATCTGCCCTAGGGTTTGCCCCCTTCCCCTCTTGGGGCGCCTTGGGCCTTGGTGGGAGGTGCCCCAGCCCACCTAGGGGCTGGTCCCTTCCCACTATTGGCCCATGTAGGCCTCCGGGGCTGGTGGCCCCACCTGGTGGACCCCCGGACCCCTCCGGTGGTCCCGGTACACTACCGGTGATGCCCAGAACACTTCTGGTGGCCAAAACCATACTTCATATATATCAATGTTTACCTCCAGACCATTTCGGAACTCCTCGTGACATCCGGGATCTCATCCGGGACTTCGAACAACATTCGGTAACCACGTACATACTTTCCCTATAACCCTAGCGTCATCGAACCTTAAGTGTGTAGACCCTACGGGTTCGGGAGTCATGCAGACATGGCCGAGACAACTCTCCGGTCAATAACCAACAGCGGGATCTGGATACCCATGTTGGCTCCCACATGCTCCATGATGATCTCATCGGATGAACCACGATGTCAAGGACTTAATCAATCCCGTATAAAATTCCCTTAGTCTAGCGGTACGATACTTGCCCGAGATTTGATTGTCGGTATCCCGATACCTTGTTCAATCTCGTTACCGGCAAGTCTCTTTACTCGTTCCGTAACACATCATCCCGTGATCAAATCCTTGATCACATTGTGCACATTATGATGATGTCCTACCGAGTGGGCCCAGAGATACCTCTCCGTTTACACGGAGTGACAAATCCTAGTCTCGATTCGTGCCAACCCAACAGACACTTTCGGAGATACCTGTAGTGTACCTTTATAGCCACCCAGTTACGTTGTGACGTTTGGCACACCCAAAGCACTCCTACGGTATCCGGGAGTTGCACAATCTCATGGTCTAAGGAAATGATACTTGACATTAGAAAAGCTTTAGCATACGAACTACATGATCTTGTGCTAGGCTTAGGATTGGGTCTTGTCCATCACATCATTCTCCTAATGATGTGATCCCGTTATCAACGAAATCCAATGTCCATGGTCACGAAACTGTAACCATCTATTGATCAACGAGCTAGTCAACTAGAGGCTTACTAGGGACATGGTGTTGTCTATGTATCCACACATGTATCTGAGTTTCCTATCAATACAATTCTAGCATGGATAACAAACGATTATCATGAACAAGGAAATATAATAATAACCAATTTATTATTGCCTCTAGGGCATATTTCCAACACTTAGCACATCATTGTCGGTGTCAAAACCGGCGGATCTCGGGTAGGGGGTCCCGAACTGTGCGTCTAGGCGGATGGTAACAGGAGACAAGGGATACGATGTTTTTACCCAGGTTCGGGCCCTCTCGATGGAGGTAAAACCCTACGTCATGCTTAATTAATATTGATGATATGGGTAGTACAAGAGTAGATCTACCACGAGATTAGAGAGGCTAAACCCTAGAAGCTAGCCTATGATATGATTGTTGTTCGTCCTATGGACTAAAACCCTCCGGTTTATATAGACACCGGAGAGGGCTAGGGTTACACAGAGTCGGTTACAATGGGAGGAGATCTACATATCCGTATTGCCAAGCTTGCCTTCCACGCCAAGGAAAGTCCTATCCGGACACGGGACGAAGTCTTCAATCTTGTATCTTCATAGTCCAAGAGTCCGGCCAAAGGTTATAGTCAGGCTATCCGGACACCCCCTAATCCAGGACTCCCTCAGTAGCCCCCGAACCGGTGCGCAGATTGTCTTCGGCATTGCAAGGCGGGTTCCTCTCCAAATTCCGTGCACCTGTTTAAATAGTGTCCGGCTTCTTGTGAATGTTGCGCTCCTTGGCTTCCACGCCCAATAATGGCCACTTTCCACGTGTCGAGCAAATGTGAAGAGCCAGGGTGTTTTTACATTTACCCCCATAGCTGTGCGAATGAGCTGCCTATTAAGGAGACGAGGATTCAGATCCAAATCACACCATCCTCCCTTGGCGAGCCTTCATTGGAGCACATCCGAAAGATATCCATTCCATCATGGTCGGTCGACGCACGTGAAGGAAATATGCCCTAGAGGCAATAATAAAGTTATTATTTATTTCCTTATATCATGATAAAAGTTTATTATTCATGCTAGAATTGTATTAACCGGAAACATAATACATGTGTGAATACATAGACAAACAGAGTGTCACTAGTATGCCTCTACTTGACTAGCTCGTTAATCAAAGATGGTTATGCTTCCTAACCATGGACAAAGAGTTGTCATTTGATTAACGGGATCACATCATTAGTTGAATGATCTGATTGACATGACCCATTCCATTAGCTTAGCACCCAATCGTTTAGTATGTTGCTATTGCTTTCTTCATGACTTATACATGTTCCTATGACTATGAGATTATGCAACTCCCGTTTGCCGGAGGAACACTTTGTGTGCTACCAAATGTCACAACGTAACTGGGTGATTATAAAGGTGCTCTACAGGTGTCTCCAAAGGTACATGTTGGGTTGGCGTATTTCGAGATTAGGGTTTGTCACTCCGATTGTCGGAGAGGTATCTCTGGGCCCTCTCGGTAATGCACATCACTGAAACCTTGCAAGCATTTCAACTAATGAGTTAGTTGCGGGATGATGTATTACGAAACGAGTAAAGAGACTTGTCGGTAATGAGATTGAACTAGGTATGGGATACCGACGATCGAATCACGGGAAAGTAACATACCGGTGACAAAGGGAACAACGTATGTTGTTATGCAGTCTGACCGATAAAAGATCTTCGTAGAATATGTAGGAGCCAATATGAGCATCCAGGCTCCCCTATTGGTTATTGACCGGAACGTGTCTCGGTCATGTCTACATTGTTCTCGAACCCGTAGGGTCCGCACGCTTAAGGTTACGATGACAGTTATATTATGAGTTTATACATTTTGATGTACCGAAGTTTGTTCAGAGTCCCGGATGTGATCACGGACATGACGAGGAGTCTCGAAATGGTCGAGACATAAAGATTGATATATTGGAAGCCTATGTTTGGATATCGGAAGTGTTCCGGGTGAAATCGGGATTTTACCAGAGTACCGGGAGGTTACTGGAACCCCCCGGGAAGTATATGGGCCTTAGTGGGCCTTAGTGGAAGAGAGGAGAGGTGGAAAGAGATGGGCCGCGCGCCCCTCCCCCCCTTGGTCCGAATAGGACAAGCAGAGGGGGCCGGCCCCCCTTCCTCCTCTCTCTCCTCTTTTCCCCCCTCCGCGAATCCTATTCCAACTAGGAAAGGGGGGGAGTCCTACTCCCGGAAGGAGTAGGACTCCTCCTGGCGCGCCACCTCTTGGCCGGCCAGCCCTCCCTTTGAGCCTTTATATATGGAGGCACGGGGCACCCCTAGAGACACAAGTTGATCCACGTGATCATATTCTTAGCCGTGTGCGGTGCCCCCTTCCACCATAATCCTCGATAATATTGTAGCGGTGCTTAGGCGAAGCCCTGTGACGATAGTACATCAAGATCATCACCACGCCGTCATGCTGACGGAACTCTTCCCCGACGATTTGCTGGATCGGAGTCCGGGGATCGTCATCGAGCTGAACGTGTGCTAAAACTCGGAGGTGCCGTAGTTTCGGTGCTTGATCGGTTGGGCCGTGGAGACGTACGACTACATCAACCAAGTTAACGCTTCCGTTGTCGATCTACAAGGGTACGTAGATCACACTCTCCCCCTCTCGTTGCTATGCATCACCATGATCTTGCGTGTGCGTAGGAAATTTTTTGAAATTACTACGAAACCCAACAGTGGCATCCGAGCCTAGGTTTTATGTGTTGATGTTATATGCACGAGTAGAACACAAGTGAGTTGTGGGCGATATAAGTCATACTGCTTACCAGCATGTCATACTTTGGTTCGGCGGTATTGTTGGACGAAGCGGCCGGACCGACATTACGCGTACGCTTACGCGAGACCGGTTCTCCCAACGTGCTTTGCACAAAGGTGGCTAGCGGGTGACAGTTTCTCCAACTTTAGTTGAACCGAGTGTGGCTACGCCCGGTCCTTGCGAAGGTTAAAACAACACCAACTTGACAAACTATCGTTGTGGTTTTGATGCGTAGGTAAGATTGGTTCTTGCTTAAGCCCGTAGCAGCCACGTAAAACTTGCAACAACAAAGTAGAGGACGTCTAACTTGTTTTTGCAGGGCATGTTGTGATGTGATATGGTCAAGACATGATGCTAAATTTTATTGTATGAGATGATCATGTTTTGTAACCGAGTTATCGGCAACTGGCAGGAGCCATATGGTTGTCGCTTTATTGTATGCAATGCAATCGCGCTGTAATGCTTTACTTTATCACTAAGCGGTAGCGATAGTCGTGGAAGCATGAGATTGGCGAGACGACAACGATGCTACGATGGAGATCAAGGTGTCGCGCCGGTGGCGATGGTGATCACAACGGTGCTTCGAGGATGGAGATCACAAGCACAAGATGATGATGGCCATATCATATCACTTATATTGATTGCATGTGATGTTTATCTTTTATGCATCTTATCTTGCTTTGATTGACGGTAACATTATAAGATGATCTCTCACTAATTATCAAGAAGTGCTCTCCCTGAGTATGCACCATTGCGAAAGTTCTTCGTGCTGAGACACCACGTGATGATCGGATGTGATAGGCTCTACGTTCAAATACAACGGGTGCAAAACCATTGCACACGCGGAATACTCAGGTTATACTTGACGAGCCAAGCATATACAGATATGGCCTCGGAACATGGAGACCGAAAGGTCGAGCGTGAATCATATAGTAGATATGATCAACATAGTGATGTTCACCAACGAAACTACTCCATCTCACGTGATGATCAGACATGGTTTAGTTGACTTGGATCACGTAATCACTTAGAGGATTAGAGGGATGTCTATCTAAGTGGGAGTTCTTTAAGTAATATGATTAATTGAACCTAAATTTATCATGAACTTAGTACCTGATAGTATTTTGCAAATTATGTTATAGATCAATAGCTCGCGTTGTTGCTTCCCTGTGTTTATTTTGATATGTTCCTAGAGAAAATTGTGTTGAAAGATGTTAGTAGCAATGATGCGGATTGGATCCGTGATCTGAGGTTTATCCTCATTGCTGCACAGAAGAATTATGTCCTTGATGCCCCGCTAGGTGACAGACCTATTGCAGGAGCAGATGCAGACGTTATGAACGTTTGGCTAGCTCAATATGATGACTACTTGATAGTTTAGTGCACCATACTTAAATGGCTTAGAATCGGGACTTCAAAGACGTTTTGAACGTCATGGACCATATGAGATATTCCAGGAGTTGAAGTTAATATTTCAAGGAAATACCCGAGTTGAGAGATATGAAGTCTCCAACAAGTTCTATAGCTAAAAGATGGAGGAGAATCGCTCAACTAGTGAACATGTGCTCAGATTGTCTGGGTACTACAATCACTTGAATCAAGTGGGAGTTAATCTTCCAGATAAGATAGTGATTGACAGAATTCTCTAGTCACCATCACCAAGTTAGTAGAACTTCGTGATGAACTATAATATGCAAGGGATAACGGAAACAACTCCCAAGCTCTTCGTGATGCTGAAATCAACGAAGGTAGAAATCAAGAAAAACATCAAGTGTTGATGGTTGACAAGACCACTAGTTTCAAGAAAAGGGCAAAGGGAAGAAGGGGAACTTCAAGAAGAACGGCAAGTAAGTTGCTGCTCAAGTGAAGAAGCCCAAGTCTGATCCTAAGCCTGAGACTAAGTGCTTCTACTGCAAAGGGACTGGTCACTAGAAGCAGAACTACCCCAAGTGATTGGCGGATAAGAACGATGGAAAAGTGAACATAAGTATATTTGATATACATGTTATTGATGTGTACTTTACTAGTGTTTATAGCAACCCCTCAGTAATAGATACTAGTTCAGTTGCTAAGATTAGTAACTCGAAACGGGAGTTGCAGAATAAACAGAGACTAGTTAAGGGTGAAGTGACGATGTGTGTTGGAAGTGGTTCCAAGATTGATATGATCATCATCGCACACTCCCTATGTTGGAAATATGCCCTAGAGGCAATAATAAAAGTATTATTATATTTCAATGTTCATGATAATTGTCTTGTATTCATGCTATAACTGTATTATCCGGAAATCGTAATACACGTGTGAATACTTAGACCACACTATGTCCCTGGTAAGCCTCTAGTTGACCAGCTCGTTGTGATCAACAGATAGTCATGGTTTCCTGACTATGGACATTGGATGTCGTTGATAACGGGATCACATCATTAGGAGAATGATGTGATGGACAAGACCCAATCTAAGCATAGCATAAAAGATCGTGTAGTTCGTTTTGCTAGAGCTTTGCAAATGTCAAGTATCTCTTCCTTCGACCATGAGATCGTGTAACTCCCGGATACCGTAAGAATGCCTTGGGTGTATCAAACGTCACAACGTAACTGGGTGACTATAAAGGTGCATTACAGGTATCTCCGAAAGTAGCTGTTGGGTTGACACGGATCGAGACTGGGATTTGTCACTCCGTATGACGGAGAGGTATCTCTGGGCCCACTCGGTAATGCATCATCATATTGAGCTCAATGTGACCAAGGTGTTGGACACGGGATCATGCATTACGGTACGAGTAAAGTGACTTGCCGGTAACGAGACTGAACAAGGTATTGGGATACCGACGATCGAGTCTCGGGCAAGTAACGTACCGATTGACAAAGGGAATTGCATACAGGGTTTGATCGAATCCTCGACATAGTGGTTCATCCGATGACAACATCGAGGAGCATGTGGGAGCCATCATGGGTATCCAGATCCCGCTGATGGTTATTGACTGAGAGCGTCTCGGTCATGTCTGCATGTCTCCCGAACCCGTAGGGTCTACACACTTAAGGTTCAGTTACGCTAGGGTTATAGGGATATGTTTATGCAGTAACCCGAATGTTGTTCGGAGTCCCGGATGAGATCTCGGACGTCACGAGGAGTTCCGGAATGGTCCGGAGGTAAAGATTTATATATGGGAAGGCCTGTTTCGGGCATCGGGACAAGTTTCGGGGTTATCGGTATTGTACCGGGACCACCGAAAGGGTCCCGGGGGTCCACCGGGTGGGTCCACCTGCCCCGGGGGGCCACATGGGCTGTAAGGGGGTGCGCCTTGGCCTAATGGGCCAAGGGCACCAGCCCCACATAGGCCCATGCGCCTAGGGTTCAAGGGGGCAAGAGTCCTAGGAGGGTAAGGCACCTCCTAGGTGCCTTGGGGGGGAGGGAAAACCCCCCTTGGCCGCCGCACCCCCTAGGAGATTGGATCTCCTAGGGCCGGCCACCCCCCCTTGGCACCCCTATATATAGTGGGGGAGAGGAGGGACTTCATACCTGAACGTCTTGGCCTTTGGTTGCCTCCTTCTCCCTCCCCAACACCTCCTCCACCTCCATAGTGCTTAGCGAAGCTCTGCCGGAGTACTGCAGCTCCATCAACACCACGCCGTCGTGCTGCTGCTGGTGCCATCTCCCTCAACCTCTCCTCCCTCCCTTGCTAGATCAAGAAGAGGAGACGTGGCTGTTCCGTACGTGTGTTGAACGCGGAGGTGCCGTCCGTTCAGCGCTGGTCATCGGTGATTTGGATCACGTCGAGTACGACTACATCATCACCTTGCAAGCTTCCGCACGCGATCTACAAGTGGTATGTAGATGCAAACTCTCTCCCTAGACTCGTTGCTTAGATGAACTCATAGATGGATCTTGGTGAAACCGTAGGAAAAATTTTAATTTTCTGCAACGTTCCCCAACAGTGGCATCATGAGCTAGGTCTATGCGTAGTTCTCTTTGCACGAGTAGAACACAACTTTGTTGTGGGCGTGGATTTTGTCATCTTACTTGCCTCTACTAGTCCTTTCTTGCTCAACGGTATTGTGGGATGAAGCGGCCCGGACCAACCTTACACGTACACTTACGTGAGACCGGTTCCACCGACTGACATGCACAAGTTGCATAAGGTGGCTGGCGGGTGTCTGTCTCTCCCACCTTAGTTGGAGCGGAATCGATGAACAGGGCCCTTATGAAGGGTAAATAGAAGTTGACAAAATCACGTTGTGGTGATTCGTAGGTAAGAAAACGTTCTTGCTAGAACCCAATTGCAGCCACGTAAAAGATGCAACAACAATTAGAGGACGTCTAACTTGTTTTTGCAGCGATTGATCTTGTGATGTGATATGGCCAGAAGTTGTGATGAATGATGAATTGTGATGTATGAGATCATGTTCTTTGTAATAGGATTCACGACTTGCATGTCGATGAGTATGACAACCGGCAGGAGCCATAGGAGTTGTCATTATTTTTTGTATGACCTGCGTGTCATTGAATAACGTCATGTAAACTACTTTACTTTATTGCTAAACGTTAGTCATAGAAGTAGTAGTCGTTGGCGTGACAACTTCATGAAGACACGATGATGGAGATCATGATGATGGAGATCATGGTGTCAAGCCAGTGACAAGATGATCATGGAGCCCCGAAGATGAAGATCAATGGAGCTATATGATATTGGCCATATCATGTCACAACTATATAATTGCATGTGATGTTTATTATGTATTATGCATCTTGTTTACTTAGGACGACGGTAGTAAATAAGATGATCCCTTATAAAATTTCAAGAAGTGTTCTCCCCTAACTGTGCACCGTTGCTACAGTTCGTCGTTTCTAAGCACCACGTGATGATCGGGTGTGATGGATTCTTACGTTCACATACAACGGGTGTAAGACAGTTTTACACAGCGAAAACACTTAGGGTTAACTTGACGAGCCTAGCATGTGCAGACATGGCCTCGGAACACGGAGACCGAAAGGTCGAACACGAGTCGTATGGAAGATACGATCAACATGAAAATGTTCACCGACGATGACTAGTCCGTCTCACGTGATGATCGGACACGGGCCAGTCGACTCGGATCATGTAACACTTAGATGACTAAAGGGATGTCTAATCTAAGTGGGAGTTCATAATTTGATTAGAACTTTATTATCATGAACTTAGTCTAAAACCTTCGCAAATATGTCTTGTAGATCAATGGCCAACGCTAATGTCAACATGAACTTCAACGCGTTCCTAGAGAAAACCAAGCTGAAAGATGATGGCAGCAACTATACGGACTGGGTCCGGAACCTGAGGATCATCCTCATAGCTGCCAGGAAACAATATGTCCTAGAAGGACCGCTAGGTGACGCTCCCGTCCCAGAGAACCAAGACATTATGAATGCTTGGCAGTCTCGCGCTGATGATTACTCCCTCGTTCAGTGCGGCATGCTTTACAGCTTAGAACCGGGGCTCCAAAAGCGTTTTGAGCATCACGGAGCATATGAGATGTTCGAAGAGCTGAAACTAGTTTTCCAAGCTCATGCCCGGGTCGAGAGATATGATGTCTCCGACAAGTTCTACAGTTGTAAGATGGAGGAGAACAGTTCTGTCAGTAAGCACATCCTGAAGATGTCTGGGTTGCACAACCGTATGACCCAGCTGAACATTAACCTCCCAGATGAGGCGGTCATTGACAGAATCCTCCAGTCGCTCCCACCAAGCTACAAGAGCTTTGTGATGAACTACAACATGCAGGGAATGGAAAAGACCATTCCTGAAGTGTTCTCGATGCTGAAGTCAGCAGAGGCTGAAATCAAGAAAGAACATCAAGTGTTGATGGTCAATAAGACCACTAAGTTCAAGAAGGGCAAGGGTAAGAAGAACTTCAAGAAGGACGGCAAAGATGTTGCCGCGCCTGGTAAGCCAGTTACCGGGAAGAAGTCGAAGAATGGACCCAAGCCTGAGACTGAGTGCTTTTATTGCAAGGGGAAGGGTCACTGGAAGCGGAACTGCCCCAAATACTTAGCGGATAAGAAGGCCGGCAACACCAAAGGTATATTTGATATACATGTGATTGATGTGTACCTTACCAGTAATCGTAGTAACTCCTGGGTATTTGATACCGGTGCCGTTGCTCATATTTGTAACTCACAGCAGGAGCTGCGGAATAAACGGAGACTGGCAAAGGACGAGGTGACGATGCGCGTCGGGAATGGTTCCAGAGTCGATGTGATCGCCGTCGGCATGCTGCCTCTACATCTACCTACGGGATTAGTTTTGAACCTCAATAATTGTTATTTAGTGCCAAGTTTGAGCATGGACATTGTATCTGGATCTCGTTTAGTACGAGATGGCTACTCATTTAAGTCTGAGAATAATGGTTGTTCGATTTATATGAGAGATATGTTTTATGGTCATGCTCCGATGGTCAGTGGTTTATTCTTAATGAATCTCGAGCGTAATATTACACATGTTCATAGTGTAGATACCAAAAGATTTAAAGTTGATAACGATAGTCCCACATACTTGTGGCACTGCCGCCTTGGTCACATTGGTGTCAAGCGCATGAAGAAGCTCCATGCCGATGGACTTTTAGAGTCTCTTGATTATGAATCGTTTGACACGTGCGAACCATGCCTCTTGGGCAAAATGACCAAGACTCCGTTCTCCGGAACAATGGAGCGAGCAACCAACTTATTGGAGATCATACATACCGATGTGTGCGGTCCAATGAGCGTTGAGGCTCGCGGAGGATATCGTTATGTTCTCACTCTCACAGATGACTTGAGTAGATATGGGTATGTCTACTTAATGAAACACAAGTCTGAGACCTTTGAAAAGTTCAAGGAGTTTCAGAATGAGGTGGAGAATCAACGTGACCGAAAGATAAAATTCTTACGATCAGATCGTGGAGGAGAATACTTAAGTCACGAATTTGGTACACACTTAAAGAAATGTGGAATCGTTTCACAACTCACGCCGCCTGGAACACCTCAGCGAAACGGTGTGTCCGAACGTCGTAATCGCACTCTATTGGATATGGTGCGGTCTATGATGTCTCTTACCGATTTACCGCTATCATTTTGGGGATACGCTCTAGAGACAGCTACATTCACTTTAAATAGGGCACCGTCTAAATCCGTTGAGACGACACCGTATGAATTATGGTTTGGAAAGAAACCTAAGCTGTCGTTTCTAAAAGTTTGGGGATGCGAAGCTTATGTCAAGAAACTTCAACCTGAAAAGCTCGAACCCAAGTCGGAAAAATGCGTATTCATAGGATACCCTAAGGAAACTATAGGGTATACCTTCTACTTAAGATCCGAAGGCAAGATCTTTGTTGCCAAGAACGGATGCTTTCTGGAAAAAGAGTTTCTCTTGAAAGAAGTAAGTGGGAGGAAAGTAGAACTCGATGAAGTACTACCTCTTGAGCGGGATAGTGACGCAGCACAGGAAACCGTTCCTGTGATGCCCACACCAACTGAAGAGGAAAACCATGATAATGATCAAGGTACTTCGGATCAAGTTACTGCTGAACTTCGTAGGTCCACAAGGACACGTTCCGCACCAGAGTGGTACGGCAACCCTGTCCTAGAAATCATGTTGTTAGACAACAATGAACCTTCGAACTATGAAGAAGCAATGGCGGGCCCGGATTCCAACAAATGGCTTGAAGCCATGAAATCCGAGATAGAATCCATGTATGAAAACAAAGTATGGACTTTGACAGACTTGCCCGATGATCGGCGAGCGATAGAAAACAAATGGATCTTTAAGAAGAAGACGGACGCGGATGGTAATGTTACCATCTATAAAGCCCGACTTGTCGCTAAGGGTTATCGACAGGTTCAAGGGATTGACTACGACGAGACATTCTCTCCCGTAGCGAAGCTAAAGTCCGTCCGAATCATGTTAGCAATTGCCGCATACTATGATTATGAGATATGGCAGATGGACGTCAAAACAGCATTCCTTAACGGGCATCTTAAGGAAGAACTGTATATGATGCAGCCGGAAGGTTTTGTCGATCCTCGGAACGCTAACAAAGTATGCAAGCTCCAGCGATCCATTTATGGACTGGTGCAAGCATCTCGGAGTTGGAACATTCGCTTTGATGAGATGATCAAAGCGTTTTGGGTTTATGCAGACTTATGGAGAAGCCTGCGTTTACAAGAAAGTGAGTGGGAGCTCTGTAGCATTTCTCATATTATATGTAGATGACATACTCCTGATGGGAAATAATATAGAATTTCTGGACAGCATTAAGGCCTACTTGAATAAGTGTTTTTCAATGAAGGACCTTGGAGAAGCTGCTTATATATTAGGCATCAAGATCTATAGAGATAGATCGAGACGCCTCATAGGTCTTTCACAAAGCACATACCTTGATAAGATTTTGAAGAGATTCAGAATGGATCAGTCCAAGAAGGGGTTCTTGCCTATGTTACAAGGTATGAGACTGAGCTCAGCTCAGTCACCGACCACGGCAAAAGATAAAGAAGAGATGAGTGTCATCCCCTATGCTTCAGCCATAGGATCTATTATGTATGCCATACTGTGTACCAGACCCGATGTAAACCTTGCCGTAAGTTTGGTAGCAAGATACCAAAGTAATCCCGGCAAGGAACACTGGACAGCGGTCAAGAATATCCTGAAGTACCTGAAAAGGACAAAGGACATGTTTCTCGTTTATGGAGGAGACAAAGAGCTCGTCGTAAAGGGTTACGTCGACGTTAGCTTCGACTCAGATCTGGATGACTCTAAGTCACAAACCGGATACGTGTATATGTTGAATGGTGGAGCAGTAAGCTGGTGCAGCTGCAAGCAGAGCGTCGTGGCGGGATCTACGTGTGAAGCGGAGTACATGGCAGCCTCGGAGGCAGCACATGAAGCGATTTGGGTGAAGGAGTTCATCACCGACCTAGGAGTCATACCCAATGCGTCGGGGCCGATCAAACTCTTCTGTGACAACACTGGAGCTATTGCCCTCGCAAAGGAGCCCAGGTTTCACAAGAAGACCAGGCACATCAAGCGTCGTTTCAACTCCATCCGTGAAAATGTTCAAGATGGAGACATAGAGATTTGCAAAGTACATACGGATCTGAATGTCGCAGATCCGTTGACTAAACCTCTCTCACGAGCTAAACATGATCAACACCAGAACTCTATGGGTGTTCGATTCATCACAATGTAACTAGATTAGTGACTCTAGTGCAAGTGGGAGACTGTTGGAAATATGCCCTAGAGGCAATAATAAAAGTATTATTATATTTCAATGTTCATGATAATTGTCTTGTATTCATGCTATAACTGTATTATCCGGAAATCGTAATACACGTGTGAATACTTAGACCACACTATGTCCCTGGTAAGCCTCTAGTTGACCAGCTCGTTGTGATCAACAGATAGTCATGGTTTCCTGACTATGGACATTGGATGTCGTTGATAACGGGATCACATCATTAGGAGAATGATGTGATGGACAAGACCCAATCTAAGCATAGCATAAAAGATCGTGTAGTTCGTTTTGCTAGAGCTTTGCAAGTGTCAAGTATCTCTTCCTTCGACCATGAGATCGTGTAACTCCCGGATACCGTAAGAATGCCTTGGGTGTATCAAACGTCACAACGTAACTGGGTGACTATAAAGGTGCATTACAGGTATCTCCGAAAGTAGCTGTTGGGTTGACACGGATCGAGACTGGGATTTGTCACTCCGTATGACGGAGAGGTATCTCTGGGCCCACTCGGTAATGCATCATCATATTGAGCTCAATGTGACCAAGGTGTTGGACACGGGATCATGCATTACGGTACGAGTAAAGTGACTTGCCGGTAACGAGACTGAACAAGGTATTGGGATACCGACGATCGAGTCTCGGGCAAGTAACGTACCGATTGACAAAGGGAATTGCATACAGGGTTTGATCGAATCCTCGACATAGTGGTTCATCCGATGACAACATCGAGGAGCATGTGGGAGCCATCATGGGTATCCAGATCCCGCTGATGGTTATTGACTGAGAGCGTCTCGGTCATGTCTGCATGTCTCCCGAACCCGTAGGGTCTCCACACTTAAGGTTCAGTTACGCTAGGGTTATAGGGATATGTTTATGCAGTAACCCGAATGTTGTTCGGAGTCCCGGATGAGATCTCGGACGTCACGAGGAGTTCCGGAATGGTCCGGAGGTAAAGATTTATATATGGGAAGTCCTGTTTCGGGCATCGGGACAAGTTTCGGGGTTATCGGTATTGTACCGGGACCACCGGAAGGGTCCCGGGGGTCCACCGGGTGGGTCCACCTGCCCCGGGGGGCCACATGGGCTGTAAGGGGGTGCGCCTTGGCCTAATGGGCCAAGGGCACCAGCCCCACATAGGCCCATGCGCCTAGGGTTCAAGGGGGCAAGAGTCCTAGGAGGGTAAGGCACCTCCTAGGTGCCTTGGGGGGAGGGAAAACCCCCCTTGGCCGCCGCACCCCCTAGGAGATTGGATCTCCTAGGGCCGGCCACCCCCCCTTGGCACCCCTATATATAGTGGGGGAGAGGAGGGACTTCATACCTGAACGTCTTGGCCTTTGGTTGCCTCCTTCTCCCTCCCCAACACCTCCTCCACCTCCATAGTGCTTAGCGAAGCTCTGCCGGAGTACTGCAGCTCCATCAACACCACGCCGTCGTGCTGCTGCTGGTGCCATCTCCCTCAACCTCTCCTCCCTCCCTTTCTGGATCAAGAAGAGGAGACGTGGCTGTTCCGTACGTGTGTTGAACGCGGAGGTGCCGTCCGTTCAGCGCTGGTCATCGGTGATTTGGATCACGTCGAGTACGACTACATCATCACCTTGCAAGCTTCCGCACGCGATCTACAAGTGGTATGTAGATGCAAACTCTCTCCCTAGACTCGTTGCTTAGATGAACTCATAGATGGATCTTGGTGAAACCGTAGGAAAAATTTTAATTTTCTGCAACGTTCCCCAACAGTGGCATCATGAGCTAGGTCTATGCGTAGTTCTCTTTGCACGAGTAGAACACAACTTTGTTGTGGGCGTGGATTTTGTCATCTTACTTGCCTCTACTAGTCCTTTCTTGCTCAACGGTATTGTGGGATGAAGCGGCCCGGACCAACCTTACACGTACACTTACGTGAGACCGGTTCCACCGACTGACATGCACAAGTTGCATAAGGTGGCTGGCGGGTGTCTGTCTCTCCCACCTTAGTTGGAGCTGAATCGATGAACAGGGCCCTTATGAAGGGTAAATAGAAGTTGACAAAATCACGTTGTGGTGATTCGTAGGTAAGAAAACGTTCTTGCTAGAACCCAATTGCAGCCACGTAAAAGATGCAACAACAATTAGAGGACGTCTAACTTGTTTTTGCAGCGATTGATCTTGTGATGTGATATGGCCAGAAGTTGTGATGAATGATGAATTGTGATGTATGAGATCATGTTCTTTGTAATAGGATTCACGACTTGCATGTCGATGAGTATGACAACCGGCAGGAGCCATAGGAGTTGTCATTATTTTTTGTATGACCTGCGTGTCATTGAATAACGTCATGTAAACTACTTTACTTTATTGCTAAACGTTAGTCATAGAAGTAGAAGTAGTCATTGGCGTGACAACTTCATGAAGACACGATGATGGAGATCATGATGATGGAGATCATGGTGTCAAGCCGGTGACAAGATGATCATGGAGCCCCGAAGATGAAGATCAATGGAGCTATATGATATTGGCCATATCATGTCACAACTATATAATTGCATGTGATGTTTATTATGTATTATGCATCTTGTTTACTTAGGACGACGGTAGTAAATAAGATGATCCCTTATAAAATTTCAAGAAGTGTTCTCCCCTAACTGTGCACTGTTGCTACAGTTCGTCGTTTCTAAGCACCACGTGATGATCGGGTGTGATGGATTCTTACGTTCACATACAACGGGTGTAAGACAGTTTTACACAGCGAAAACACTTAGGGTTAACTTGACGAGCCTAGCATGTGCAGACATGGCCTCGGAACACGGAGACCGAAAGGTCGAACACGAGTCGTATGGAAGATACGATCAACATGAAAATGTTCACCGACGATGACTAGTCCGTCTCACGTGATGATCGGACACGGGCTAGTCGACTCGGATCGTGTAACACTTAGATGACTAAAGGGATGTCTAATCTAAGTGGGAGTTCATAATTTGATTAGAACTTTATTATCATGAACTTAGTCTAAAACCTTCGCAAATATGTCTTGTAGATCAATGGCCAACGCTAATGTCAACATGAACTTCAACGCGTTCCTAGAGAAAACCAAG
Source organism: Triticum dicoccoides (assembly GCF_002162155.2). NCBI lineage: Eukaryota > Viridiplantae > Streptophyta > Magnoliopsida > Poales > Poaceae > Triticum > Triticum dicoccoides. The sequence goes on along the minus strand of NC_041384.1, from coordinate 46,168,929 downwards.
CTGAAAGATGATGGCAGCAACTATACGGACTGGGTCCGGAACCTGAGGATCATCCTCATAGCTGCCAGGAAACAATATGTCCTAGAAGGACCGCTAGGTGACGCTCCCGTCCCAGAGAACCAAGACATTATGAATGCTTGGCAGTCTCGCGCTGATGATTACTCCCTCGTTCAGTGCGGCATGCTTTACAGCTTAGAACCGGGGCTCCAAAAGCGTTTTGAGCATCACGGAGCATATGAGATGTTCGAAGAGCTGAAACTAGTTTTCCAAGCTCATGCCCGGGTCGAGAGATATGATGTCTCCGACAAGTTCTACAGTTGTAAGATGGAGGAGAACAGTTCTGTCAGTAAGCACATCCTGAAGATGTCTGGGTTGCACAACCGTATGACCCAACTGAACATTAACCTCCCAGATGAGGCGGTCATTGACAGAATCCTCCAGTCGCTCCCACCAAGCTACAAGAGCTTTGTGATGAACTACAACATGCAGGGAATGGAAAATCCTGAAGTGTTCTCGATGCTGAAGTCAGCAGAGGCTGAAATCAAGAAAGAACATCAAGTGTTGATGGTCAATAAGACCACTAAGTTCAAGAAGGGCAAGGGTAAGAAGAACTTCAAGAAGGACGGCAAAGATGTTGCCGCGCCTGGTAAGCCAGTTACCGGGAAGAAGTCGAAGAATGGACCCAAGCCTGAGACTGAGTGCTTTTATTGCAAGGGGAAGGGTCACTGGAAGCGGAACTGCCCCAAATACTTAGCGGATAAGAAGGCCGGCAACACCAAAGGTATATTTGATATACATGTGATTGATGTGTACCTTACCAGTAATCGTAGTAACTCCTGGGTATTTGATACCGGTGCCGTTGCTCATATTTGTAACTCACAGCAGGAGCTGCGGAATAAACGGAGACTGGCAAAGGACGAGGTGACGATGCGCGTCGGGAATGGTTCCAGAGTCGATGTGATCGCCGTCGGCACGCTGCCTCTACATCTACCTACGGGATTAGTTTTGAACCTCAATAATTGTTATTTAGTGCCAAGTTTGAGCATGAACATTGTATCTGGATCTCGTTTAGTACGAGATGGCTACTCATTTAAGTCTGAGAATAATGGTTGTTCGATTTATATGAGAGATATGTTTTATGGTCATGCTCCGATGGTCAATGGTTTATTCTTAATGAATCTCGAGCGTAATATTACACATGTTCATAGTGTAGATACCAAAAGATTTAAAGTTGATAACGATAGTCCCACATACTTGTGGCACTGCCGCCTTGGTCACATTGGTGTCAAGCGCATGAAGAAGCTCCATGCCGATGGACTTTTAGAGTCTCTTGATTATGAATCGTTTGACACGTGCGAACCATGCCTCTTGGGCAAAATGACCAAGACTCCGTTCTCCGGAACAATGGAGCGAGCAACCAACTTATTGGAGATCATACATACCGATGTGTGCGGTCCAATGAGCGTTGAGGCTCGCGGAGGATATCGTTATGTTCTCACTCTCACAGATGACTTGAGTAGATATGGGTATGTCTACTTAATGAAACACAAGTCTGAGACCTTTGAAAAGTTCAAGGAGTTTCAGAATGAGGTGGAGAATCAACGTGACCGAAAGATAAAATTCTTACGATCAGATCGTGGAGGAGAATACTTAAGTCACGAATTTGGTACACACTTAAAGAAATGTGGAATCGTTTCACAACTCACGCCGCCTGGAACACCTCAGCGAAACGGTGTGTCCGAACGTCGTAATCGCACTCTATTGGATATGGTGCGGTCTATGATGTCTCTTACCGATTTACCGCTATCATTTTGGGGATACGCTCTAGAGACAGCTACATTCACTTTAAATAGGGCACCGTCTAAATCCGTTGAGACGACACCGTATGAATTATGGTTTGGAAAGAAACCTAAGCTGTCGTTTCTAAAAGTTTGGGGATGCGAAGCTTATGTCAAGAAACTTCAACCTGAAAAGCTCGAACCCAAGTCGGAAAAATGCGTATTCATAGGATACCCTAAGGAAACTATAGGGTATACCTTCTACTTAAGATCCGAAGGCAAGATCTTTGTTGCCAAGAATGGATGCTTTCTGGAAAAAGAGTTTCTCTCGAAAGAAGTAAGTGGGAGGAAAGTAGAACTCGATGAAGTACTACCTCTTGAGCGGGATAGTGACGCAGCACAGGAAACCATTCCTATGATGCCCACACCAACTGAAGAGGAAAACCATGATAATGATCAAGGTACTTCGGATCAAGTTACTGCTGTACTTCGTAGGTCCACAAGGACACGTTCCGCACCAGAGTGGTACGACAACCCTGTCCTGGAAATCATGTTGTTAGACAACAATGAACCTTCGAACTATGAAGAAGCAATGACGGGCCCGGATTCCAACAAATGGCTTGAAGCCATGAAATCCGAGATAGAATCCATGTATGAAAACAAAGTATGGACTTTGACAGACTTGCCCGATGATCGGCGAGCGATAGAAAACAAATGGATCTTTAAGAAGAAGACGGACGCGGATGGTAATGTTACCATCTATAAAGCTCGACTTGTCGCTAAGGGTTATCGACAGGTTCAAGGGATTGACTACGACGAGACATTCTCTCCCGTAGCGAAGCTAAAGTCCGTCCGAATCATGTTAGCAATTGCCGCATACTATGATTATGAGATATGGCAGATGGACGTCAAAACAGCATTCCTTAACGGGCATCTTAAGGAAGAACTGTATATGATGCAGCCGGAAGGTTTTCTCGATCCTCAGAACGCTAACAAAGTATGCAAGCTCCAGCGATCCATTTATGGACTGGTGCAAGCATCTCGGAGTTGGAACATTCGCTTTGATGAGATGATCAAAGCGTTTGGGTTTATGCAGACTTATGGAGAAGCCTGCGTTTACAAGAAAGTGAGTGGGAGCTCTGTAGCATTTCTCATATTATATGTAGATGACATACTCCTGATGGGAAATAATATAGAATTTCTGGACAGCATTAAGGCCTACTTGAATAAGTGTTTTTCAATGAAGGACCTTGGAGAAGCTGCTTATATATTAGGCATCAAGATCTATAGAGATAGATCGAGACGCCTCATAGGTCTTTCACAAAGCACATACCTTGATAAGATTTTGAAGAGATTCAGAATGGATCAGTCCAAGAAGGGGTTCTTGCCTATGTTACAAGGTATGAGACTGAGCTCAGCTCAGTCATCGACCACGGCAAAAGATGAGTGTCATCCCCTATGCTTCAGCCATAGGATCTATTATGTATGCCATGCTGTGTACCAGACCCGATGTAAACCTTGCCGTAAGTTTGGTAGCAAGATACCAAAGTAATCCCGGCAAGGAACACTGGACAGCGGTCAAGAATATCCTGAAGTACCTGAAAAGGACAAAGGACATGTTTCTCGTTTATGGAGGAGACGAAGAGCTCGTCGTAAAGGGTTACGTCGACGCTAGCTTCGACTCAGATCTGGATGACTCTAAGTCACAAACCGGATACGTGTATATGTTGAATGGTGGAGCAGTAAGCTGGTGCAGCTGCAAGCAGAGCGTCGTGGCGGGATCTACGTGTGAAGCGGAGTACATGGCAGCCTCGGAGGCAGCACATGAAGCGATTTGGGTGAAGGAGTTCATCACCGACCTAGGAGTCATACCCAATGCGTCGGGGCCGACCAAACTCTTCTGTGACAACACTGGAGCTATTGCCCTCGCAAAGGAGCCCAGGTTTCACAAGAAGACCAGGCACATCAAGCGTCGTTTCAACTCCATCCGTGAAAATGTTCAAGATGGAGACATAGAGATTTGCAAAGTACATACGGATCTGAATGTCGCAGATCCGTTGACTAAACCTCTCTCACGAGCTAAACATGATCAACACCAGAACTCTATGGGTGTTCGATTCATCACAATGTAACTAGATTAGTGACTCTAGTGCAAGTGGGAGACTGTTGGAAATATGCCCTAGAGGCAATAATAAAAGTATTATTATATTTCAATGTTCATGATAATTGTCTTGTATTCATGCTATAACTGTATTATCCGGAAATCGTAATACACGTGTGAATACTTAGACCACACTATGTCCCTGGTAAGCCTCTAGTTGACCAGCTCGTTGTGATCAACAGATAGTCATGGTTTCCTGACTATGGACATTGGATGTCGTTGATAACGGGATCACATCATTAGGAGAATGATGTGATGGACAAGACCCAATCTAAGCATAGCATAAAAGATCGTGTAGTTCATTTTGCTAGAGCTTTGCAAGTGTCAAGTATCTCTTCCTTCGACCATGAGATCGTGTAACTCCCGGATACCGTAAGAATGCCTTGGGTGTATCAAACGTCACAACGTAACTGGGTGACTATAAAGGTGCATTACAGGTATCTCCGAAAGTAGTTGTTGGGTTGACACGGATCGAGACTGGGATTTGTCACTCCGTATGACGGAGAGGTATCTCTGGGCCCACTCGGTAATGCATCATCATATTGAGCTCAATGTGACCAAGGTGTTGGACACGGGATCATGCATTACGGTACGAGTAAAGTGACTTGCCGGTAACGAGACTGAACAAGGTATTGGGATACCGACGATCGAGTCTCGGGCAAGTAACGTACCGATTGACAAAGGGAATTGCATACAGGGTTTGATCGAATCCTCGACATAGTGGTTCATCCGATGACAACATCGAGGAGCATGTGGGAGCCATCATGGGTATCCAGATCCCGCTGATGGTTATTGACTGAGAGCGTCTCGGTCATGTCTGCATGTCTCCCGAACCCGTAGGGTCTACACACTTAAGGTTCAGTTACGCTAGGGTTATAGGGATATGTTTATGCAATAACCCGAATGTTGTTCGGAGTCCCGGATGAGATCTCGGACGTCACGAGGAGTTCCGGAATGGTCCGGAGGTAAAGATTTATATATGGGAAGTCCTGTTTCGGGCATCGGGACAAGTTTCGGGGTTATCGGTATTGTACCGGGACCACCGGAAGGGTCCCGGGGGTCCACCGGGTGGGTCCACCTGCCCCGGGGGGCCACATGGGCTGTAAGGGGGTGCGCCTTGGCCTAATGGGCCAAGGGCACCAGCCCCACATAGGCCCATGCGCCTAGGGTTCAAGGGGGCAAGAGTCCTAGGAGGGTAAGGCACCTCCTAGGTGCCTTGGGGGGAGGGAAAACCCCCCTTGGCCGCCGCACCCCCTAGGAGATTGGATCTCCTAGGGCCGGCCACCCCCCCTTGGCACCCCTATATATAGTGGGGGAGAGGAGGGACTTCATACCTGAACGTCTTGGCCTTTGGTTGCCTCCTTCTCCCTCCCCAACACCTCCTCCACCTCCATAGTGCTTAGCGAAGCTCTGCCGGAGTACTGCAGCTCCATCAACACCACGCCGTCGTGCTGCTGCTGGTGCCATCTCCCTCAACCTCTCCTCCCTCCCTTGCTGGATCAAGAAGAGGAGACGTGGCTGTTCCGTACGTGTGTTGAACGCGGAGGTGCCGTCCGTTCAGCGCTGGTCATCGGTGATTTGGATCACGTCGAGTACGACTACATCATCACCTTGCAAGCTTCCGCACGCGATCTACAAGTGGTATGTAGATGCAAACTCTCTCCCTAGACTCGTTGCTTAGATGAACTCATAGATGGATCTTGGTGAAACCGTAGGAAAAATTTTAATTTTCTGCAACGTTCCCCAACACCCTATAATTTTGGGATTAGTGTTGAACCTAAATAAGTGTTATTGGTGTTTGCGTTGAGAATGAATATGATTTGATCATGTTTATTGTAATACGGTTATTCATTTAAGTAAGAGAATAAATTGTTGTTCTGTTTACATGAATAAAACCTTATATGGTTACACACCCAATGAAAATAGTTCGTTGGATCTCGATTGTAGTAATACACATAATCATAATATTGAAACCAAAAGTTAATAATGATAGTGCAACTTATTTGTGGCACTACTATTTAGGTCATATTGGTGTAAAGCGCATGAAGAAACTCCATGCTGATGGGCTTTTGGAATCACTTGATTATGAATCAATTGATGCTTGCGAACCATGCCTCATGGGCAAGATGACTAAGACTCCGTTCTTCGGAACAATGGAGCGAGCAACAAATTTGTTGGAAATCATACATACTGATGTATGTGGTCCGATGAATATTGAGACTCGCGACAGGTATCATTATTTTCTGATCTTCACAGATGACTTAAGCAGATATGTGTATATCTACTTAATGAAACATAAGTCTGAAATGTTTGAAAAGTTCAAAGAATTTCAGAGTGAAGTTGAAAATCATCGTAACAATAAAGTTTCTACGATCTGATCGTGGAGGAGAATATTTGAGTTACGAGTTTGGTGTACATTTGAAACAATGCGGAATAGTTTCGCAACTCACGCCACCCGGAACACCACAGCGTAATGGTGTGTCCAAACGTCGTAATCGTACTTTACTAGATATGGTGCGATCTATGATGTCTCTTACCGATCTACCACTATCGTTTTGGGGTTACGCATTAAAGACAACTGCATTCACGTTTAAAAGGGCACCATCTAAGTCCGTTGAGACGACAAAATCTGAACTATGGTTTGGCAAGAAACCAAAGTTGTCGTTTCTTAAAGTTTGGGATTGTGATGCTTATATGAAAAAGTTTCATCCTGGTAAGCTCAAACCCAAATCGAAGAAATATGTCTTCATAGGATACCCAAAGGAGACTATTGGGTACACCTTCTATCGCAGATCTGAAGGAAGGACATTCGTTGCTAAGAATGGATCCTTTCCAGAGAAGGAGTTTCTCTGAAAGAAGTGAGTTGGAGGAAAGTAGAAAACTTGATAAGGTAATTGTACCATCTCCCTTATTGGAAAGTAGTTCATCACAGAAATCTGTTCTTGTGACTACTACACCAATTAGTGAGGAAGCTAATGATGTTGATCATGTAACTTCAGATCAAGTTACTACCGAATCTCGTAGGTAAACCAGAGTGAGATCCGCACCAGAGTGGTATGGTAATCCTGTTCTGGAAGTCATGTTACTAGACCATGATGAACTTTCGAACTATGAAGAAGCGATGGTGAGCCCAGATTCCGCAAAATGGCTTGAGGCCATGAAATCTGAGATGGGATCCATGTATGAGCACAAAGTATGGACTTTGGTTGACTTGCCCGATGATCGGCAAGCCATAGAAAATAAATGGATCTTCAAGAAGAAGACTGACGCCGACGATAATATTACTGTCTACAAAGCTCGACTTGTCGCAAAAGGGTTTTGGCAAGTTCAAGGGATTGACTACGATGAGACCTTCTCACCCATAGTGATGCTTAAGTCTGTTCGAATCATGTTAGCAATTGCCGCATTTTATGATTATGAAATTTGGCAGATGGATGTCAAAACTGCATTCCTGAATGGATTTCTAGAAGAAGAGTTGTATATGATGCAACCAGAAGGTTTTTTCGATCCAAAGGGAGCTAACAAAGTGTGCAAGCTCGAGCGATCCATTTATGGACTGGTGCAAGCCTCTTGGAGTTGGAATAAACGCTTTGATAGTGTGATCAAAGAATTTGGTTTTATACAGACTTTCGGAGAAGCCTGTATTTACAAGAAAGTGAGTGGGAGCTCTGTAGCATTTCTGATATTATATGTGGTTGACATATTACTGATTGGAAATGATATAGAATTTCTGGATAGCATAAAGGGATACTTGAATAAGAGTTTTTCAATGAAAGACCTCGGTGAAGCTGCTTACATATTAGGCATTAAGATCTATAGAGATAGATCAAGACGCTTAATTGGACTTTCACAAAGCACATACCTTGACAAAGTTTTGAAGAAGTTCAAAATGGATCAAGCAAAGAAAGGGTTCTTGCCTGTGTTACAAGGTGTGAAGTTGAGTCAGACTCAATGCCCGACCACTGCAGAAGATAGAGAGAAAATGAAAGATGTTCCCTATGCTTCAGCCATAGGCTCTATCATGTATGCAATGCTGTGTACCAGACCTGATGTGTGCTTTGCTATAAGTCTAGCAGGGAGGTACCAAAGTAATCCAGGAGTGGATCACTGGAGAACGGTCAAGAACATCCTAAAGTACCTTAAAAGGACTAAGGATATGTTTCTCGTATATGGAGGTGACAAAGAGCTCATCGTAAACGGTTACGTTGATGCAAGCTTTGACACTGATCCGGACGATTCTAAATCGCAAACCGGATACGTGTTTACATTAAATGGTGGAGCTGTCAGTTGGTGCAGTTCTAAACAAAGCGTCATGGCGGGATCTACATGTGAAGCGGAGTACATAGCTGCTTCGGAAGCAGCAAACGAAGGAGTCTGGATGAAGGAGTTCATATCCGATCTAGGTGTCATACCTAGTGCATCAGGTCCAATGAAAATCTTTTGTGACAATACTGGTGCAATTGCCTTGGCGAAGGAATCCAGATTTCACAAAAGAACCAAGCACATCAAAAGATGCTTCAATTCCATCCGGGATCTAGTCCAGGTGGGAGACATAGAGATTTGCAAGATACATACGGATCTGAATGTAGCAGACCCGTTGACTAAGCCTCTTCCACGAGCAAAATATGATCAGCACCAAGGCTCCATGAGTGTTAGAATCATTACAGTATAATCTAGATTATTGACTCTAGTGCAAGTGGGAGACTGAAGGAAATATGCCCTAGAGGCAATAATAAAGTTATTATTTATTTCCTTATATCATGATAAAAGTTTATTATTCATGCTAGAATTGTATTAACCGGAAACATAATACATGTGTGAATACATAGACAAACAGAGTGTCACTAGTATGCCTCTACTTGACTAGCTCGTTAATCAAAGATGGTTATGTTTCCTAACCATGGACAAAGAGTTGTCATTTGATTAACGGGATCACATCATTAGTTGAATGATCTGATTGACATGACCCATTCCATTAGCTTAGCACCCGATCGTTTAGTATGTTGCTATTGCTTTCTTCATGACTTATACATGTTCCTATGACTATGAGATTATGCAACTCCCATTTGCCGGAGGAACACTTTGTGTGCTACCAAACGTCACAACGTAACTGGGTGATTATAAAGGTGCTCTACAGGTGTCTCCAAAGGTACATGTTGGGTTGGCATATTTCGAGATTAGGATTTGTCACTCCGATTGTCGGAGAGGTATCTCTGGGCCCTCTCGGTAATGCACATCACTGAAACCTTGCAAGCATTGCAACTAATGAGTTAGTTGCGGGATGATGTATTATGGAACGAGTAAAGAGACTTGCAGGTAACGAGATTAAACTAGGTATGGGATACCGACGATCGAATCTCGGGCAAGTAACATACTGGTGATAAAGGGAACAACGTATGTTGTTATGCGATCTGACCGATAAAAGATCTTCGTAGAATATGTAGGAGCCAATATGAGCATCCAGGTTCCGCTATTGGTTATTGACCGGAGACGTGTCTCGGTCATGTCTACATTGTTCTCGAACCCGTAGAGTCCGCACGCTTAAGGTTACGATGACAGTTATATTATGAGTTTATACATTTTGATGTACCGAAGTTTGTTCGGAGTCCCGGATGTGATCACGGACATGACGAGGAGTCTCGAAATGGTTGAGACATAAAGATTGATATATTGGAAGCCTATGTTTGGATATCGGAAGTGTTCCGGGTGAAATCGGCATTTTACCGGAGTACCGGGAGGTTACCGGAACCCCCCGGGAAGTATATGGGCCTTATTGGGCCTTAGTGGAAGAGAGGAGAGGTGGCCAGAGATGGGCCGTGCGCCCCTCCCCCCTTGGTCCGAATAGGACAAGGAGAGGGGGCCGGCCCCCCTTCCTCCTCTCTCTCCTCTTTCCCCCCCTCCGCGAATCCTATTCCAACTAGGAAAGGGGGGGGAGTCCTACTCCTGGAAGGAGTAGGACTCCTCCTGGCGTGCCACCTCTTGGCCGGCCAGCCCCCCCTTTGAGCCTTTATATATGGAGGCACGGGGCACCCCTAGAGACACAAGTTGATCCACGTGATCATATTCTTAGCCGTGTGCGGTGCCCCCTTCCACCATAATCCTCGATAATATTGTAGCGGTGCTTAGGCGAAGCCCTGCGACGATAGTACATCAAGATCGTCACCACGCCGTCGTGCTGACGGAACTCTTCCCCGACACTTTGCTGGATCAGAGTCCGGGGATCGTCATCGAGCTGAACGTGTGCTAAAACTCGGAGGTGCCGTAGTTTCGGTGCTTGATCGGTCGGGCCGTGGAGACGTACGACTACATCAACCAAGTTAACGCTTCCGCTGTCGATCTACAAGGGTATGTAGATCACACTCTCCCCCTCTCGTTGCTATGCATCACCATGATCTTGCGTGTGCGTAGGAATTTTTTTGAAATTACTATGAAACCCAACAGCAGGTCCTCCTCTCGCTCCTCTAGCCCCAAGCCTGGAGATTGGGAGAGATGTTCCGTCCCACACAGCAGATTAGTGATGCTTCAGACCAAGGGATTTCTTCCCCCAGCATACATGGTCCCGGTTCGAGCCGGGCTCGCCACCTATAATGGCGGAGAGAAAGCGGAGAGCCTTCCCAATCCCTCCAAAGGAGAGCGGGTATGCCTTGTCCCTCATTTGGTAAGAGGGCTCAGATTTCCAATTCATCCGTTTCTCCGAGGGCTCCTGGAGTTCTACGGCCTCCAGTTGCACAACCTTACGCCTGCCTCCATATTGCCTATCGCGGGCTTCGTAGCCCTTTGCGAGCTGTTTTTGGGCCGTGAGGCTCATTTCGCGTTGTGGAAGAAGCTGTTCTGCCTTGTGCCCCGTTCTCAGGAGGGGTCAATATATCAAGTGGGCGGAGCCGAAGTGTGGCGTATTGCCGGGACCGGATATCCATCCGGAACCCCAAAGAAGACGTCCAAAGACTGGCCTTCAGAATGGTTTTATATAGAAGACGTCCCCCTCCCGGACCCTATTCGAATCGGCCTCCCTGAGTTCGACAACGCTCCTTTGAAGAAGCGCCGGAGCTGGCGTCCACGGAGCCCCCAGGAGGAAGATGACAGGGACGTTCTTTACCTGATGAGCCGGATAAGTTTGTTAGCTCGATCCGGATTGACCATGATCGAGGTCATGGCCACATGTATTATGCGGGGGGTGCAGCCGCTTCAGTATAGAGGCCACCCCATGTGGGATTTCAACGGGGAGGATGATGCCACCCGCTACGGCCGTAAAGGGCCGGAATCAGTTGCTGCTCTAATAAAGATCTTATCCACTTTGTATAAGGGAGAAGAGGAGGAATTCCTCTGCGTCAACCCGCAGGGCGGATTTTCTATGTAAAATCCTCCGAGCTGGGTAAGCGGACACTTTTTCTCGCCCATCCGTTTCATATTCCCATAGTTAAGTATTCAGTCTAGCAATTTCAACGCAGGAGCTGCGCCAGGCTGTAAGGGAGATAAACAGCCCTCCTCCACAACCCGAGGACCCGGAACGGTCCCTTGACCCGGCCTCCCAAGAGGATCCGGACATATCTGTGGAGCTGATCGATGGGGTATTTTACCAATTGAGCAATGACAATGCCTTGGTGGCCATTACGGCCGATTACCCTGGGCTACTTCCAGCCTCACAGGTAACTAAGACCGAAGTCCCAGTACTTTGAAAAGGGATCCGTCCTTGCGTGCTTTTGATTACCGTATAACAACCGTGTTTTGCAGGGGAGGTCCTCGAGGCGGAAGGCCGAGCCTGCGGCGACTAGCCAACAAGGGGCCGCAAGGCCAGGCAGGCTTAAAAGACACGCAGTCTGGATTGAGACACCGGCGCAGCGGTACGACGCGTCATCTTTATTCCAAGATATTATTCTCAGAGGCATACTAACGCCCATGCCTTCTTTTTCGGAAAAAGAGCGCTCACCGGACTATATCCGGAGAGGCTACTAATCGTGCCTCCACCAGCCAGGCTCCAAGGCCGGATTCGGAGGTGGGAATGAATACGAGGCGTGCGCCGGTGCTCCTCCGACAGAGGATGCGGACAGACTGTCCGCCACCAATTCCGAGGTGGAAAGTGCCATGAACCACAGGCGTCATCAGGCTATTCTTCGTGACGCTTGTTCCTCCCAAGAGGCATTGGATGCCTTCAACTCGGGAGATGAGTACCTCCGTACCGCTCAAAATGGTCTAGCCAGAGCCACGAAGCAATACGTAAAAGACATACGGGTGAGAAAATTTGGTGATTATATATATCAGTAGCCCCTGAGATTTGAAACAGTTAGAATAACCGATTTAAGGATCATTTGTTATGCAGGTTCTTACAGAAAAGAATACCCAACTGCCCTAGGAGCTGGAAGAGTGCAAAGCCCAACTTCAGGCCGCACTAGCCGCAGCGGGGGAGCCCAAAGAGACCCCTTCTGGTAACATATCCTTCAAATGATAAGTATCATATAAAGTGCGGCATATATGCAGATCTGACGGTAAAATTGCAGATGACGCTGGAGTAAATCCGCATAAGCAACAGCTCCTATGCCGGCTAAAGGCTGGTGAGAGCGTGCTTACGAGGGTGAGGCAGGACAAGAATGATCTCCTAGATGCCAACACCAAGCTGGGCGTGGAACTAAAGGATGTTCGTGCCCAACTGTCAGACTCCGTTAAGGAGAATCGGCGGCTTCGACGCGGCATATTTAGTAAGTGCTTGAACGAACTTTGAAAAAAGAGTTCGGCGAGGAAGTTGGCTGACAGAGTTATGTCTATAGGTATGCTGACAGGTCATCCTGCAAAGAAAATGCCCGGTTCTACGGGTGACCTTCTTCCCGAGCTCTCACAACTGCACGAACGAGTTCGGCAGGTGATGCAAGGCGTCGCCCAGGCCTTGTGGCCATCCGTCTCCATGCCCGAAGGCCTTGGAGAGCTTGCAGAGAAGCTGAAGGGAGCGCGGCGGCACTTCCGATTATGGAAGATATCGGCCTGCCGTCAGGGCGCCAGGGAAGCCTGGGCCATGGTGAAGACACGGTACATGAAGGCTGACCCAAACCACATGGCCGAGGTCGGACCTGTGGGGCCCGATGGGAAGGAGATCCCTGTGAGCTTAGTGTACGGCCAAGTAGAATTGGCCGCAAAGTATTCCCAACAGGACTGTAAACTAGACAGCCTGTTGGATGGTATTGAAGAGGAATTCAACCAGTCAAATTGACTATGTAATTGAAGGTGACATGTATAATGCCTTCTAGCCGGAATGTAGATCGTTTGTTGTGGCGAAACTTTTCGCTTCAACCTCGGGACCCGACAGTCCGGAGTGTATCCGAATACCCTCTCGGTTATGTAAAAACTGGGGCATGCATGGAGACCAGGCGTAGGGGTCATTAGTGCTTAAATAGACAAGTGCCCAACTAGTTATGTTATATTACATGGTTAGTAAGAAACATCTTCTAGGGAGAATAGTTCCGTTAAGGGTTCCTTTCCCTAGGAGGCATGCCCTAAAGTGCATGTCCGGATTGCGAAAAGAGACGCAGAAAAAACATCTAGGGGCGCATAAGTAAATAAGTGAAAAATCATCTTTAGTTCACCGACCGAATATTCCCTTAAGAACGCTAGCTTTCGGCTTCACCCAGTCTGAGGTACACATCCGGCTGACCCGGCAGTAACAATCGCAGAGGTGCTCCCCTTATGCCCTAGCCAAATTAATGGGAACATAGGGCATAAATACAACAGCCAGGCAACCCAGCTTGGCCAAAACTTAAGTCATATCAATGCATATAATGGTGAATAAAGGGTACATGTGGAAGGATAACACATGTGTTGGGCATAAAGCCCGTACGAATAAGCTTCTGTTAAAGAAGCCCCCAGGTATGATGAGCGCGGATAGCGCGTCAGTTGCGTGCAAACAAGGCACAAATGGGCCTTTAAAGGCTGTGAGATAAGAGAAGGGGAGAAGGAGAAAAATATAAGACAGATTGTGTATAAAAAATGGACAGAGGAAGGAGACGAACATAGAGTCCGGTGCTAGGCGTAGAATCTTCGGAGTCGGGCTGCATTCCATGGGTATGGCTCGAGTCGATTATCCGACGCATCCCGTAGACGGTACGCTCCACCAGACAGGACTTGGTCAATAACGAAGGGACCTTCCCACTTGGCCTTGAGTTTGTCCTTTTTCTTATCCGACAGGTGTAGAACTAACTCGCCAACATTGTAAGTTTTGGCCCGCACTTCTCTGCTTTGGTATCTTCGAGCCTGCTATTGATAGAATGCGGAACGGGCCTTTGCCACGTCATGCTCCTCCTCCAAGGCGTCCAAACTGTCCAGCCGATCGAGCTCGGCTTCTCTTTCTTCGTACATGCGCACTCAAGGTGAGTCATGTATTATGTCGCAGGGCAGAACTGCCTCTGCGCCGTATACCATAAAGAATGGTGTGTATCCGGTAGTGCGGTTCAGCGTGGTCCGCAACCCCCAGAGTACGGAGTCGAGCTCCTCTACCCAGTGCATGTTAAATTCCTTGAGGGACCGCACTAACCTGGGTTTGATGCCACTCATGATTAGACCATTTGCTCGCTCGACCTGACCGTTACTTTGTGGGTGATAGACTGAAGCATAATCGAGCTTGATGCCCATGTTTTTGCACCAGAGTTTTACCTCGTCGGCCGTAAAGTTCGTGCCGTTATCAGTGATGATGCCGTGGGGGACGCCGTAACGGTGTACGACCCCGGATATGAAGTCTATCACCAGTCCGGATTCGGCCGTTTTAACAGGCTTGGCCTCTATCCATTTGGTGAACTTATCCACCATGACCAGTAAGTATTTTTGCTTGTGGGTTCCTCCTTCAAGGGGTCCAACCATGTCAAGCCCCCAGACCGCGAAGGGCCAGGTGATGGGGATAGTTTGGAGGGCGGTGGGTGGCATATGGCTTTGGTTAGCAAAAAGCTGGCAACCAACACATCGTTGGACTAAGTCCTGAGCGTCTGCTCGGGCCGTCGGCCAATAGAAGCCTGTACGGAAGGCCTTGCTTACAAGGGCCCGGGCTGCAGCGTGGTGGCCGCCATGTCCGGCATGAATTTCATCCAGAAGATTCCGCCCTTCCTCTTCGGAGATGCACCTTTGAAGGACTCCGGTGGTGCTTTTCTTATAAAGCTCTCCCTCATGGACTTTATAGGCTTTAGATCGCCGCACTATGCAGCGTGCCTCATTTTGGTCCTCGGGAAGTTCCTGCTTAGTTAGGTGGGCTAGGAATGGTTATGTCCACGGGGCGATGACTGCCATTATTACGTGGGCTGAAGTTGTTATTTCATTGGCAGAGCCTCCAATTATGTCAGAATGTTCGGTGTCGGGCAGTGCAGTTGGGTCCGGGCTGTTATTTCCGGGTTCCGCTTCCCATACTACGAATGGCTTGAATAGCCTCTCCAAGAAGATGTTGGGAGGGATGGCATCGCGTTTTGCGCCGATGTGTGCCAGGACGTCTGCTGCCTGATTGTTTTCCCGGACTATATGGTGAAATTCGAGCCCCTCGAACCGAGCTGATATTTTTAGGACGGCGTTGCGATAAGCTGCCATTTTTGGATCCTTGGTATCAAAGTCTCCATTTATTTGGGATATCGCGAGGTTCGAATCCCCGCGCACCTCTAGGCGTTGAATGCCCATGGATACTGCCATCCGGAGACCATGTAGAAGGGCCTCATATTCGGCTGCGTTGTTGGAGTCCGTATACATTATCTGGAGTACGTATTGAACTGTATCTCCTATTGGGGACGTCAAAACGACGCTAGCCCCTAGACCAACCAACATTTTAGAGCCATCGAAGTGCATGATCCAGTTGGAATATGTGCCATACTCTTTAGGGAGTTCGGCTTCCGTCCATTCGGTGATGAAGTCAGCCAAAACTTGCGACTTAATAGCTCGCCATGGCTTGTAGGTTATGTCGAACGGGAGGAGCTCAATGGCCCATTTGGCAATCCGGCCCATCGCGTCGCGGTTGTTTATAATATCGTTAAGTGGTACTTCCGAGGCTACCGTTATCGAACACTCTTGAAAGTAGTGTCGCAGCTTCCGGGATGCCATAAATACCACGTACGTTATCTTTTGATAATGCGGGTACCGTGACTTGCATGGAGTAAGGACAGTGGACACGTAGTAAACCGGCTTTTGAAGGGGGAATTTGTGTCCGTCCGTTTCTCGTTCGACGACGAGCACTGCGCTTACAACTTGATGAGTTGCCGCAATGTATAATAGCATTGGTTCACCAATGTTTGGCGCGGCCAGGACTGGGTTTGTTGCCAATATGGCTTTTATTTCGTCGAGTCCGGCCATGGCGGCATCCGTCTACTCGAAGTGTTCGGTGCGCCGGAGGAGGCGGTAAAGGGGTAATGCCTTTTCTCCCAAGCAGGAGATAAAGCGGCTTAGAGCCACCACGCATCCCGTCAATTTTTGTATTTGTTTGAGGTCCTTTGGGATGTCCAATTGTGACAGAGCTCAGATCTTGGCTGGATTTTCTTCAATTCCTCTACCGGATACAATGAAGCCCAAGAGCTTTCCGGCTGGTACGCCGAAAATGCATTTTTCCGGGTTGAGCTTGATGTCGTATGTTCGGAGGTTATCGAATGTGAGCCTCAAGTCGTCTACTAGAGATTCGACATGCTTGGTTTTGACGACCACGTCATCTACGTATGCCTCCACTGTTTTGCCGATCTGGTTTGCCACACATGTCTGAATCATGTGCTGATATGTTGCGCCGGCGTTTTTGAGCCCGAAGGGCATTGTGTTGAAGCAGAATGGGCCGTATGGTGTGATGAATGCCGTTGCGGCTTGGTCTGGCTCTTCCATCTTAATTTGATGGTAACCGGAGTATGCGTCGAGGAAACACAATGAATCGTGTTCTGCGGTAGCGTCGATGATTTGATCAATGCGGGGGAGGGGGAAGGGATCCTTTGGGCAAGCCTTGTTGAGGTCCTTAAAATCGACGCACAAGCGCCAGGATTTGTCCTTCTTTGGTACCATCACCAGGTTTGCTAGCTAGTCCGGATGTTTTATGTCTCTGATGAATCCGGCCTCCAATAGCTTGGCTAGTTCCTCTCCCATGGCTTGTCTCTTAGGTTCGGAGAAACGCCGAAGAGCCTGCTTTACTGGCTTGAATCCTTTTAGGATATTTAGGCTGTCCTCGACCAGCCTATGTGGGATTCCTGGCATGTCTGAAGGGTGCCAGGCAAAAATGTCCCAGTTCTCACGTAGGAACTCTCGTAGTGCGGCGTCTACATCAGGGTTTAATTGTGCCCCAATGGAAGCTGTTTTTGTAGGGTCCGTTGGATGGACTTGGAATTTGACTATTTCGTCCGCCAGTTTAAAGGAGGTGGACTTGGATCTTTTATCGAGTATCACGTCGTCCCTGTTCACTGTGGAGCGCAGCGCAGTCAGTTCCTCGGCCGCTAGGGCTTCGGATAGTGCCTCGAGGGCCAGTGCGGTTGTCTTATTTTCGGCGCGGAGTGCTATGTCCGGATCACTGGCAAGAGTGATGATTCCGTTGGGCCTGGGCATTTTGAGCTTCATGTACCCGTAATGTGGTATGGCTTGGAAGATTGTAAACGCCTCCCGCCCTAATAGAGCATGGTATCCGCTACTGAACGGGGCCACTTGGAACGTGACCTCTTCGGACCTGTAATTATCCGGCATGCCGAACACCACATCTAGTGTGATTTTTCCTGTACAGCGCGCTTCCCGACTGGGGATTATTCCTCTAAAGGTTGTGCTGCTTCGCTCAATGCGGTTCCATTCTATTTCCATTTTTCGAAGGGTTTCCTCATAAATGAGGTTCAATCCGCTGCCACCGTCCATGGGTACGTTGGTGAGTCGAAAGCCGTCCACTATTGGACTGAGGACCAATGCGACTGGTGCTCGGGCTGTTCGGGATTTAGGTTCGTCACTGGCATTAAAAGTAATAGCCATGTCACTCCATGGGTTTATTGTTGCCACGTGGTAGACTTCGGCAAGGCTTCGGAGTGTTCGTTTTCGCATATTATTTGATGCGAAAGTCTCGAAGACTGTTAATACCGTACTGGTATCCCTGGGCTGGTGATCTGTGGCTTCTGGGGTTAGAAGATCTTCGCCACTTTTGGCCACCTGCCGGAGTATCCAACATGCTCTAAGGCTATGAGTTGGTGTGGCGCCCTCTGCACTGTGAATTTTACAGGGTCCCTTGAGCCATCCCTCCAGTACAGTTCCATGCCCTGTAGAGTGTTTTTGCTTTTTGGTGTTTAACCCGGGTGTCTGGCGATAATGCGCCCTTTTATTTCGGACTGGATTTGTATTCAGGGCCGGATTGTCACAAAATTTTATTTCGGTTTTCCAGGCGCTTTCCATCGCACAGTACTTTCATACTATGGACGCCAAGTCGGCAAAGCGTGTAATTTCACGGCGACTTATGGCGTTGAGGATTCCCTTGTCCGTGCAATTATTGCAGAAGAATGAAATTGCGTCTTCCTCGCGGCAGTCCTTTATCCTGTTCATGACCAGGAGGAATCGGGCCCAGTAATGGTGTACAGTTTCTTCGGGCTCTTGCCTAATTTGGGATAGATCGCTTATGTTTGGGTGGGTGGGTGGAATTGAATCCGAAACCTCACCCAATCTGAGACTCAGGGGCCAAGGAGTTTCCGAACTCGGAAGTTTGGATTCTTGGATGTTTTCCACTAAATCTAGCCCGCTGCCTGACTCTAGGTTCAGGTTTTGAGTGACGTCCTCCCCTCCGCGGGTATCCGGCTTGGAGGGATAGGGGATCCGGACATAGCTAGTCCTTAAGATAGATGAAGGGTCGCCGCATTGTTCCTCCACCACTGCAACGTGATGGGTGACCTGGGGAGAGTTGATCTCTCTCAGATCGGGTTTAGGCCCAATCTGATCGTAGTCTGTAGCGACTCCCAGGGCGGCGATGCGATCCAAGAGCTCGTTTAGGGAAGAGAGCTCCATTGGATCTAACTACTCGGTGAGTTCCGAGTTGACGTGAAGATTGCTTTTGATGACCCGAGAAGTCATCATCGGCGCAGCGGCCGAACAGGCGGTCATAAGAAAACCACCTAGCCGGAGAGTTTGACCGACAACCAAAGCTCCCTTAGCAACAGTGTCGTCTCTAAAGACGGGATGAGGCATCCTTCCTGATGGCGACGACACAGCGGAACTCTCAATGAAAGCACCAATGTCGGTGTCAAAATCGGCGGATCTAGGGTAGGGGGTCCTGAACTGTACGTCTAAGCGGATGGTAACAGGAGACAAGGGACACGATGTTTTTACCCAAGTTCGGGCCTTCTCGATGGAGGTAAAACCCTACGTCCTACTTGATTAATATTGATGATATGGGTAGTACAAGAGTAGATCTACCACGAGATCAGAGAGGCTAAACCCTAGAAACTAGCCTATGGTATGATTGTTGTTCGTCCTATGGACTAAAACCCTCTGGTTTATATAGACACCGGAGAGGGCTAGGGTTACACAGAGTCGGTTACAATGGGAGGAGATCTACATATCCGTATTGCCAAGCTTGCCTTCCACGCCAAGGAAAGTCCTATACAGACACGAGACGAAGTCTTAAATCTTGTATCTTCATAGTCCAAGAGTCCGGCCAAAGGTTATAGTCCGGCTATCCGGACACCCCCTAATCCAGGACTCCCTCAATCATAATTATTGTCTTGTGTTTTCTTCTTCGGATGGGCCTCGTCCGGTTCTAGAGACCGGCACCCCTCCGGTGGCCCCGGCGGTCTAGGGCGTTGTTTGGCACCTAGACGGGGTAGGCCACAGGGAATAACTGCTTCTTCGTGTTAGTGCATGTCATTGCGAGATGACAGACCAAGTCTAGGCCCGTTCTGTCACGGGATCGCCCACCGAAGACTCTGTCTCGGGGACGAATGCAGCCGGTCCTCGACATTCCCGCTCGTGCGTGTGGTTTGTGAGGCACGTGCCACGTCAAGGACGTATGTTGCTTATTCAAATAGCACACCACCCCTGCATGCATATGCATGGGCCACGCACATGTAGGGGTGCCCTCCCCCCTCGTCGGGCGGTCTTCATATCGAGCACCCATCCGGTGGCCCCGGCGGTCTAGGGCGTTATTCGGCACCGACAGGGTGTAGTCCATGGTGAATAAATGCTTCTCCGTGTTAGTGCATGTCATCGCGAGTTGACATACCAAGTCTAGGCTCGTTCTGTCATGGGATCACCCACCGAAGATTCTGTCTCGGGGACGAACGCAGCCAGTCCTCGACGTTCCCGCCCGTGTGTGTGGTTTGTGAGGCACGTCTCACGTCAAGGACGTGCGTTGGTTATTCAAATAGCACACCACCCCTACATGCATATGCATGGGCCACACGCATGTAGGGGTGCCCTCCCCCCTCGGATACTCTCTATATCAAGCACCCATCCGGTGGCCCCGACGGTCTAGGGCATTATTCGGCACCGAGAGTGTGTAGTCCATGGTGAATAACTGCTTCTCCGTGTTAGTGCATGTCATTGCGAGATGACAGACCAAGTCTAGGCCCATTCTTCGAGATAGTCTATGGGTATCGGGAGGGAATGTGTCCGGTTTGTGCAGGAAGTGCGGGTCCTATTGCTCCGTTGGCCTCGAAAATTCTTGTGCTCTCAAAGAAGGCCATCACATGTATGTGCATGGGCTATCCGGTGGCCCCAGCGGTTTAGGAAGTTGACTGGCACCGAGAGAGGGGGTAGGCCACAGTCAACAACTGCTTCTTCTCATGTTTATTACGTTACACTCTTTAAAGTTCTCTCTCGGTGCTGGTCTAGGAAGTTGACCGGCACCGAGAGAGGGGGTAGGCCACGATCAACAACTGCTTCTTCTCATGTTTATTATGTTACACTCTTTAAAGTTCTCTCTCGGTGCCGGTCTAGAAAGTTGACCGGCACCGAGAGAGGGGGTAGGCCACGGTCAACAACGGCTTCTTCTCATATTTATTACTTTACACTCTTTAAAGTTTAGTTTTGAAATAATTCATCAAAATTCATGGAATTTATAAACTTTGGTCGTAAAAGCCTATTAAATATGTGATACAAAAATGATAGTGCAAAACAAAGACAAAAAGAGAAGGGAGAAAAATTAGAGCAGTGGTTACCGAGGGTCGACTCTCGGCTCTCGGTAATGGCTACCTTTTCTGAGAGTAGCTCTCGACAAAGCATCTAACCTAGCTAGACATCTTTCCTTCTTGTCCATTCTCGATAATATGTATTATACTTTTTGTTGTTGTTTTCTTTCATGCTTGGCAAACAACCTTAGCACATCATAATTACCGTCTTGTGTTTTCTTCTTCGGATGGGCCTCATCCGGTTCTAGAGACCGGCACCCCTCCAGTGGCCCCAGCGGTCTAGGGCATTGTTCAGCAACTAGAGGGGGTAGGCCACGGGGAATAACTGCTTCTTCATGTTAGTGCATGTCATCGCGAGATGACAGACCAAGTCTAGGCCCGTTCTGTCATGCGATCACCCACCGAAGACTCTGTTTCGGGGACAAACGCAGCCGGTCCTCGACGTTCCCGCCCATGTGTGTGGTTTGTGAGGCACGTGCCACGTCAAGGACGTACGTTGCTTATTCAAATAGCACACCACCCCTGCATGCATATGAAGGAAATATGCCCTAGAGGCAATAATAAAGTTATTATTTATTTCCTTATATCGTAATAAATGTTTATTATTCATGCTAGAATTGTATTAACCGGAAACATAATACATGTGTGAATACATAGACAAACAGAGTGTCACTAGTATGCCTCTACTACACTAGCTTGTTAATCAAGGATGGTTATGTTTCCTAACCATGGACAAAGAGTTGTCATTTGATTAACAAGATCACATCATTAGTTGAATGATATGATTGACATGACCCATTCCATTAGCTTAGCACCCGATCGTTTAGTATGTTGCTATTGCTTTCTTCATGACTTATACATGTTCCTATGACTATGAGATTATGCAACTCCCATTTGCCAGAGGAACACTTTGTGTGCTACCAAACTTCACAACCTAACTGGGTGATTATAAAGGAGCTCTACAGGTGTCTCCAAAGGTACATGTAGGGTTGGCGTATTTTGAGATTAGGATTTTTCACTCCGATTGTCGGAGAGGTATCTCTGGGCCCTCTCGGTAATACACATCACATAAGCCTTGCAAGCATTGCAACTAATGAGTTAGTTGTGAGATGATGTATTACGGAATGAGTAAAGAGACTTGCCGGTAACGAGATTGAACTAGGTATTAAGATACCGACGACCGAATCTCGGGCAAGTAACATACCGATGACAAAGGGAACAACGTATGTTGTTATGCGGTCTGACCGATAAAAGATCTTCGTAGAATATGTAGGAGCCAATATGAGCATCCAGGTTCCGCTATTGGTTATTGACCGGAGACGTGTCTCGGTCATGTCTACATTGTTCTCGAACCCGTGCCCGCACACTTAAGGTTACGATGACAGTTATATTATGAGTTTATACATTTTGATGTACCGAAGGTTGTTCGGAGTCCCGGATGTGATCACGGACATGACGAGGAGTCTCGAAATGGTCGAGACATAAAGATTGATATATTGGAAGCCTATGTTTGGATATCGGAAGTGTTCCGGGTGAAATCGGGATTTTACCGGAGTACCGGGAGGTTACCAGAACCCCCGGGAGCTATATGGGCCTAAGTGGGCCTTAGTGGAAAAGAGAAGGAGCAGCCCTAGACGGGCCGCGCGCCCCTCCCCTCCCTTGGTCCGAATAGGACAAGGAGAGGGGGCCGGCCCCCCTCTCTCTTTTCCCCCCTCCGCGAATCCTATTCCAACAAGGATTGGGGGGGGGGAATCCTACTCCTAGAGGGAGTAGGACTCCTCCTGGAGCGCCTCTCCTAGGCCGGCCGCACCCCCCCTTGAGCCTTTATATACGGAGGCAGGGGCACCCCAGAGAAACACAAGTTGATCCACGTGATCATATTCTTAGCCGTGTGCGGTGCCCCCTTCCACCATAGTCCTCGATAATATTGTAGCGGTGCTTAGGCGAAGCCCTGCTGTAGTAGTACATCAAGATCGTCACCACGCCGTCGTGCTGACGGAACTCTTCCCCGACACTTTGCTGGATCGGAGTCCGGGGATCGTCATCGAGCTGAACGTGTGCTAGAACTCGGAGGTGCCGTAGTTTCGGTGCTTGATCGGTCGGGCCGTGGAGACGTACGACTACATCAACCAAACGCTTCCGTTGTGGATCTACAAGGTACGTAGATCATACTCTCCCCTCTCGTTGCTATGCATCACCATGATCTTGCTTGAGCGTAGGAATTTTTTTGAAATTACTACGAAACCCAACAGTGGCATCCGAGCCTAGGTTTTATATGTTGATGTTATATGCACGAGTAGAACACAAGTGAGTTGTGGGCGATATAAGTCATACTGCTTACCAGCATGTCATACTTTTATTCGGCGGTATTGTTGGACGAAGCGGCCCGGACCGACATTACGCGTACGCTTACGCGAGACCGGTTCTCCCGACGTGCTTTGCACAAAGGTGGCTAGCGGGTGACAGTTTCTCCAACTTTAGTTGAACCGAGTGTGGCTACGCCTGGTCCTTGCGAAGGTTAAAACAGCACCAACTTGACAAACTATCGTTGTGGTTTTGATGCGTAGGTAAAAACGGTTCTTGCTAAGCCCGTAGCAGCCACGTAAAATTTGCAACAACAAAGTAGAGGACGTCTAACTTGTTTTTGCAGGGCATGTTGTGATATGATATGGTCAAGACGTGATGAGATATAAGTTGTTGTATGAGATGATCATGTTTTGTTGAAGTTATCGGCAACTGGCAAAAGCCTTATGGTTGTCTCTCTATTGCATAAGATGCAAGCGCCAAATAATTGCTTTACATTATCGCCCTGCGATAGCAATAGTTGCAAGAGCAATAGTTGGCGAGACGACCACGTGACGACACATTGATATAGATCAAGATGATGGAGATCATGGTGTCATGCCGGTGACGATAGAGATCATGACGGTACTTTGGAGATGGAGATCAAAGGCACAAGATGATCATGGCCATATCATGTCACATATTTTGATTGCATGTGATGTTTATCTTTTATGCATCTTATCTTGCTTTGATTGACGGTAGCATTATAAGATGATCTCTCACTAATTATCAAGAAGTGTTCTCCCTGAGTATGCACCATTGCGAAAGTTCTTCGTGCTGAGACACTACGTGATGATCGGGTGTGATAGGCTCTACGTTCAAATACAACGGGTGCAAAACAGTTGCACACGCGGAATACTCAGGCTATACTTGACGAGCCAAGCATATACAGATATGGCCTCGGAACACGGAGACCGAAAGGTCGAGCATGAATCATATAGTAGATATGATCAACATAGTGATGTTCACCAATGAAACTACTCCATCTCACGTGATGATCGAACATGGTTTAGTTGATTTGGATCACGTAATCACTTAGAGGATTAGAGGGATGTCTATCTAAGTGGGAGTTCTTTAAGTAATATGATTAATTGAACTTTAATTTATCATGAACTTAGTCCTGGTAGTATTAGCATATCTATGTTGTAGATCAATAGCTCGCGTTGTTGCTTCCCTGTGTTTATTTTGATATGTTCCTAGAGAAAATTGTGTTGAAAGATATTAGTAGCAATGCTGCGGATTGGATCCGTGATCTGAGGTTTATCCTCATTGCTGCACAGAAGAATTATGTCCTTGATGCACCGCTAGGTGACGGACCTATTGCAGGAGCAGATGCAGACGTTATGAACGTTTGGCTAGCTCAATATGATGACTACTTGGTAGTTTAGTGCACCATGCTTAATGGCTTAGAATCGGGACTTCAAAGACGTTTTGAACGTCATGGAGCATATGAGATGTTCCAGGAGTTGAAGTTAATATTTCAAGCAAATACCCGAGTTGAGAGATATGAAGTCTCCAAATAAGTTCTATAGCTAAAAGATGGAGGAGAATCGCTCAACTAGTGAGCATGTGCCCAGATTGTCCGAGTACTACAATCGCTTGAATCAAGTGGGAGTTAATCTTCCAGATAAGATAGTGATTGACAGAATTCTCTAGTCACCATCACCAAGTTAGTAGAACTTCGTGATGAACTATGATATGCAAGGGATAACGGAAACGATTCCCAAACTCTTCGTAATGCGGTAATTGACGAAGGTAGAAATTGAGAAAAACATCAAGTGTTGATGGTAGACAAGACCACTAGTTTCAAGAAAAGGGCAGAGGGAAGAAGGGGAACTTCAAGAAGAACAGCAAGCAAGTTGCTGCTCAAGTGAAGAAGCCCAAGTCTGGTCCTAAGCCTGAGACTAAGTGTTTCTACTGCAAAGGGACTGGTCACTGGAAGCGGAACTACCCCAAGTGATTGGCAGATAAGAAGGATGGCAAAGTGAACATAAGTATATTTGATATACATGTTATTGATGTGTACTTTACTAGTGTTTATAGCAACCCCTCAGTATTTGATACTAGTTCAGTTGCTAAGATTAGTAACTCGAAACGGGAGTTGCAGAATAAACAGAGACTAGTTAAGGGTGAAGTGACGATGTGTGTTGGAAGTGGTTCCAAGATTGATATGATCATCATCGCACACTGCCTATACTTTCGGGATTAGTGTTGAACCTGAATAAGTGTTATTTGGTGTTTGCGTTAAGCATGAATATGATTTGATCATGTTTATTGTAATATGGTTATTCATTTAAGTAAGAGAATAAATTGTTGTTCTGTTTACATGAATAAAACCTTATATGGTTACACACCCAATGAAAATAGTTCGTTGGATCTCGATCGTAGTGATACACATAATCATAATATTGAAACCAAAAGATGCAAAGTTAATAATGATAGTGCAACTTATTTGTAGCACTGCCGTTTAGGTCATATTGGTGTAAAGCGCATGAAGAAACTCCATGCAGATGGGATTTTGGAATCACTTGATTATGAATCAGTTGATGCTTATGAACCATGCCTCATGGGCAAAGATGACTAAGACTCCGTTCTCCGGAACAATGGAGCGAGCGACAGATTTGTTGGAAATCATACATACTGATGTATGTGGTCCGATGAATAGGCTCATGCCAGGTATCATTATTTTCTAATCTTCACAGATGATTTGAGCAGATATGGGTATATCTACTTGATGAAACATAAGTCTGAAACATTTGAAAAGTTCAAAGAATTTCAGAGTGAAGTGGAAAATCATTGTGACAAGAAAATAAAAGTTTCTACGATATGATCGCAGAGGTAAAATATTTGAGTTACGAGTTTGGCCTTCAATTAAAACAATGTGAAATAGTTTCACTACTCACGCCACCTGGAACACCATAGTGTAATGGTTTGTCCGAACGTCATAACCGTACTTTATTAGATATAGTGTGATCCATGATGTCTCTTACCGATCTACCACTATCGTTTTGGGGTTATGCATTAGAGACAGCTGCATTCACGTTAAATAGGGCACCATCTAAATCCGTTGAGACGACACCGTGTGAACTATGGTTTGGCAAGAAACCTAAGCTGTCGTTTCTTAAAGTTTGGAGTTGCGATGCTTATGTGAAAAAGTTTCATCTCGATAAGCTCAAACTCAAATCGGAGAAATATGTCTTCATAGGATACCCAAAGGAGACAGTTGGGTACACCTTCTAGCACAGATCTGAAGGCAAGACATTCGTTGCTAAGAATGGATCCTTTCTAGAGAAGGAGTTTCTCTCGAAAGAAGTGAGTGGGAGGAAAGTAGAGAACTTGATGAGGTAAATGTACCCGCTCCCTTATTGGAAAGTAGTTCATCACAGAAATATGTTCCTGTGACTACTACACCAATTAGTGAGGAAGCTAATGATGATGATCATGTAACTTCAGATCAAGTTACTATCGAATCTCGTAGGTAAACCAGAGTGAGATCCGCACCAGGGTGGTACGGTAATCCTATTCTGGAGGTCATGTTACTTGACCATGACGAACTTGCAAACTATGAGGAAGCGATGATGAGCCCAGATTCCGCGAAATGGTTTGAGGCCATGAAATCTGAGATATGATCCATGTATGAGAACAAAGTATGGACTTTGATGGATTTGCCCGATGATCGGCAAGCCATAGAGAATAAATGGATCTTCAAGAGGAAGACGGACGCTGATAGTAGTGTTACTATCTACAAAGCTAGAATTGTCGCAAAAGGTTTTCGACAAGTTCAATGTGTTGACTACGATGAGAGTTTCTCACTCGTATCTATGCTTAAGTCTGTCCGAATCATGTTAGCAATTGCCGCATTTTATGAAATCTGGCAAATGGATAAACAAAACTGCATTCCTTAATAGATTTATTAAAGAAGAGTTGTATATGATACAACCAGAAGGTTTTGTCAATCCTAAAGGTGCTAACAAAATGTGCAAGCTCCAGCGATCCATTTATGGACTGGTGCAAGCTTCTCGGAGTTGGAATATACGCTTTGATAAGTTGATCAAAGCATATAGTTTTATACAGACTTGCGGTGAAGCCTGTATTTACTAGAAAGTGAGTGGGAGCACTACAGCATTTCTGATAAGTGTATGTGAATGACATATTGATTGATCAGAGATAATGTAAAATTATTCTGCAAAGCATAAAGGAGAGTTTGAAAGGAGTTTTTTCAAAGGAAGACCTCGGTGAAGCTGCTTACATATTGAGCATGAAGATCTATAGAGATAGATCTAGACGCTTGATAAGTTTTTTTCAATGAGTACATACCTTGACAAGATTTTGAAGTAGTTCAAAATAGAACAGTCAAAGAAAGAGTTCTTGTCTGTGTTACAAGGTGTGAAATTGAGTAAGACTCAAAACCCGACCATGACAGAAGATAGAAAGAGAATGAAAGTCATTCCCTATGCCTCAGCCATAGGTTCTATAAAGTATGCCATGCTATGTACCAGATCTATTGTATACCCTACACTGATTTTGGCAAGGTAGTACAATAGTGATCTAGGAGTAGATCACTGGACATCGGTCAAAATTATCCTTAGTGGAATAAGGATATGTTTCTCGATTATGGAGGTGACAAAAAGGTTCGTCGTAAAGGGTTACGTCGATGCAAGTTTTGACACTAATCCAGATGACTCTAAGTCTCAATATGGATACATATTGAAAGTGGGAGCAATTAGCTAGAGTAGCTCTGTGCAGAACATTGTTGACATAGAAATTTGCAAAATACATACGGATCTGAATGTGCCAGACCCGTTGACTAAACTTCTCTCACAAGCAAAACATGATCACACCTTAGTACTCTTTGGGTGTTAATCACATAGCGATGTGAACTAGATTACTGAATCTAGTAAACCCTTTGGGTGTTGGTCACATGAAGATGTGAACTAATCACATAAAGATGTGAACTATTAGTGTTAAATCACATGGTGATGTGAACTAGATTATTGACTCTAGTGCAAGTGGGAGACTGAAGGAAATATGCCCTATAGGCAATAATAAAGTTATTATTTATTTCCTTATATCATAATAAATGTTTATTATTCATGCTAGAATTGTATTAACCGGAAACATAATACATGTGTGAATACATAGACAAACAGAGTGTCACTAGTATGCCTCTACTAGACTAGCTTGTTAATCAAGGATGGTTATGTTTCCTAACCATGGACAAAGAGTTGTCATTTGATTAACAGGATCACATCATTAGTTGAATGATCTGATTGACATGACCCATTCCATTAGCTTAGCACCCGATCGTTTAGTATGTTGCTATTGCTTTCTTCATGACTTATACATGTTCCTATGACTATGAGATTATGCAACTCCCATTTGCCAGAGGAACACTTTATGTGCTACCAAACGTCACAACGTAACTGGGTGATTATAAAGGAGCTCTACAGGTGTCTCCAAAGGTACATGTTGGGTTGGCGTATTTCAAGATTAGGATTTGTCACTCCGATTGTCGGAGAGGTATCTCTGGGCCCTCCCGGTAATACACATCACATAAGCCTTGCAAGCATTGCAACTAATGAGTTAGTTGTGAGATGATGTATTACGGAATGAGTAAAGAGACTTGCCGGTAACGAGATTGAACTAGGTATTAAGATACCGACGATCGAATCTCGGGCAAGTAACATACCGATGACAAAGGGAACAACGTATGTTGTTATGCAGTCTGACCGATAAAAGATCTTCGTAGAATATGTAGGAGCCAATATGAGCATCCAGGTTCCGCTATTGGTTATTGACCGGAGACGTGTCTCGGTCATGTCTACATTGTTCTCGAACCCGTAGGGTCCGCACGCTTAAGGTTACGATGACAGTTATATTATGAGTTTATACATTTTGATGTACCGAAGGTTGTTCGGAGTCCCGGATGTGATCACGGACATGACGAGGAGTCTCGAAATGGTCGAGACATAAAGGTTGATATATTGGAAGCCTATGTTTGGATATCAGAAGTGTTCCGGGTGAAATCGGGATTTTACCGGAGTACCGGGAGGTTACCGGAACCCCCCGGGAGCTAAATGGGCCTAAGTGGGCCTTAGTGGAAAATAGAAGGAGCAGCCCTAGATGGGCCGTGCGCCCCTCCCCTCCCTTGGTCCGAATAGGACAAGGAGAGGGGGCCGGCCCCCCTCTCTCTTTTCC